>NC_136513.1:77313392-77350857 GCF_053919585.1 Euprymna scolopes | reverse complement strand
AATCCTCTGGGTCATAAGCTTTATTTCGGTACCTTACTTGCCTGGGTGGATTGCCTGTAGGCTGAGATAACCCGCATCACACACACACAAGGAAAATTTATAATAAGATGTGTGAAATCAAAAGTGAAAATAATAGGAGTGTTACTGTTTGTGTTGACATCATCCAGCAAAGATCAGTTGTATATTTGTGTCCAAAGTGTGTAGGAGTTCTACGACTTCCGTGTGAGCATTTCATAGATAATTTATATGAGTGGGAGGTTCTGTTTTTTCCACTTCCAAAGAAAGTCGTCTTTGTTGAAAAACAATTTGAAAATGAGGATGGAAAGGAAAAATAAAGTCATTTCAAATAAATTCTAATGAAGAAAAAGTCAAAGCTGAAAAGAACACAAACATTATCTTAACAGAAATCACTCCAGATAAAAGCAGGAAGCCACTTGATGTAAAAAGCTTAAAACTACTAACAGTCAAAAATTAGCCAACACTAAGTGTGAAAGGGATAGATTCTTTCAAACCAGAAAACAGCAATTCGTAGTAGCGTTCGTGTGTGTGTACAATGTTTCTACAGCTCACACCATTGAACCGATCATGATCAAACCTGGCATGATGATCCCACACCTAGGGATGGTGCACACCATTTCTCAAGATTAAAGCCAATTCATAGCATGCATATTATATATATATATACACACACACACACACACACACACACACACACACACACACACACACACACACACGAGTCACCACTTATCAAGGCCTGGAAGTCACTCGAGCATAAGGGTTGAGTGTACAGTAATCAATGGTATAATATCGTAGTAGTTGCTACTAATGGAAATTTGGTAGATTGGATTACTTAAGGGGGCGAGTCATCAACAATTTGTTTATGTTGGACCTGAAAACAACCAAGTTGTAGTCAGGTGGGAAACAGGCAAACGGAAGAGTTCAACAGGCGTGCAGTTCTAATAAAGAAGCATTGTTCATGGAATCTACATTTTGATTTAGGCACAGTTAAAGAGTGGGGAAAGTTATTGCTAGTGGTTTCAGCTAGACGGGTGTTTTTTGAGAAAGATTGGTGATGGGGGGGGGAACTAGAGATTGGAGCTCAGACGAGCACTTGCCGTGGAAATAACGATAAAACAAAGAGAGGCTCGCAATATTCCTCCTGTGGTAAAAGGTTGCAGGGAAGAGAAAAGGGCATCCTCCACCAAGTTACAAAGCCTATATATATATATATATATATATATATATATATATGCATGCAGATCATCATATGATTAGATCACCGACAGACCTTAAACATTTATTTTAAATGTTTAAATTTCAATATTTCTTGCAGTTAATGGTGGCCAAATGGATTAGGTCCTTGCTAATGGAGTCAGAGATGGCTTCGTTGAGAGTTTGAATCTCTCGATCGGTGTTAATTGTGACACCCTGTACTGATGATTCCCGAAAGGATGAAACACTAGTGTCTGTAGGTATTTAATAATTACATACACAAACACTCTTCGACAGCTTACAACAGTGAACCAATGACATGTTCCCCAACCTAGGGATGATGCATACTATTTTTCAAGGTCAAATGTTAAGGTCGAGACTTTGATAGTACACAATATTTGTTTATTCTCTTTGAATATTTGATCTACGGAGTTGAAATTTGATATATAGGGTATTTGACCTGTAGCACACTTAATTTGGTTTTTAACCGGCAATACATTTTGCTAAAAGTTCAGAATTGAAAACAAAACAGTTGACCTTGGCAGGGTATGTTGAATGAAACATTCCTCCTGCTCTTACTTCTGTGCCTGCACAAAATTAAACATTCATAGCTCAAAGTCGTTTTATTTTTAACCTTTCGTTTCCATCTGTTGGTAGCTCAAATGGTAATGACATATATATATATATATATATATATATATATAATTGATCTAATTACATCAATGTGCATTTCAAGAACTTAAAGAAATAAACAGTAAGACGGTCAACATATCGAAACTTGGAATACAGACTTTTGTCACTTATTTGTATATGGTCTATAGTTATATGGAGCTTCATAAATTAAAGGACTGGTACAAATAGGTGAAATATAATTGAATAAACACATTTCCCGATAATATATAAGTTAAGGGCAAAATAGATTCACTGGTTGATATAATAATTAAGTGATTGATTTTGTGCTACGAAACAGATACTGTCAAGAATTGTAAATGTCAACTGAATTAAAAGAATAAATTGTAAGATGGGGAACATCATGAACTTTGGAATATAGACTTGTCAGTCATTCACTATATTGCTCTGTAATTACATTGAGCTTCTTAAATAAGGATTGGTATACATTATAAGGAAATAAAGTATATTTCCATATATGTGTGTGTGTGTGTGTGTGTGTGTGTGTGTGTATATATATTTCCACAAAAATATATATATATTTCAAATTTGAAATATATATATATATTTCCATAGAAATATATATATATATATATATATTTCAAATTTCGATGACAAAAACATTTGTTTCCATTCCGAAAATATAGTTGCCAGGTGAGTTTCTATTTAATATTCATGATTAATCAGTTATATTCTTAACTTAACGCAACGAAAACAAACAAAAAAAGTGGCATACTTGATGTACAGTTCTAAATTCTTTCCCCTGAGTCATCTAGAAAAAAATGTCAGCAAAAAAAGATTTTTAAAGTTGTTTTACTTGAATACAAAGAAATCATTTAAAATAAAAATATCACATTAAACGCTTATTGTGATACATCATCTTGAATCAATGAACTTAGCCCCCACCCCTAAACAATGCATATTGCCACAAGGGCGACTAGTTGAGATAGTGTCTAATAGGGGACTTCGAAGAGTGGAGCAGAAAGATGTCAGTTCACATTACATTCAAACTTCTGCAGGTTAGTACAGCCAGGAAAGCTGGAAACAAAGGAATTCCAAAATCTATTAGTCCGTGAGAAAAATAATACCATTAAAGCAGAAGGCTTTCCAGCACTTAGGAACCTCGGCAGTGAATTGGTTGTTTTTGTTTTACGGCATATCAACCCTTTTAAGGTTATTTAATGCTGAATCCAGTGATTTTGAAGAAAATTTTTTTATTAGAATAGGGTTTGTTTTTTTAAAGTCGGTTTCTATTTAACTCATAGTTAGGACCTTAGCAGGTACTACCACTCCAGATCAGAGTGGACCTGGGAGCAATGGCAATTAAAGGGTGGCTCCACACTCCCCAAAGCCCGCAAGCTGGAGTCTCACCATCGGATATAGTTTAAGGTCATATCCAGGACCCCCAGCAGCTTGCTGCTTGTCGAGTTAGTCAGGAGTTTGTATGCTGAGGGGGCACAAGTGTTACGAGTTCATCAGAGCACATTCCATGAAAGTGCTTGTAAAACGGGCACAGGAATGAGACATTACATCGATGGGACAGAGGTTGGAGCTATTAAAAAGGGAAAGAAAAAAATCCAAGGTGGCAGCCAGACCAACATTCTTTTGTAATACCCACGTTGTTTCCTGTTCAACAACATCACTAACCCCAACATTGTTTTTATGGTCTTCTTCATCTTCTCTTCTGACCATGTCTCTCACATTGGCGACCATCAAGGAAGCGTGCACAGGTTCACAAGTATAAAAAATAAAACAAAACACAAACTGACATTCTGTTCTGCAAATATATATATCTAGTGTATGTGTGTGACACCATCGGCCCTCTAGGTCCACATCCATCAAGGCTGTGTCCGTCAGTCGGTTGATAAATATATTTATCTGCTGCCATTGCTAACTATCACAAAACTGATAGCCACTCTCCAAAGTGCCGGCAACCAACTCTAAATATATCTCAATTATTTGGTCCTTTTTTTACCCTCACTGCCACACTTTCACCAACAATCCCATGTCAGCTTGCTTTTATCTGACTTTGTGAACAGCTTCCTATTCATTGTTTTTCCACCAACATCATTTCCGTGTTAATTGTTTGGAGAGGGTTAGCTAGCGGCCAATTAACAAAAAAAAAAAAAAAATCATAGCCCCTCCGCCTCCAACCTAAGGAACACCCAACAGGCCAAGACCTACTTATCAAGAAATCATCTCACCAACGAGACGCCAAAAACTAACATTAAGACTCGAATTTTAAAGTAACCCCCCTCCTCCTACCCCCCACATATCCCCCTTCCCCCTCCATGTATCCATATGCCCTCAGCCACACCAGAAATGAACTTCCCACACCCTCCCCCACAAGGTCCCTAAACTCCAAAACTAAAACATTACCGACATACCAAGCACCCCCTCCCACCTTTCCCCCTTGTTCCCTTCCTCTTTTTTCCACTCTTCTCGCACCCCTCCCCTGACATCATTCACTCTTCCAATCCATCATAAGGAACATTTCTGTAAAAGTCTGAGGAAGCTACAGACGGCAAAAAAAAAAAACAAAAAAAAAAAACAAACAAAACGGCCGGGTAGCTGAAACAATGTAACTTAACAGAAAGATAGGTAATAAAAAATAAAACGTGTGTGTGTGTATATATATATATATATATATATATATATATATATATATATATATATATATATATATATATATATACACACACACACACATTTTTTTTTTCATAAGTTTTTATTTCGGTTTCGATTCAAGCTAATGCACCCAAGAAGCCATATGGATATATTTTTTATTTTTGAATCGCAACTTTATAGCATAAAAAAAAAAAAAAATCGATAGAACCTTAACTCTAATAATATATACAAAATCTGCAAGAATTAAAATATATTTAAGTGTACTTTACCAGACTTCATGCTAGCTTAGATAAATACTTTTGCAGCTTTAACAAAAAAAGTTACAATAATATCAGAGCGTCTCCATTTATGTTGAACATCTACAGAATGCCAACATCAATATGAATGAATCCCCTGTGGTCTTGTTAGAATCTTATAAATTTTTTAAACCAAAATTATTTACCAAAATTATTTATCAAAATTCTGATAATATTTATATATCAATAAAATTAAAGTCAATATTAATTAAGATTCATGATTATTCATTAATATGAATGGATCATTTTTGCAATGATCAAGACAACAAAATATAAAATAAGAACATATGGTTTAATTTCCTTATGTGTTATAATTGTTTCATAACCATTTGGACAAATTTAAATATTTCATTTAAATATATTCCAAATTGGCTTCTCATCAGACACCAAAATACATTTGCCATATCTCTCTCTCTCTCTAGATATATATATATATATATATATATATATATATATATATTAGTAATTTATAAAATATATATGGCGATTAAGCTACACTGAATATTCCGCGTTTTATCCACTCTAGGACTCTTCAGTCTAAAGAGTCCTAGAGTGGGATGAAACGCGGAATATTCAGTGTAGCTTAATCGCCATATATATTTTATAAATTACTAACTAGCTCTACCTGCGTATTGAGGACTTTTGAGGTAAATACTTAAAGTTTACGCATAAATCTATACTTTCGTATATTAATTTTATGTGAGTAAATTAAGTAGTTATATATATATATATATATATATACACACACACACACACACATATATATATACATACATACATACACACATACATACATACATACACACACATTATATATATATATATATTATATATATTAGGGATGAGATGATTCCGATACAATTCCTGATTCCGTATTAAAATCCCAATTATGATACAATTACCGATTCCGATTCTTTATAAATATTTAAATATTTAACTATAAGGTTGTTATTTTCATGATTCCCATAAAAACATGCGAGATGTGCAGATATTTTCTCAACATACTTGTGATGGATGATCTACTGGTTTACTAATCGTTTAAAATCAACAGCTATTCATTATTTTAGTATTACTGTCAGCAGTAGACAAATTTTCTTGAAAGAAAATCAAAAAACTTTAAAAGAATCGTTTTTTGGCATTGAAAGATAGGCACATATTTTTTCGATTCCGATACTCCAAAAAGTTCTGATTTTTTTCGATTCCGATAAATCGTCCCAACACTAATATGCATACAAATACATTTACAAGAGTAGAAAGTGGACTTTGGGTTTATTTTCACCAGCCATTATTTTTTACTTTAGTTCTCTTATTCCATGAGCAATGATTCTAACAAAGAGAAAAATTACTGCTTTCCCAATCAGAAGCTATACATCTGGAACTTATCGTTAGCTAGTTTTTGACTTTGAAGTAGTTTTTATTTTTATATTATTTTTTTTTGGGGGGGGGGCTCCTTACATCAAGTAGTTTCATGCCTCGTCTAGAACGAATTTCACAAAAAAAAAAAAAACAAACAAACAAACATTCACTTGTTAGTTCTTTAAATCTTTAAATAGATCTTAAGAACACTATTCTTGCAAATACTTTAGTTGTTTCAAAACAATTCTTTCATATTGGTTGTGCTGCAAAATATTTCTCTTGTCGGAACTAGATCAAAGAATTCCATGAGAACGTGTTTCATGTTTACAATCTTGTCGGCATGACACATTCGATGTTGTTCTTTTTCATTAAGTTGGAATGTGTAATCCTTGTGTGACCGATTCAAAGTCTGGACATTTCTATTCAGCTAACATGCGTTCTATGGTTAAGTGTTTGCCAAAGGAATTATTTACTTGAAAAAACTTACATTAAAAGCAGAATTCTTTAGTTCTAGGATAAAGTTATGTTTAAAAAAGTATTTTTATTGTTCTTATTCATGGCCTTAGTCTCAAGAGACAATGGATACCCTCTGTAAAGGTTCCTGCATAATGTTGAAGCAAGAGTTGCGCAATATCTAACCACACCTGTTCAAAGGAGAAGTTCAAGAAACCTAGAAACAAATGCTGAGCTGAGAGAACATACAGCACCTGGTATTCCCAAATATATTGTTCCAATCTTGATTCACCTCTCTTTAAGAATTGCCATTTAATTTACATTTTTGTCTGTTGATACCACAAACACATGGAAATTAGATGACAAAATAAGTTTTGCATAAGAATAATATTGTTATTCATATAGAATAACATGTACAGAAGAGTTTGTGAATTTTCCAATGAATACAAGTTGATAGTTATACAGGACTCTACTGACAAATTTACTTTAAGTTGATCCTTGACAACTAAATATTTTCGTTTACTAGCCAAATTGAAAAGTTATTAGCCAAACCTATATGATTTTTGGAATATGACATCTTCCTTCCATGAGTACGTACAAAGATTTTTCTGTATTTTTTTTTTTTTTTAAATCAAGTGTAATTCTAAATGAACATTTTGTTTAAATAAGTTGACTTTGCTCGTTTTATTAAAAAAAAGTTGGAGACATTTTTCACTCAGCAATTTTTTCACTTCAATGGAAGATTGTTGGTTAAAAAAAAAAAAAAAAAAAAAAAAAATCACTTGCAAATACGACTGTTTCACATGCATCACATTCAACAGGTGTTTGATGGTAGCATAGAGCTTAGAAGCATCGACTATCAGATCGACAGTCAAGCTTCGATCCTGGCTTGAGGCACTGAAGAGCTGTGATATAGTGAAACAGTACTTACGGATGACTATATATATATATATATATATATATATATATATATATATGTGTGTGTAAATTTTTTTTTTTTTTTAAGATAAGATTAGAAGAAAAATTTTATCATAAGATTGGAGTCATCCAAGGAAATTAAAATTCCTAGGAAAGTCAGGAAAGGGAAGAAGGAGGGGGGCTTTTGGGTGGAAGAAAGTAAAGGACATCTTTCTGTAATCAGGAAAAAAAAAAAAAAAAAAAAAAAAAGGAACATAACGTGCAGGAAAGAAAACCTTAGAGGATGAGCATCATCAGTTTTATCTCAATATGGCAATCATGTCTTTGAAAAGCCCCCCCTCCCACACACACACACACTTATTGCTTCCTCCTACTGTTAAGATCTTTGCACTAAACCACAATTTGTCTTAGTAAACCATCTATACATTAATACCATAGCAGGTCACGGTTCCCAGATTATAAATCATTTGATTGGGAGATTCTATTTATCGGTGGAGGGTAGCAGCATGCTACGAACATTAAATTAGTATATAGAGTATATATATAGAGAGAGACGCTAATTTAATGTTTGTAGTATGTTACCTTCTATCCTCTTTTTTAATAAATAGGATCTCCCCTCACCTAAGACGCAATGAAAAAAAAAAAAAAAAAAAAAAAAATGATATCACTATTGGGTTGTACGTGAAACTAAAATATATTTTCTTGGTCTTCTTGCTAGGATCCAAGAGTAGTATCTGTTCTGTATAAAGACGGTATGATATCGTGAGGGTTTCTGTTCGTGTCGAGGTCCATACAATGGAAATATATCAGACTCCTATAAGGATATCTGAGATAAACCGTAATAACCAGATATATCCTGACACTATATCAACCAGATAAATACTTTTACAGTTTTAACAAAAGGAACGGCAATAATATCGCAAAGTCTCCATTCACACTGAACATCCACAGAATGCCCAGCAACATTATATATTATACACATGAAAGATGTCGCTGTGGAATTTCCATAGGTCCCGCTAGTAAGCAACAATACTTCACTAATATTTTTTTATTTCAATCTTATTCTTATTTTTGCTGGGGTTGGGTATACTACCAGACATTCATAGACTCCAACTGAGAGATCTTTTTTAAGATTCTAAAAACCTCTTTTAGCGCAATTGTTTGGATAGGAGTGCCTCAGTGGGTTATCAGTAAAGTCTGGAAGGGTGGATCTGCTAGGTTGGTTGTTTTTGTTTTACGGCATATCAACCCTTTTCAGGTTATTTAATGCCGAATCCAAAGATTTGTAAGAAAAACTTTTTAATAGAATATATTTGTTTTCAAGTCGGTTTCTATTTAACTCATAGTTGGAACCCTAACAGGTACTACCACTCCGGGTCAGAGTGGACCTGGGAGCAATGGCAATTAAAGGGTGGCTCCACACTCCTCAAAGCCTGCAAGCTGGGGGCCTTACCACTGGATATAGGTTAAGGTCATATCCAGGCCCGGATCTGCTAGGAGCGAACAGAATGATAATACAGCCAGACATCAACAAAACCATTGAATATATGGTAATGAGATCAAAACTAAAAAAAATACATCTACGACTTGGGTGCCATCAGCTAGAATCAAAACCAAAACATACAACTCTCCACCCTCATTCCTTAACCTCTGGTGCATGCATATACAGATGTTACTTTGGTCATATATATTCATATGACAACAGTCATAGAAACAAGCATCCAAGGGTGGCGTGTCCATATCGTAAAAAGTCACTGACACCTGAACTCAAAACCTGACCGATAGGAAACGAGAAGGTGACATAGGCAAAGTAAGACACGGTCGAATTTGAGTATATAAAAGTCAGCATTTCTTTCATTAACCCGAACATTCTTTTCTGACCGCATGTCGGTGGGAAGAAAGAAATACAAATTTTCTATGACCAAACAGGAAAAGAAAACGGATTGTTGTTTTGTAAGCCGAAAACATTGCAAACTGGAGGGAAAAAAAAAAAAAAAAAAAAAAAAAATTTGTATTTTTTTTTTTTTTTTTTTTTTGTATAAACATTTAACGGTATTCTCGGCAATTCAAAGGCAAACTTTAATTTCAACATTTCAATTCACTTGTCACCCCCTTTTTTAAAAGATCGAATCGCACAATCATGGAAGACAAGATTCCAGCAATAAAGATCCAGTTTTATAATTATATAGAGACTAGCCTGGGTGCCCGGCGTTGCCTGGGTGTTTGGCGGTGTCTGTTGAGAAAAAAAAAAAGTGGTAGTAGGCACGCAGGCTCGAACCCATACTACGAAGAAGGAAAAGGATGTAATAAAAAATTTTTTAAAAATTGTAACGTCTTTGCTGTTTCGCCCATTGCCAAACCGGAAGTGACATAGGCTTAAATTAAGGCTAGTCAATCGAAAAGAGAGATGCCTTTCGAAAATATCGGCGAAAAAAGCGACCCCCCTTCCTGTAGAAACGAGCCCAGTTGAAGGTGAAGGAATTAATGTTTTTAGCCAATGTTTCGATATTTGTCATCCGAAGGGTCAAGCTTCAAAACAATACTGATCTCGTGAGAATCCGTTGCCTCTGTTGAAAGTTTTAGGCAGACATACAAACATACATACATACATACATTTAAACAGACAGGTGAGATTTATATTATAGATTTCAAGTAGCAAACTTTGCTAAGTAATATCAAGTTTGCAAAGCTAATATAAAATAAATCTTGATTTCTGAGTTTTCCTCAGTTACTACAGGGTAGAATGATAAAATTGTCGCACTAAAGAAAACACTTCAGCTTCATTTTAAAACTTTTATTGAAAAAAAAAATAAAAATCAATCACAGTAACTTGTGTAGTAGAGCTGACATCTATTCAATGTAACCGCCTTCAGCCTAGATCACCACCTTGATACGGGTCTGGAACTAAGAGCATGCCTTTTCCACAAGCACTGGCAGGAGCTTGGCGAATACTTGGCAGATGACGGCGATCAGGCTAGCTTTGGTGTTGTGAGAGGTCATTTTGGTGATGTTCTTGATGAATGACTCAACGAAGTAGTCCAGCAGGTTCGGGGGGGGGGGGGGGAGAAAAGGGTGCAAAGTCATAGCACTCCTGAAGCCAAGCCTGGATTTCTTTGGACTTGTGAGCTGGCACCACGTCCTGCTACCACAATGGCCACCTGATTGCACCAGGGGATCACCACACTCTTCAACACATCCAGATACATTTTGATGTTGACTTTCAAGCAGACTTCGAAATGTGAGGTGGCATGATGTGGCCCTTACTTGAAACCACACCAAAGACCATAACTGTGGCCGGAAATTTCATAGAGCTGTGTTCTCAAGCGTTGAACCATCTGGGTTTGCATTCTGAGGGTGCTCGCAATAATCCTGTTTCCATATCTTGGATCGGTAGATAGCAAGAGTTTTACAGCGGTGCATCTCCGATCTCATTCATTGAACATTGTGTCACTTTCAGACATGATAGAAGGCTCCTATCGTTCTTGGGATTTGAACACAACTGGCCAACTAGTAGATGGTCTGAAAATAAAATAAATAAAATAAAAAAATAAAATAAAAAAATAGAAAACCGGGTTTTCATCAAACGGAAATGGAATCATGTCTTTTCTAGGGCGATTTCACCCTGTATAAATAGTGCACAGGACATGAGAATATAACCCTTTTCTCAAGTGCTTACATCTCTTTGTCACTTTAGATTAAGAAATAGGAACCTCCAAGGATGTGTATTGCAACTAGTAAGCAAGAAGTAGACGCACAACTAGAAACCATGAATAGACCACTGTTTTCTTCCTTATATACGATCCCCTCACCCTTCCTGGGGGTGGAGAGAGAGCAAATAAACTAGTAATGGAATGTCAAAGTGGTTATCAGCATTACAAAGAAACGTAATATATGTGTGTGTATACTTAGAATATAATGATTAGGCGAGAAAACAATGTGCTTATGTAAAGTCCCAATTTAGAGATAAATACTGATCTTCCTTCCCCTCCTTTTATGGCGGAGGAAATAAATATTGAAAATGATAGGAGAAATTACAACAAAAGGGTGAAAAAAAATTATCGAGATGAAAAGAGAAAGATGAACGGAGATATAGGTTGGAGGTGGGAGTTATAAAAAAGTAAATAAAGACTGTATTGACATGCAGAAGTTCAAGTCCAATGTGACTGGGCATCTTGTAGCTCAACTCCCTACATAGTAGATTTGGTTCCAAATAGTTGCCCCCTTATGTCAACGTGGCACTGTGCCTTGTTTGGGGTAAATTACAGTAAATAAAAAAAAAATGATAAATAATATAAATTCACTTTACCAAGAAAATCACAGCTTAAAAATCACAGTAAAAAAATATATATATAACTTCACATATATAATTATAAAACTTCTGACCGTCCGGGCTTGCTTGAATCTTGTCTTCTACGACAATATTACACATTACATAGAAAAATGCAAGCATGAAAAGTAATATGGTTGAGATTAAACATGGAAAGGTAAAAGGACTAGTTGTTAAAACTGGAAAAGAAAAAAAATTATAACTTTAAATATTGCAGCATTAAATTTTTTTTTTAATTCAATTTAACATGATATAATCAGTGCTTAATACAGCAATATTTTAAGTTATAAATTTATTACATTTTTTACTAGAATATCTTATCTTTTCCTTCCAGTTTTAACAACTAGCCCTTTCACCTTTCTAAATTTAATCTCAACCATATTACTTTTCACGCTCGCATTTTTTCTATGTAATCTATGATTTTTCCAGGCTTTGCTTTGAACAAAGGCAAAAGGTCGGTTAGCATTTGAGCACAGCGATGGTGAATTATTAGTGACAGTACAACTGAGCAACAGATTGGGACAGCAGTGAATTATTAGAGACAGTTTTAAGTTTTTAATATCTTGTTATGTCATCATCTCCGTAACAAATTTAGTTGCTGTGGTAACCAACAGCCAATCAGAAAAAAATCGAAATACAAATTATTAATCGCCATTTCAATAGGTTAAAAAAAAATTTTTTAAATAGAAATACAAATTTTCGATTGTTATCTCAAAAAGCTAAAAAAAAAAAAGAAATCAATCAATACATAAAATAATAAAAAATAAATAAATGTACCTATTTACTTTCATTACGATTTTGAAGAAAACGATTAGATTAATAAAGTCTGCACATGGATCTAAAAATAATATGAACTGCTTTCAACTTTTATTGATCATTTTTTTTTTCTCTCTTTTTGTTATTTTATTTTTTAATCTCGGCTTGCTGTAGTGTCACAGCTGTCAGCCAAATATAAAGTAAAACTGACCGCATTAAATGTATTTATCAATTATTTGAATGTAGGTCTAACTTACAGTTAACTGGAAGAATATTGAGCTGTTAATTACTGAGTCGTCAATAGGCATGTTTGTCTCATCTTTATCGTTATTTTCATGGCAAGTGCTCGGCTGAGCTTCAATCTATGGTCCCCCACTCGCCAAACTTTCACAAGAAACACCCGTCTAGCAGAAACCACTATCAATAATTTCCCCCACTCTTTATCTGTGCCTAAACCTAAACGTAGATTCCATGAGCAAAGCTTCTTTCTTAGAACTGATCGCCTAGGGAATTGTCTTCCGTTTTCCTGCTTTCCAGCTGACTACAAAATGGTTGTCTTCAAGTCTAACGTGAACAAGTTTTTGATGTACCGTTCCATATAAGTTAACAAATTTACTGAATTTCCATTACTAACTATTACTATATTGTCCAATTTCTAGTGTACACTCTTTAAACCCTTATCCTCGAGTGGCCTCTTGGCCTTGATAAATGGCGATGCCTATGTAAAAAAAAAAAAAAAAAAAAAAAAAGGGCAGAAGAGCATAAAGTTAACGAGCCCGTTTAAAATTGGTCACTCGGATTTTCATCCCTAAGTGATAGATAATGTTATGTAAACGTGCGCAAAGCAGCATGTTTAGTTGTGATGCATAGATGCATACTGCAAACCGCAGACCTGTAAGGAGAAAAAATATTTCCTTAAAAGAGACTCCTAGGAATTTGTTAGGCTCATGGAAGGGGGGGGGGGAGAGAATGGTTTTTTGAAAATGGGTGCATGCTCAAGAAGTAGGCCACTTGAAATCATACAGATTTGCTTTCTAATCTACATAATGAACTCTGATCAGTCGGCTTATATGTCCATGGATTTAAATAAAGCGATAGTGGACACTGCTTGTTTTTAATTGTTTTGTGTGTGAAGGAAGGGGGGGAGGGGGAGAGGCTTACAATCAAACTCTAGGTACAGTCTGTTGTTTTGTGTTCTATTAGAGACTAGCCTGCATGCTCGGCGTTGCCCGAGTATTTGGAGGTGTGTGTTGAGCAAAAAAAAAAAAAAAAAAAAAAGTGGTAGTACCTATTTACAATGCCTCCCCACGGGACAGAGTTAGACACCAGGTGGAGAAAAGGTACAAAAAGTGGTAGTAGGCAGGCAGGCTCGAACCCGTACTGCGAAGGAGGAAAAGAACGTGAAAAAAAAAATGTCTTTGCTGTTGCGTCTATCGCCAAACCGGAAGTGATGAATGTTTAAATTAAAGCTGGTCAATCGAAAAGAGAAAATGACTTTCGAAAATATTGTCGAAAAAAAAAAAAAAAAAAAAAAAAGCGAGCCCTCCCTGTAGAAAAGTGCCCAGTTGAGGGTGAAGGAATTAATGTTTTTAGCCAATTTCTTGATATTTGTCGTCCGAAGTATGCTTCAAAACGATACTGATTTCGTGAAAATCCGTCACCTCTGTCAAAAGTTTTAGGCAGACATACATATATACATTTAAACAGATCGGTGAGATTTATATTATAGATGGCTGCCTTTTCCGATTGCCTATCGATTGGTAGAGACACCAAGTATCGTCGTAAGTTGAGAACATAAAATATTGTTACTCGTTTTAAAAGTCCGAGTTGTAATTGTATTTAGAAGGGAAATTCCTTTGTTCCAACATTAACCAAGATCACTTGACAAAGGTCAGGGTCAAAATCAAGCATTGAATTTTGGCGAAGACAACACACACGTGTGTGTGTATATATATATATATATATATATATATATATATATATATATATATATATATATCGAAACACGAGGAGACAGATCACACTGCGGTATACCGTTTTCAGATACGTATTAACCTTGAATTTCTCCCAACAAGTCTGATGAGATGCCAATCTCGAAAATTTTTTTAATGATATAAAGTTTAAAATTGTCTAGTTGATGTCGAAACAATTGTAACATTTGAAAAATACAAATATGATGCAATCTTTTTCCTTGTTGTTTTGGTTTTTGCAAGTAGTACGGAAATGTCAATCATGTTGATTAATATTTGAATCAATTTATCTGGCTTAATTTTATTGATATATGTACACTGCCACTGGCTAATAGATTTTAATATATTAAACCTTTGGGAAAAATTGTCATACATTATATATATATATATATATATATATATATATATAGTTATATTTTTAAAAGATTCCATAAAAAGATTGGAGCCAAAGTTTTAAAAAAACATTTTGACCTCTGTGGTCTCTACTAAATTACACAGCCAATTTCTGGTCTAAACATTTGAAATTTTGGGTTTGTATTACTGCACACAGATTCGAAAAAGTAAAAAAAAATATATAACAAATAAATGTTATCAAAAGCAAAATAAATTACTTTTCTACCAAACTGGATATAATTTTGGTGTTTTTATTCAATGAAACATGTTTATTCAGCTCGAAAAGCATACCGTGTTTACCGATGTAGTGGAAAATTCAAAATGGCGCTCGATTCTATCTTTAACACGGTAAGTTCGGGAAAATGTGTTATAAATAATAAACTAGACAAAATACTGTTAGAAATTCGCTCAACATGTTACCCTAACATAAGTTGACATATTCGGTGTTTTTTTAATAGTATTTTGTCTAGTTTATTATTTATAATACCTTTTCCCAAACTTACCGCGTTAAAGAGAGAGTCGGGCACCATCTTGAATTTTCCAATACATCGGTAAACACTGCATGTTTTTCGAGCTGAATAAACATTTTACATTGAATAAAAACACAAAAAATATATCCAGTTTGGTAGAAAAGAAACTTATCTTGCCTTTGATAACATTTATTTGTTATATATTTGTTTTTTGACAACTTTTTCGAATCTATGTGTACAGTAATACAAACCCGAAATTTTACATGAAGTGTATTCATACATAGGGCAAACTTTTTAATCGGTTTTTGACCGAGAATTTGTTTGCCAAGAGGTCAAAGTTCAAAAGAATTAACTTTTGCGGTCTCTAGCAAACTATGCAGCCAATTTTTGGTCTAAACATTTGAAATTTTAGATGAAGTGTATTCAGACATGAAACAAACTTTTTAATCGGTTTTTGACCGAAATTTTGGCTGCTAAAAGCTCAAAGTTAAAGTTTGACCTTTGCGATCTCTAGCAAATCATTCAGCTAATTTTGTATCTAAACACTTAAAATTTTAAACGTAGGTTACCTGGACATGAGTAAAACTTGAATTTATATTTATTTATATATATATATATATATATATATATATATATATATATATATATATATATATATATGCACATAAAGTTATGAACAGTACATAGGGCCCAAGCGAAGTCTGGCTGAACTGCTGGTAATTTATAAAACTGAGCAGAAAAGTATTGAATACGATTTCCCTGACCCCAAAAACTCACGGTTCCTAATTAATCAATCCAGACTTCTGTCTCAGCTAATGAACCATCTTGTTTTTACTAAAACTCTAAAGATATTCACGAACGTTCTATGGTTTCTTATTGCTGTAAACGTTCCGTTTTAAACAATTTTTTTTTTTTTAAATATATGTATTCTTAACGCATTTTCTTTTGTTTACCGTATGACAAGGTTTCTCGTTTTTTGGGGGTTTTTTTTCACATTGGATTATAAAGCCCTGAAAACTTTTTCACTGAAAATATTTCTCTGAATCTGGCTCGTCCTAAAAATACTTCCATTACAAAACACGCCAAAGTAAAACCCCAAAGCCGGCGTTAACATATCCCTAAAAATTAATGACCACCTACCGAAATCCGGTGAACGAAATTACCATAACTGGTAACCTTCATTCTTATGGATACTAATCTAGAAATTTCTACATCCCGACGCAATACAGTCAGTGCCTTATATTCCCAAATGGCCACCCATCTGCTACTGATTAGGATCATCGTTGCTTAGCTTCATTGATCTAACGAGAACATGCCATATAACATAAAATATTAATTTCTCTAGAGTTATGAAGGTAAGGGTACTTGTGCACTTTTGACACTACGCTAAAATAACGTTATTTTGAAAGCCATTCTTAACATGGGGGGGTTGTAAATATTCTGTGCTTCCACCTAACAATTTAATAATAAAGATATCGTGAAGCTTGAATTTGACCTGTAAAAAAAAAAAAAAAAAAAAATACTTAGAAATAGTGCGATGGCAAAAGTACACAAGCACCAAAGTAAGGAATCTTCAGGCTAAAAATTTTTAATCTGTGAGGATGAAACATGGAAGATGCTGTGTTAATTGCCATATATTTTTTATAACTTACTACTCAGCTCTAGTCATGTATTGAGCACTGCTGAAGTAAATATCGAAAATTGATATAAAATAATATATTATTATTATCATTATTAAAAGGATGATAAATTTCAGTATCTAACAAAGAATTTTAAAAAATGACAGTGATATTAAATGCTAGTCCATGATCTTTCTATAATATAAAAGGTAAAATGTGTGTGTGTGTGTGTGTGTGTGTGTGCGCGTGCGCGTGCGCGCTTGTATGTCTCACAAAAAACTTTCGACAGAGGCGACGGATCCTGATGAGATCGGTATCAATTTTGAAGATCGACCCTTTGGACAACAAATATCAAAAACTTGGCCCAAAACATTAATTACTTCACACTAAACTGGGCAGTTTTGTACAAGGAGTTTTTTTGTTTTTTTTGTATTATTATACAAACACCGTGACAGCGTTAGGGTTTAGGGTTAGGGTTAGGGTTTAGGTTTAGGGTTAGGGTTAGGGTTAGGGTTAGGGTTAATTCGCTGTCACGGTGTTTGTATAAATTTACCTTTTTTTGTTTGTTTGTTTGTTTTGTTTTGTTTTTTTGCGTCGCCATTTTTGCAAGTCATCGTATCGGTTGAATTGACTTCACTTAATTTCAACGTCCCGAACGTCCAACCGGACGATGGAGACATCGGCAGAGACGTCACTTCCCCCCCCCCCCCCCCACACCTCTCCTTCGCGTTAGGGGTTCGAGCCTGCCCGCCTGTCTACTACCAGTTATTTTACTTCTCTCTCTCCACCCAAACTGCCTACTGCTGTTTTGACCTCTCCCCGCTACTACCCACCCCCTCCAGTTCTTTACTCGGCCCAGGCAACGCCGGCGAATCCCGCGACTCAACCAGAGTTCTTTACTATCTCCACACACCCGGGCAAAGCCGCCCAGAAAGTAAATAATTGTTGACAATGAAGGGTCGAAAATTAAACCAGAACTTAAAAAAAAAAAAAAAAAAATCTGAGGCGAGAGATTGAGTTGATTAGGAGTTAAGACAAAACAGATGGGAATAGAATAATTTTCCTTAAAGGAGACAGACTCAAAAGTCAGTCAGTGATGATAATGATGATATAACCATTTCAGTTCGCCAGGTTTGAAACGCTAAAAGGAAGGAAGGAGGGAGTGGAGACAACCGACGGGTGACGAGACCGTCGTGGGAGAAATAGAACTGGAAGAGAAATAGCAAAGGGAAGGGGGAGGGCATTAGTCAGAAGTGGGTCATTGCTACATAAAAAAAAAAAAAAAAAAGACAGTACTTCCTTCTTTACACCCTTCCTCATCAAAACATTTTAAAAACTAATATAGCCAGTCAGTAAAGAAACGCAGTTGACAATTCTTCGGCGAGGGTGAGAGTAATTTTAGTCAGGGTAAAATAACTTCTTAGTATGTTTAACGCGAGGAGGACGGACAATCAAAGGGAAAATTTATTTTTATTTTTAAGGCGAAGGGAAGGGGTGGATGAAAAATGAACACCCCCCCAGATTATAGTATTCGAAGTAATGAGTTCAAAGGGTTTAATTTTTTATTTTTATTTTTTATTTATTTTTTTTTTAATTCGAATAAAATTTGGTGCTTGCTAAAATTGGTGAGCTTTTTAAACCAACGCATTTCAAATGACAATTACGTACTTACGTGTCATGACGAAATTAGTATAAATAAACAAACGAAAAATGACCTAGTAGATGTGCTAGAAAGAAAAAAAAAACAATTACGTTTTGAAATGCACGGGTTTAAAAATAGCGAATCCTTAATTTGCCAATTCAAGTTATGAATTGGTAGCACACCTCTTCCACATTAAAACACGATCAAACTGAATCTATCTATCTATAAAAGTGAAAGTGTGTATGTGTGTGTACATATTTCCCTACCAAACTATTCTGTCAATTTTCAGTCTACAGACTCGAGATTTGACAAAACCTTTTTAATCGGTTTTCGGCCAGAAATTTAGCTGCCAAGGGGTCAAAGTTCAACGATTTGACCTTTGAAAACTCTACCAAACTCCTCCGTCAATTTTGGCTCTAATCGCTTGAAATTTTAGATATAGGTTACTTGAACATGGATCAAACTTTTTACTTTGATTTGAGCCCAAAACAATAAATGTTAAGGGAGTCAAAATTGGGGTAAAAGTTTAAGAAAATTGACCTCTGCGGTAGCAGTATCAGAATTTTTGTAGGAATTTTTGACACCCCTAACACGAAACTGCGAATACAATATAAAAATCTCGTAATTTCTCTGTTAAAAGTGGGTTATTTATTTTCTTTATGGATTATACTTCCAAAATAAACTATTACAGTTGTTTTAAAAGTAATAGAAATATTTTTTTTTTAAACAGTAATGAATTTTCCGAACTCAATATTTTTCAATTTTTAAACTTTAAAAATCTATCAAAATTTTTCTATTGATTCTATTTTTACGATATTTTCAGGGTCAATGTGAAATTTTATGTTCTTTCCAATAAACCGAATATAATATTTTAGACAAACGTTTTTTGTTTTTAAATTCACGCCCCCCCCCCCCAAGTGTCACCCATTTTTAAATGTCTATTAAAAAGTAAATAATTAATTTATGTCGGGGAGTTTTATATATCACAAATTGAAGAGAAAAGGTCAATAAATAATATATTCAAATTTAAAACAAAAAAAAAAATCGCTTTTTTAGAAATTTACCTGTAAAGTCCGAAGTTTAAAACCTTATTTTATAAGAACACATTGTTTTTTTTTTTTTGTCTTTTTTTTTTTTTTTTTTTTTTTTAATGAAACCTTGGTCCTTGCTCCTTTAATTGAAAAAATAATTAGGGCTTGATTTACATTTTTCGAGGAGTTATAAGCTTGGAAAGACAGGGGGTCGAATAATTCACGCCTCTCATTTTGAAATGTCTATTAAAAAGTAAATAATTAATTATGTCGGGGAGTTTTATATATCACAAATTGAAGAGAAAAGGTCAATAAATAATATATTCAAATTTAAAACAAAAATCGCTTTTTTAGAAATTTACCTGTAAAGTCCGAAGTTTAAAACCTTTTTAAAAAAAAAAAAAAAAACACATTGTTTTTTTTTTTTTAATAAAACCTTGGTCCTTGCTCCTTTAATTGAAAAAAAAAAAAAATAGGGCTTGAATTACATTTTTCGAGGAGTTATAAGCTTGGAAAGATGGGGTGGAATTATTCACTATTTTCACGAAATTTCTGACACTGCTACCTCTGCGGTCTCTACCAAATTACTCAGCAAATTTTTGGTCTAAACATTTGAAATTTTACATAAAGTGTATTCAGACATAGCGCAAGCTTTTAAATAGATATTTGGCCGAAAAATTGGCTGCTAAGGGCTCAAAATTAAAAATATTTTACCTTTGCGGTCTCTAGCAAACTTGTCGGGTTTGTCGGGGGGTACTTACGTCGAGGGGGCACAAGTGCTTGCAGTTCGTCAGAGCATTAACCATTGAAATACTTTGCTACATTACGTCAATGGGACAGAGGCTGAAGCTTGGATGACTGTTCAAGACCTGTTAGGTTGGCGACTCTCTTTTGAACCCTGTCTAGGAGTGAGAGACTAGTAGCAGATGCACCAGCCCAAATATGACAACAATACTCCATACACACAGACATATGTTGGAAAGTTGAACTGCAAAATGTTCATTTCAACTTGCCAACATATTTCTTATCTTTTGCAAATTCATTCACAGCTAAAAGTGGTTTAATTCTGTCGATAGCACAAACAGTAGGGAACGCAACTGGAGCGCTAAATGTTTTGGTTTCGATTCTAGCTGATGGCACCCAAATCATTTTTTTTTTAAAACTTTTCTAATCATTACTATATATTAGGTACAATATAATATTCAATGCTCTGTATTAAATATGAAAATAGCATGAATTAAAATATATTTAAGCGTATTTTACAACTGGACAAGATAAGGTGCCTCCTGCTAGTAGGACTATAAAAATGGTGTATCTTGTCGAACTCGGGAATGCTTCTGTCAAACTCGGGAATTTGGACAGAAATTTAAATTGTAAAAGTGATATTCTCCTGAAGGTTGAAGGTTTAATCCTTAGTTTAGGTGACCGAAATATACATTTGCGAATTACTTAGGACCTTTATCCAGTCATGGTTGATGGAACAAGAGCATGCTACCCCTGTGAAGTAAATAAAAGGTTCTGCTCAAAATTCCGTCCAAATTCCCAAGTTCGACAGAAAAATTCCCAGAGTTCGACAAGATACACCTGAAGAAGGTCGGAGGTTATATCGACCAAGACGTTGTGAAAATCACACTCAAGATGAGAACAGTAATCCGATGAATACATATAACCAATCCTTATCTCAAAAATTCAGAACTGTAATAGCAACAATGTTTGATGCATTTTTGGACAGGAAGTTGATATCTGTCTGATCTGGTAGCACCAGGTCCAGTGGACAGAGAAAATGGGGCAAAAGTCTGCAAGTATTTTATGCAAACATATGGACAAATTGTGTGGTGAAAAGTTTAACGGATCTAAATAAACGAAAGAAATAAAAGATTTTAAAAAAGTAGAAACAAGTGGGGGGGAGGGAAATTGGAAGAATAACAAAACAGTATATCATGTGAGAGGGGGGGGCAACAATAACATCTCGCAGAGGGAAATCGAGATAAAAAGAAAGTTTGAGATAGAATTTGTAGATTGGATAAATCCGAAAGGAAGCACGCAGAATAATACCATTTATAGGTTCGTAGGAATCCTGTGCCGATTTGGGAGCGTTCGTTATCCGTTCAGCACAGCGGCACTGGCAAAACTCACAGAAGTAAGAAATTCCCAAAATAGCTATCTCAAGAAAGAAAAGATAATGAAAATAGAAAAAAAAAAAGTAAAAGTGCCATATAATAAACGGATGTGGAATCGGTTATTACGATTTAAATAAAAAATACAAATACTGAGAGGGAGTTGATGCTGGTGTGATGAAAAGGGTGTATTTATTTGCTTCCCTACTGAGCAAATTAGGCACAAGGCCGTTTTTTAATGTGGAGAGAGAGTGTGTTTATTTGCTCCCCCACCGAACAAATTAAGCACAAGGCCTATTTTTAATGCGAGGAGTGAAGGGGAAATAGATCAGCTCCCCGGGGAGTAGGGGAGCTGGATAGTGACAATTGGTATGAAGGGTTGCCCCTACATTGACCAAGGTCTTATATGTGGGGGGAAACCCCACATATGGTCTTTGCTTGCAGTATCTGCCGGAACAGATACTACATTTTGATCTTGTCGCCCGGGCCACGGACACAGTGGTGTGTTGTATTTATTTGCTTCCCCACTGAGCAAATTAGGCACAAGGCTGTTTTTTAATGTGGAGAGAGAGGGAGGGGGAGGGAAAGGGGGGACCAGCTCCCGAGAGGTGGGAAATGGGAGCTGGATAGTAACTGTTGGTATGAAGGGTTGCCCCTACATTGACCAAGTTCAGATATGTGGGGGTAACCCCACATATGGTCTTTGCTTGCAGTAGGTATTTATTTGCTCCCCCACCGAGCAAATTAGGCACAAGGCCAATTTTTAATGTGAGGAGTGAAGGGAGAGGGAAGGGAAAAAGGGGACCAGCTCCCGAGAGGTGGGAAATGGGAGCTGGTTAAAGGTCAGGTATGTGGGGTTGCCCCCACACATCTGGTCTTTGCTTGCAATATCTGTCGGAACAGATGGTATTTATTTGCTCCCCCACCGAGCAAATTAGGCACAAGGCCGATTTTTAATGTGAGGAGTGAAGGGAGGGGGAAGGGAAAAAGGGGACCAGCTCCCGAGAGGTGGGAAATGGGAGCTGGTTAATGGTCAGGCATGTGGGGTTGCCCCCACATCTGGTTTTTGCTAGTCATAGCTAGTCATAGCTTGCAGTATCTGTCGGAACAGATGGTATTTATTTGCTCCCCCACCGAGCAAATTAGGCACAAGGCCAATTTTTAATGTGAGGAGTGAAGGGAGGGGGAAGGGGAAAAGGGGACCAGCTCCCGAGTGGTGGGAAATGGGAGCTGGTTAAAGGTCAGGCATGTGGGGTTGCCCCCACATCTGGTCTTTGCTAGTCATAGCTTGCAGCATCTGCCGGAACAGATGGTATTTATTTGCTCCCCCACCGAGCAAATTAGGCACAAGGCCAATTTTTAATGTGAGGAGTGAAGGGAGGGGGAAGGGAAAAAGGGGACCAGCTCCCGAGAGGTGGGAAATGGGAGCTGGTTAAAGGTCAGGCATGTGGGGTTGCCCCCACATCTGGTCTTTGCTAGTCATAGCTAGTCCTAGCTAGTCATAGCTTGCAGTATCTGTCGGAACAGATAGTATTTATTTGCTCCCCCACCGAGCAAATTAGGCACAAGGCCGATTTTTAATGTGAGGAGTGAATGGGGAAATGGGGACCAACTCCCCGGGGAGTAGGGGAGCTGGATAGTGACAATTGGTATGAAGGGTTGCCCCTACATTGACCAAGGTCTTATATGTGGGGTCGCCCCCACATATGGTCTTTGCCTGCAGTATCTGTCGGAACAGATACTACACTTTGATCTTGTCGCCCGAGCCACGGACACAGTGGTGTGATGAAAAAAAGGTGGGAGAGGATGGAGTACTCCTATTTTCAACTTGTGTGTTATTCTCACAACGTTTTGGCCGATATAACTTCCGACCTGCTTCAGGTGTATTTTGTTGAACTCGGGGAACTTACACAGGTAGAAGTCTCAAGCAATTCGTATTTGTATTCTTAGTATCGTCTGCATTGAGGATTTAACTTCCAACTTCCAGAAGAGTGTCACTTAGAATTGATTTTTAGTACTTTTATCCATTATGTCACATGGTCCTTGCAGACTGTGTACGAGGGCCAAACATTCAGATATTGCTTATTTTGACGAAATTATATATATATATATATATATATATATATATATATATATATATATATATATATATATTAGCTTCCCTGGCTATACTTATATACAGTTGTTTAAATGTAATGTAAACCAACATCTTGTTAATCTTTCCTAGGCATGATTCCAAATAGTAGCCCCTTACGTCCAAGTGGTGATGTGAATTGTTGGGACAAACGTGAGTAAAAAAAATAAAATAAATAAAAATGTATAAAAGTATAAAATGGAAACGGTCATGAATAGGGCTGTGACAACAGCATATTCTTTTCATTTTTTTGACTCTTGAGTATATCCATTAATATCTTATGTTTTTATGTAGACGGATATGGTTCTCGGTTAATTACGTGTGTCTGTGTCGGATATATACTCGAGAGTCAAAAGACTGGGAAGAATATTCTATTGTCACCGCCCTAGTCATAATAAGTTACCCTCTATTTGTCAACTATCTTAAGTGTTAAAAAAAAACTTCCAATACATCTTCTATCCGATTCTTATGAAATTTAAACCGTATGTATAAGGCAGTAATCCAGATGGCTTTCCAATATTTCAGTTACTTTGAACTATTGTAACATGGTGCATATGAGTGCATCGGAAAATATCAGCAGCAGTGAAGGATGGCTGGCTTGCGAAGAGATTAGCAGCAGCAGTAGCAAAAAAAAAAAAAAACATGAAAATTAGAAAGTGTACGCGAGAAGGGGGGGGGAAGGAGAGAAAAATACATCACGTTCTCAGGGCAAAAGCAAAGTGCAATGGATGAAAATGGATGTGTAAAGTCAAGGACAAGAATGGGTAGGCTGTAACCGGCATGTGGTCAGAGGAAGGAGAAAAGTGTACATCAGGCAAGATGGACGATGATGAGAGACTTTTGATTTTCCCGAGGACAAGTATGTTTTTTCAAAAGACTGAGGAGGAGGGGGAGGGACTTGCTTCTCTCCTATTTTGTCTCAACATTCTATATTTCTGACAAGTGGGGAAGAATTGCTGTTTTGAATGGGCGAAATGTCTGCCTCTCTTTTTTTCAAACTGATCTCCTCCGAGACTGATGGTTGCAGAGTGGTGATTCCATTTTTTGTGGACCGTTTTTTTTCTGTTTTTACCCGGTTAAAATAGTTGCTAAGGGGGTCAAAATTGAAAGAAATGAGAACTTAGCAAGTTGACTCAAACTTCTTTTCTACACATGCGTAAATATATATATATACACTAGTATATTAATCTAAGTTTACATTTTGTCCAACTGACAATGGCCGATTCGGTAACGTCTCAGGCTGGTGTGCTATAAATTTTGGTTTTGATTCTAGTTGATGGAACTGAAGTCTTTTTTTTAACTTTTGAAATCATGCCTATATATTGGGTACAATATAATATTAAATAATTGATAGAAAATTTACTATAATAATAAATACAAAATCTGCATAAATTAAAATATATTTAAGTGTATTTTATGACCAGGCAACGCCAGGTGTCCCTTGCTAGTATTCCTCATAATTCAGTCTCATTAATCCTTATCTTAGAGTGTTTTTAAGCTCTAATAAAAGATAGTTGGCCCAAAAAATCCCATGCTATTTGTGTATATTGTGCATCCACAAAAATGTAATGATTTGATGCCCAAGTTAGATCCAAACCCCAAATTCAAACAGATATTGTTTATCTCCTCTTAAGGTTAGACAGGTTAGATGTGTGTTTGCTGAAAATGTTTCTGTATGAAATAAACTAGATTTGAATGTGATACACAAAGGTTTTCAGCCTGTGTCGTATAACTATTTAGCCACCGTCGAGACAGACATGTCCAATTGACAGTCATTCTCATAAAGAGATGGTATTATATGCATGAAAACTATAGCAGCAGAAGACTATAGGGTGGAACGATAAAATTGTCGCCCTAGAAAAGACGAAATGATTCCATTTCTGTTTGATGAAAACCGGTTTTATATTTTTGTTGCAAATTAGTTGGCCAGTTATGTACAAATCCCAAGAGCAATAGGAGACTTCTATCATGTCTGAAAGTGACACAATGCTCAATGAGATCAGAAATGCACCACTGTACAACTCATGCTCTCTACCGATCCAAGTTATGACAACAGAACCATTGCCAGCACCCTCAAAATGCATCGCTGAATTGCCATGAGTAACAGGGACATGCCTAGGGTGATGAAAACAAAGTTTCTGGCCACGGTTATGGTCTTTGGTGTGGTTTCAAGTGAGGACGACATCATGCCACCTCACATCTTCGAAGTTAGCTTGAAAATAAAGACCAAAGTGTACCTGGATGTGCTAAAGAGTATGGGGATACACTGGTGCAATCAGGTGGCCACTAGCAGACCCTGGCAGCACAAGTCCAAAAAGACCCAGGTTTGTCTTCAGAAGAAATGCTACGACATTGTATCCTTCTTTGACTGGACCCCTCCTCCTCCCTGACCTGAACCTGCTGGACTAATTTGTTTGGTCATACATTGAGAATACCATCAACATGACCTCCCACAACACTAAGGCCAGCCTGATTGCCAAGTATTCGCCGAGCTCCTGCCAGCGCTTGTGGAAAAGGCATGCTCCCAGTTCTGAACCCATATCAAAGCAGTGATAGAGCCTAAAACCGTCTACATTGAATAGATGTCAGCTCTACTACATAATTAAGTTACCTGAATTGATTATTTTTCGAAGAAAGTTTTAAAATGAAGCGGTAGTGCTGTTTTCTTTAGGGTGACACTTATCGTTTCAACCTGTATTTCTGCAACCCAGAAGATATGGTGAATACAAGTGGTCAATGTGAACTTAGTAAAACCGCAAAAGGTAATGATATATATAAGAAAAATATTTTGTACTTTTGTTTCTGATAATATCATAAGTTGTCTCCCTTTACAGATGTATGAAGAGGATCATATTTCAGCAAATTTTGAACCCTGAGCCAGAGTTTCTTTGCTCAACTGCAGCACAACAGATCCAGAGTCAGATGGATCAGCGTGAAATCTGACCAAGTCCAACATGCTAGGTTTGTGGATTTGCTGAAAGCATTAGATTTTCTCAGCAAGTCAGTTATGTCCATGCGGTCATGTAGAGCATTCGCCCTCCTGGATAAAGTATTGCCAAAGCACGGACGGTTTGGACTGCAGAATGTTTGACCAGTTAAGGAAAACTTGGAATCAAGTGTAGACAAGACTGCACAGGGTGAAATTTGGAGACAGCTGATTCACTGAACCATGAGAACAAGTTTGAATTATCCAAAAACGTCAGACACCCTGAACAAAGGAAAAGGGTTTTAAAGAAAGATTCATTTGTTCCAAAGGTAAAATAAGTGGTCAACCATACCAGAGAGCGACCTAAAGGCTCCCTTTTCATTGACTACTACACCAAGATGTAGGAGAGAACACTACTCCTTTGCTAGAATTACTCCTCTTACTCTTTATCCTTACCATATAATGCTAGCTGTTTAACAAAGATCATCAAATACCATTTAAGTTTTTGGTACGATTTTATGGAGAACTGAACTCTGATCTCTTGGCCGATTAGCGGAATACACATACAATTATGTAAAATGTACAAGTATCACAGTTCATTTGGCACAATAGTTAATGTTCACTAATGGACCAGGAGACTGGAGTTCAATTCTCGGTAGAGTCATACCAAATACTTAAAGATAGTACTTGATGAACCCTTGATTAAACACTCAGCATTATAAAAAAGGTGATGAGTAAGGAGTAATCCTGAGAAAGGAGTAAAATTATCTTTTTTTTTTTTTTTTTTTACTTCTAGTTTTTGTTTATTTGACTGGAAAGTCAGACATTGTCAAGTGAACAAGAAAGCCATTCTTAACAGAAAGGGTGAGGCTTTCACATATCTTTGAGGAAGATAATTATTGATTAGAAGGAACCATATCGCCACGCCAGACACGACGCCCTGTGGGCCACGCCAGAAACGACATCTTATGACTAGGCAAAAAAAGTCATACATAAAATGATTAGTTCACAAGTTATTTTCCTTAGAGTCTCACCCGTTTTTCTGGTAGCCAAGGTGACCAAATTAGTATAAGCAAAGAAGAGAAAGTTATGAAAAGGTAAAAAGAAAAGTTGCCAGGCTACTTTGTATCCGTAAGTCTCACTACTAAGTACAAAAAAAAAAAAAAAAAAATTAAATATAAACAGGAGCGGAAGACTCAGTCAGTCATGAAATTATCAAGAAAGACGTTATTTTAAGGTTAAAGAGGGGGGCGGGGAGGGGGGTAGAATGCAAACCTACCTGAAATATCTATTTTTAAACCTAAGAAAAAAAAAACATTTTACTATCATCCCCATCCCACTATTATTCAACAAAATTGGAGAGAGAGAGAGAGAGAGAGAGAGAGAGAGAGAGAGAGAGAGAGAGAGAAGGAAATGGCCGTAAATAAAAATTAAGACTCTTGCCAATCCGATTGGAGTAGCAGGAAATTGTGACGAGTCACCACATATTAAAACCAAAAGCCACTCGAGGACAAGAATTAACAAGATGAAATGAATAGATGATCAGTTGAATGAGGAGGAATATAATGAGGACATGTGTACATCGGAAAAAAAAAAAAATTATCCTTCGCCAGTGTTCACACGAACAATAACGACAGTGAAATTAAGTTTTTCAGAAAAATGTATAAATCGATATAGAGAAAAGAAGAGAATAGATTTGCTTTTACAATTTCCTTAATACTCTAACTGCATTCGTCAGGCAGTCTTACTAATTGTGAATGGACGGACAGACGGACACACCCCGATCTTTATGAAAGATTTAAAATGAATAAAAATAAATTAATTTAAAAAAAATAAATAAATAAAAAACGGACAAAATTTAAACACCTCTGGAAACGACGGTGACAAAGAAATGGTGCCTTCTTAATAATGATTATCTTCCTCTCGTATAACATGAAATACTCCCCTTCATGTTAAGAAGGGCTTTCTTGTCTGCTTGACCATATTCCAACTATCCAATTAAATGGACAGCTGAAACCGGAAGTCAAAAAGAGCAGACAATCTTTACTATAACCCAAGTATTTGTTGACATTGGATGTGTGGGAACATGAGAATTAGCAGCGAACCGGATGTTAACGCATCCACCATAAGAGACAAAATGAAAAATCGTCTTTTGCACATGGCTCCACGCATCGCTTCCGCTTGGGAAGAAAAAAATAAGATAACCACAAAATAATTATCGACCAATGGCAGAGCTCCGTGCCTAAAATAAACACCTCAAATATCACAGTCACTGGGAGCCAGTTTGCCACTATGAAACGAGGGATTTGAGGGAACCCAAAAGGAGAGGGAAGAGGAGATTCGCCCTGCTGCGTCAGTGAACGCACGGACAGATTCTCCCACCCGACCTAAAGAGATGAAGAGGAGGAGGAAAAAGAAGACGAAGACGCCGAGCTGCTAATGAAAAAGTCACCCGCTTTCCAGTTACAAGCCAGGACACGCATCACCAACAGTAGGATGACCGGCCTACCCTAACCATCTCCATCGTCCAAAAGATAAGTTACATTTTATGAACATTTATTCCTTGTCAATTCATACATACCTACAAACATTTTACGAACATTCATCTCCTTTGTTAAATCACATTCCATCCTACGAACACTTTGCCTCTCCTAATACAAATTGTTGGTAGTAAATAAAATCGGTTCTCAACCTTCAATATTCGTCTGTCTTTAATTATATGGAGTCAGAATCTACACACTTCCAACGTTGTTCATTTCATGTATTCTTGGTTGTGGCCTCTATGGCATCCTTTCCTCCCCCTAATCCTTTTCATAGAAACCTAGGCCATAGATTTGAAGACGACCATGTAGTCTGCAGGAGAAAAATAAATTTAATACCTTTATTTTACAACTGAAACAAAAAGTTAAATGTATAGGTGTCATCCGGCGTTGCTCAGGATCTTCCAAATGGTTTCCATTTCCAGCTTCACGAATTTGTGCCGTTTCCAAACACATTATCCAAGGATCACTCGATTACAATCTAATGTCTCAACATCATTCCTGATTTTCTCCTTTAATTCCTGTAGAGTTTCAGGTTTATTGATACAAAGTTTTTCGTTGTGATAATCCCCCCACCCCGCCCAAGAAAAACTTGCTAACAGACGGAAAATGGAAACCATTTAAAAGATGCTATTTTTTTTATTTTTACTATTATACACTTTTGATCAAAAATTTTAGACCACTTGAAAATCTTTAAAAAGATACCTTTTTAAGGATAGATTATAAACTCCTACTTAAGATTACCAATACTACAACCGAAAAGGTTATGGGGAAAGGAAAATTACATTCCAAATATTTAATTTAGAAATTTACATGAGGCATTTTACACTTGATCAAAATTATATGGCTAGGAGTATAATTTTTTTTTCTCTGGTATTTGTACAGCTTAATCAAGACATTAAAAACTGAAAATATATATATATATATATAAAAAAAAAAAGAAGTTATATTGTACATATCCGTTATGGAATGAAGTCCCCCCCCCTCCAAAAAAAAAATTCACTTAATTTGATCAAGTAGATTTAGACAGTTATCTCCCCGTGGTGTGTTCTAAAAATCCAAACATGGCTACCTTCAGCAAGCTGTCATAAAAATGTGCTTTTCCGATGTAAAAAAGAAAAAAAAAAACTACTTGATCAAATTAAGTGAATTTTATTATTTTTTTTGGAGAACTTCATTCCATAATGGGTATGTACAATATAACTTTTTTCGATATTTTCATTTTTTTAATGTCTTGATTAAACTGTATAAGTACCGTTTTTTTACTTCAGTAACAGATTAGCAATCACTGCGTAATGGTGTTACCATGCCTAAAGCTAGCAAATTTACCAAAGTTGAACATGCTCAAATTCTAGATTTCCATAATCAAGGTTTGCCACAGCGGGTGATTGCAACTAAGGTAAATCGCAGTAAAACTGATTTGCAACTTTCTGAGAAACAGTGAGAATTATGGAAAAGCAAAATCCACTGGTAGTCCCCACCACCTCCAAAAAAAAAAAAAAAAAAAAAAAAAAAATTTCTCCTGCATTGAATAAGAGAATAAGACGGGTTGTTGTGAAATACATAGGACTTTCTTCTAGTCAAATTAAGGCAAACACATATGCTGATTGCAGTCCAGTAACCATAAGATGATGCTTACGACAAAGAGGCATGATAAATAAAAGGCGTAAACAAATTCCTCGTCTGCTTCCACGTCACATGGTGGACCGCTTAAGGTTTGGTCGTGAATACTAAACATGGAACATCGAAAAGTGGAAGAAAGTCTCGTTTTCTGATGAGAAAAAATCCAATCTAGATGGTCCTAATGACTTCCAACGATATTGGTATAACGAAAACATGCCTCCTAAAATTTTCTCTAGACATCATAGTGGTGGAGGGTCCCTAATAGTATGGGGCGCTTTTCCTTATAAAGGAATGATGGACCTATAGATGGTGCAGGGTTGTCAGGCAGAGCTGGTTATGTTAGCCTGCTACAAGAAACATCGTTGATGACAGAGGGCCATCGTTTGTGTGGAGATTGATGGCTATTCTAACAGGATAATGCTGCAACCCATGCTCCACGATGGACCTGGACCTTCCTGCAAGACAATGGGTCCATCTCTTGGGGCATCTTGTACGCTCACCGGACTTGAACCCAATTGAAAATATTTAGGGATGATTGACGAGATGTTTATCAAAATGGCAAACAATATTCAATAAAAAATGAATTTTGTGAAGCCATCTTCAGAAGCTGGAGCAACATCCCTGAAAATGCTTATTTTTAGCATGCTCCAAAGAATTTTTGTAGTTATCAAACCCAATGGCGGCAGAACACATAAAATTTGGTTGTTGAATGTTTTCATACACTTTTCATACAATTTCATAGAATTTATAGTCCTGGTCTTATAATTCTTCACATGCATCTTGTCAGACTCTGAATTTTGTAATTTCGAAATGAACTCTACTCCACGGGGCAGCTTATTCTCGCTCCATCAATCATGATTAGTTAGGAGTCTTAAATAATATATAATTACATTCAAACAAGTGAAGCATGCGTGGTCCCCCGTGAGTGCATAGTGAATGAGACATAAAAAAAAAAAAAATGACTAAGTTCAGCATTTGCTCCCCCCATCCCATTTACCCCCAAAAGTCCCCAAAGGATGTCAAATCCTGGTAAAAATGAACAAACGGTGCAGTTTTAGGCAGGCCTTAACATATGCAAAAAAATAAACGACTAAGTCACTCATTTCCCCCCCCTCCCATTTAGCCCCAAAGGTCCCCAAGGCCTTAACATATTTAAATTTGAGTTCAACACCATGCAAAACCGCTAATAAATAGACATGCACAGAAAATTTTTGCACAAATATTGTAAAATAGTCCCTAAAATGGAGTGTTTTTATTAGCCCTAAAGGAGACCCAGGGACACACCGAAGAGTTATCACGAAATATAGACAAACAAAATTATATAGACATCAGTTAGTTACAACTTTTCAGAAAGTTTTATAAAAATCGAAGGCATCAATTTTTTTTAATAAGCACAAAAGTGTCAATTTTAGCTATTTTAACCTAAATGGCGCCTCCTAGGTGGGCAACCAGAGTTATCCAGGAAAATCCGTTCTGTTACATTCTTACTCATATCATGTTTAATGTTTGTGCAAAATTTTAAGAAATTCCAAGGCGTAGTTATTGAGAAAAGTGCGGACAGACGAACGGACTAGGGGGAATTTACAAGTCCACCATCGTTTTGTCCGGGGGGGGGGGTCAAAAATGGTTTTCTTTTGGTTGTCTTTTGGTTGTCCTTTCTCCTGTTAGTAAGTGGGTTCGCATTAATTCATTTTACGTTCAATTTGTATGTGAAAGTGATCGCTCACTAAGCTCATATATATATATATATATATATATATATATATATATATATGTTAATTTTTATTTTTATTTCGGACTATTAGTCTCATCTTTATTAGTTGTTGTTTGTTTGTTTTTATTGGTTCACAACGTTTCGGCCAACTTCCTCTGGCCTTCGTCAGGTGATAACCGCGACGGATAGGAACTTCGAATCTCCTAACTGCATTCTCAGCCATCACTGCCATCCGTAGTTGTCGTCGTCTCACCACATTTTTGACCAATTACCTCTGGCACGCTTTGGGTGGGATTGAAACCGCTATCTTCAGACAATGTTCACCTGGAACCGTAGAGATTCAACGTCTCTATCAACTGCGCCACGGGCCCCGAAGGGCGATCAAGGTTGGATTCTTTGATCTTATAAATCCACATTTATTCATTATCTGAATTTCCATAGTCGGGTCCGTACCGATTGGTATATATATATATTATTCCTTAATTGGAATTGTTTATTTTGAGATGAGCATTTTTATGTTAATTTTTATTTTTATTTCGGACTATTAGTCTCATCTTTATTAGTTGTTGTTTGTATATATATTTGTACTGCCAAGTTTTTCAAACTCTTTACATGTTATCGCCTAAAAGAAGTAGAATCTCATTTTATTATTTTGGAGTGAATGAATAAAGGCTACAATTTTACTTTTTAATCGTTCAGCTTTTCAGATAAAAAGGAAAGTATTTTAGGTAGGAGGTCAGTCTTCTCTAATTGTCCAGACGAGTTTCCGTAAGTAAGGGTTATCAATTGTAGGCAATTTGTAATAGAAAATTGTCAGTAAAAAGAATAAATAAATAAAAAAAAAAATAAATAAAGCACACAAAATACAAATATAGTTGGGGGGGGGGGATTTTTTTTAATGATGTGCTTTTTAAAGAGTTACGAAAAGTAGAACAGCGACAATGGAGAAAAGGAAAGAAAAAAAGGGGTCACGAGAGAAATAAGAATAAGAGTGGGCAAGAAGGGTGAGGTCCAGACTAAACAAACGAAGACTTTCCTCCCTCCCCCACAAAGATGTAGATTGAACTAAACACAGACAGACACGGAGTGAGAGTGAGAGACAGACACTTAATAGGTCCTATTTGCCTCCCTACGAGAGCAGAGTTAGGCACAAGGTCGGTTTTAATGTGGGGAAAACCCAGCTCCCCAAAAGGGTCATTTTCGATAGGACTAAAAAATAAAGTTTGTCTCGGTCATGAAAGATTTCTTTTCCACTGACCGAGGACAGAAAAGGTGAAGTGTAGAGCACCAGCCAGCACTGTGTAGCAATCAGAACAGATACTACACTGATACTGGCTCGAAGACCCTTGATAGTTGCTGGTTCCCTATGAAGAATCACGGCATTAAAATCCCCCTAGATTACGTCAGGAATTATCTGGTCCCCTTTTGTCAAAGAGATTCTTCTATTAAAGGAAGCACGAGAGAAATTACAGTCGGAGTAGTAGCGTATACTACTACATCATATCATAAAGCCATTGTCATTGCCCGTCAACAAATCGACATGGAACTAGTACGAAAGTAGAACGTTGAAGAATTCCCATTTATCGCTTCTTTAGACATTTGATAATCAATCATGGCTTTTGTTTTTGGTTGTTTTTTTTTTTGTTTTTTTTATCAATGTTTAGCATGACGTTTTATTTTAAATGAAATCGGTTTTTGACATTACTGTAAAAAATATTTTGGTTCAACCCTATTTACTTAATAAAAAATAATAAATAACGTTAAAATAAATAACGCCAGTCACGACAAATTCTGAAGCGCTGAAATAAAAACTTCCGAGGGAAAATATAGTCGCCATCTTCAATTTACCAAATTTTTTTTGTAGTCTATAACTTTTCAAATAAAAAACAATGGAAAAATATTGAGAAAGTAAAATTTTCCAAATTTATTATAAATGAAAAAAAAATCATTATTACAAATAAACGTCAGTGTACACTTAACTTGTTCATGTTGTTCGAGACATTGATACCAAAGTCTGAGTGATTGCATGTGCACTACAGTAAAGGAAATTATACAGTTAAAAAAAGTATTTTCCCCTGCGTTTGGTAACAGTTATTTAGTGCCTACTTAAAAAAAAAAAAAAACTTTTTTTCTTGTTAACTATATTGCACAATCGCATAAAAATGAATGCCGCAATTTGGTGATTAGATTTTTAAAAATTTAAAACAAAGAATGTGTGCGTGTGTGCGAGGTGGGGTAATTTCTAATCCCTTCATACCCGTCGGAGACAATTTCTTCAGATACAGAAGACAGTAGTATTTAATCGTTCTTAAATAATTCGCGCACGTTTATCAAGAAGAGTTAATAGCCTGGAGAAAGGGAGGAGGCAAATAACGTATTTAAAGAATCAAACACTGACATCAGCGGACAGATGTCAAGACGACTTAGGTCAGCCCCCGCCCCCCTCCTTCGTCATTCATAAGAGACATGATATTGATCGCAATAGTATATTTCGAGAATCAAATTCTCTTTACCATTTTAATTAACCTCAAAAGTAAAGACGCAAAATTCTCTTCGAAAAAGCCATACTTTATGTATATACAAGTAATAAATAAGGATTAATACGCGGAATATTCTGTGTAGTTTAATCGCCATCTATATTTTTATAACTTACTACCTAGCTCTACCTGTGTATTGAGCACTTTTTGAAGTTTATGCATAAATTTATACTTTCGTATATAAATTTATGAATTTATATACGAAGTATATAAATGAAGTAGGCATATAGATGTATATATATATACACACACACATATATATACACACACACACACATATATATATACACACACACACACATATATATATATATACACACACATATATACACATATACACACACAGACGGATGTGCCTAGAAGGATCAAATTTCTGTAGATTTATAATATATTAATTAATCCACAAACAACGCAGAGCACATTCTTGAATGAACCACACGCTCAAAATTGTATTTATAAAATATAAGAAAATATGTTATGGTCTAGGTGCAAAAAAGAAAAAAAAATCATAGGTGTCATTATTTGATCCCGGATAAAGCCGGATCTTCTAGCTGTTTCATTTTTTTTTTTATATACGAAGTATATAAATGAAGTAGGCATATAGATGTATATATATATACACACACACATATATATACACACACACACACATATATATATACACACACACACATACACATATACACACACAGACGGATGTGCCTAGAAGGATCAAATTTCTGTAGATTTATAATATATTAATTAATCCACAAACAACGCAGAGCACATTCTTGAATGAACCACACGCTCAAAATTGTATTTATAAAATATAAGAAAATATGTTATGGTCTAGGTGCAAAAAAGAAAAAAAAATCATAGGTGTCATTATTTGATCCCGGATAAAGCCGGATCTTCTAGCTGTTTCATTTTTTTTTTTAATGAATAAACTGAACGAAAGCAGAAATTATGTTAAAAAAAATAAAAAATAAAAAAAGATAAATCATAGTAATTTTCAGGGATCTATCCAAAATGAAATATTTTATCAGGTATATTCTGTAGGAATTTTTTTTTTCCCCCTTTTATATTTGACACTAGAGAAAATAAAACGAATTCAATAAATGTATAATTAAATTCACTTATACAATTTGCTTAAAAATAATTCACGTTTGTAAACCCAGAACGCTAAAACTACTGATATTTATTTCAGACATAATAGGAAATTTTCTCACAGACGAGCCCCCCCCCCTACACACATACACTAAAAGTGCGCACAGAACAAATCCCATTGTTAAAAAGAAGTGCATGAAAATCTTCCACTTAAAAAAAAAAAAACACAACATTAGCATTATATTTCGTAGCAGGTTCAGTTGTCTATGTAAACAATTGACTGCAAATTATTTCCCGGAAGAAAAAAAGGCTAATAAATAAAAGAATAGATGAAGATATTTAATTATTAATCTATTAAGTTTTTATTATTTTTTTTAATCCTTCAATTAAAAAAAAAAACTGAAAGTATTTTAATCTTGATGATATTTTAATCCTACGTTTCAATTAAAACAAAATTGAAATCGGCACGAGAAAAAAAAACCAAAAAAACTTGATATCAATTGAAGTTTCAAATCAAGAATCACCGGCCCTTTTTTTTTTTTTTTTTTTTTTTTTTCTAAAAAGCAATTAGGAAAAACTGATACTAGAATGAGGGTCTAGAGTAAATAAGAAAGCAGGTATATTTTTACAGAAAAATTTTTTTTAATGCAAATTGTCAATTATCACGTTTAGAATAGGATTATTGAAAAAATTTTAAATATTTCATTTTATGCGGAATAGACCTTACTTCGTTATAAATTCATTATAAAAACGGACACTGACTTTATATCCAGTGTAACTGAAATTCATTATTTAGAATATACAAAAAAAAAAGAAAACAAAAAAAAGAAACGAATGTTTGTTTTCACTGCTATAAAACGTAGAAAAAAAAAACAAACAAACAAAAAAAACAGATGCAAATGCAGTGCACCACTGCGGCACTGCACCAGCTATGAAATTTATATAACTAATAAAGATAATGAAATGACCCTCAAATATTGTGTAAGGAAAAAATTATTTTTCGATTATCGTACTGCTAACGTGATATTATCGGGGACAAAAAGAA
>NC_136513.1:77233392-77310892 GCF_053919585.1 Euprymna scolopes | reverse complement strand
TTGTTTTTTTGTTTTGTTTCTTTGTTTAAATATATTTAATAATCAATTTATTAAAATGTTTGTTTGAAATCAGTTTATATTTTATAAAATGTATAATTTAAATCTCCATTCCTCCTCACCCAACTAAGGGTAAAGCCAGGAAGACACACCTACGATATTTTGACAGCAGGAAACAATTTTTTTTTATGGAAATTTATGATTCATTCATCATTATCCTCCAGCAGTCACACTGACAGCTTATTGTTCCTGTTTTTTTGTTTTGCATAGAAGTCACAGTATTCTACCCGGCGTTGTCGGGGAGTTGTTTTACACTTTTGCAATCTTGAATACTAATTAGCCGGTAAAAATGAAATATCTTTTTTTTTTTTTTGCACCTGACACAAGCACATTTCGATCACATGATAGGTACAGTCTCTGTATATATTTTTTTATTTATTATTTATTTGTATTTTTTTTCCAGCGGATTATTATCGAATGGACACTACTCTACCAGATAGATAGATATATATATATATAAGTCTAAAATCAATATTTAAATATTTGTAGGAGGTTTCTAATGCAACGTTAAATCGATCACCGATTTTAGAATCGACGTTTTTAGGCAAAATTTCGCGAATTTAGCCTTTTTAGTAGTTTAGCATTTTTAAAAAAATAATTTTAAAAATCGAAATTTAAAAAAAAAATGGCTAAACTTTTTATAAAAAAGACTAAATTCGTAAAATTTAGCAAAAAACGTCGAGTGGTTCTAAAATCGGTGATCGATTTACTAGAGCGTAAGATTATAAATTGAGCACCCCAACAAATATTTAAATATTGACTGAAAAAAAAAAAAAAAAAAAAAAAACAATTGATAATTTAGCAGACTAGAGTGTCCATTCGATAATAATTCATCGAGAAAAAAAAAAAAAGACGAAAATAAAAAAGAGGAAGGGGGGCGGGGTACCGCTTTCATACGCCGAAATTTTCATTTACTGAATGACATTTAGCCAACTTATTTTCTTTGCTTAGATTAATAATCGATGGATATTCAAAAGGCTTCAGCCCCGAAAATGTCAGGAAATTTACGATTTAAAACCGTAGAAAAAAAGTCAATAGGCAGAGGATTATAAATATATGAAGGGTTAGTTTTTATTTTCGCATTTTTTTTTCAATTTTTTCAGTGAATTATTATATATATATATATATATATATATATATATATATATATATATATATATATATATGAGTCAATATTTGTAGCGGGTACTCAGTTTCTAATACAACGTTCTTATAAATCGATCGATCACATTTAGAACTTCTCGACGTTTTTTTAAAGCCAAATTTTGCGAATTTAGCCCTTTTAAAGTAGTTTAGACTCTTGAATTTAGCTTTTTAAAATATCCCCCTCCCCAAATGCTAAACTAATAATAGAAGCGGGAGGGGAGTCCCTCCAGGTTCGCCGAAATATTAAATTTGGATTAATATATACAGCTGTCGACTATCAACGCGATGGTTATAGGTTCAATCCCTGACTGGTGCTAGTCTAGCCGCACTGATGAGTTGTGATACAACGAAACAGTACTGTATGTGGATGACTAATATATACATATATATATAGTATAACCCCGGAATACGGTGGCCCTAGGATACGGTTTTTCAGTTACGATGGGGAATACGATGTTTCCGGCCTCTTGTTACGGTATGTACCCCGCTTTACGCCTACGGTGTTATTTATGTTATTTGATATGTGTATGTATTACTAATTTTTAATGCTGTATTCCGGAGTTCTACACACACAAGAAAAAAAAAAATTCTAATTGTAAAATGTTTCTGATACTGACTGGAGATTCTCCATCCAATTATTGAAATCTTCCGGATTAGAAAAAAAAAATTTTTTTTAAATCGCGGTTCTTATATTTTAAACCGATTTTGCTAAATTAAACTTTAGGTTAAAGTTTAATTTTTTTTTTTTTTTTTTTAATTAACAAAAAACAATTCAGTTCGAATTTAGCAAAGGCACCAAAATAGCAAAAAATAACAATTAAAAAAGCAGGAGTGATCGGGCGAAGGAGTAATTTTATAAAATCACTCCAATTTCCAACTGTCGGGCGGATATTCCTTTACCTAAAAAGCAAACATTATTACAAAGACAAAATATACAAACCCTAAGTCTGAGTAGAAATAGTACCAGTTTAGCTTCTCTCTCCTAAAGTACGTAAGAAATAAAGCGAGTTTAGGAGATGGGAGTAATTCCACAAAAATATATCTGATCGGAGTGAGGTCATAATTTTATATAAGTTTATTATAACGATATTATCAGTTTATATTAGAAAATATGGCTTTAAAAAAAGATTGAACGAGAAAAAAAAAAATCATTGTTTTCGTCGATTTAAAGAGATCTTGGTTTTGCTATAATTGTCCAATTTAGAGAATGATTAGGATCATCAAAATTATATTTTTTCGCGGTGAAAGTGGGGTCGTGGGGGGGGGGGTATTTTGTTAGCCCGTCATTGTAAAAAGGCAAAGGATTGTAGCCGGTGTAATTAAAATCACCAGTTTCTACGCAAAAAGTAATGGAGGCTTTAAAGTCAGTGATTTTATTGGTGCTTCTACAGAATTTGAACGAAATTAGATGCTTATGCACTTCTGCTACCGCGCTATTTTTACATAGTTTTTTTTTTTTCAAGTTAAATTCAAGCTTCGTGATTTTTTTTTTTTTTTTTTTTTTTTTGTAAACACAATATTAAACTCTAAAAAGATCCCACGTTTTTTAGGTTTAGTTTTCGCAAAAGTCGCTTTCGACACTTTGGTCCGGTTCAAATTCTGTAGAAGTGCCTATTTATTGACAGTATAATAGCAAAATATGAAAATTTTATGTAATCGCAGCGTTTTAATATATCACATTTTAAAGTTTACAAAATAAAAAAAAAAGAATCAAAAGGGACGGCCTCTATTCCGAAAAAGCCGGCAACGCACACACAAATAAAACATAAATAACATTGACAAGATATCAATATTTGTTTTCCTAGATCATCTTTAATTCATATTAAGAGATCAAGTAGTTTAATACAAGAATTATAGTGGTTTTCTTTAAATAACATACGTGTTCTTTAATAAACTAGAAAATAACTGTGTTTAGAAATAAGACACATAACATAATAGGTAAGTTGACACGAAAATAAATTACAAATAACAAAAAGGTGTGCAAAGAAAAGGCCTGGTTACAATCTTTCATGTACAGACACGAAATAGCTTTTAAACACTCACACACATATGTGTGTATAATATATATATATATATATATATATATATATATATATATATATATATATATTAGTTATAAATACAATTTGCTACGAAGTCATAATTGTGTTAGCCAAGACAAAACACACACGCACTTTTGTCCGTCGAAAAAAAAAAAAAAAATCTCGTTCGTCCCCTTTTATTTATTAATTTTTTTAGGCTAAAAATAAAACGATCCGGGGTCTCAGGAAGGAAAAAAAAAAAAAAACAAGAAAGAAAAATAAAGCTAGTTTACGAAGTAGATATAAATGACTATCTTATATATGAAGGGTGTATATATATTTATCTACTTACGGTTTGAAATGCTTCGTATACTTCGTCGGTTTGATCTGGGGTAAGTGTAGCCGATCGCCGGCTAGCCTGATCCACTGCGTCCGCCATATTCGCCTGAACAACTAGGACTGGTGCGCGCGTTGCGTCACGCGCTTTTTCAGGCTTCCTTTTTGATTTGACGCCGATTTAGGAAGTCATTACCGTATAAGGAAAAAGGGGCGGAACCTGTGGTGGCCCATATATGGAAGTTAATACTACTACTACGTGTACAACTCGTTCATTCATTTGCTCGTTGCTTCCTTCTTTCATTTCACTGCTTTCTGTCTGTTATTTTATTTATTTATTTTTTTTTTTTTTGCCGGTTTCGGAATTTTTGGACACGAGGAGTGATAATTTGGATTATTTAGATAATTCAAACTATTGTTCGCATCTTCGTTGTAATATTCACAGACAGCGTTTCCGCCGATCTAACTTCCGATCGATGGAGGTTGTATCGGGCAAAACCTTATGAGAATAGAATAGCAGACCAGATAATTTAAATCACGCTTTTCTTTTTTTTTCTTTTTTTTTTCTTTAACTTATAAGGAATTGAAACTCAGAGGATTTCAGTACTTATAAAGTCAGTTCCGAGAAATGATCAAAGCAGCTTACTATTTTTTTAAGAAAGCTTGTTCGACTTACAATTTTTTTTTTCCTCTCTCTTTTACAGGTTAAATTTATTTTTAAAAGGAATCGCCACTTATCATGGCCCATAGGCCACTCGAGGATAAGCGTTGAAGAGTGTACAGTGGCCAAAAGACAATATCATAGTAATCATTAGAAGTGTAAATTTGGTAAAATTGGATTACTTAAAAGGAACGGCTCATCAAGAACTTGTTTACATTGGACTCGAAGACGGCCATATTGTAGTCAGCTGGAAAGCAGATAAACGGAAGAGAGTTCCCAGATATGTGCAGTTCTTAGAAAGAAGCATGTTCGGGGAATCTACGTTTAGGTTTAGGCACAGATAAAGAGTGAGGGAAATTATTGATAGTGTTTACAGGCAAACGAGTATTTCTCGTGAATATTTGGAGAGGAGGAACCATAGATTGGAGCTCAGACGAGCACTTGCCATGAAAATAACAATAAAATAGAGACAAGCTCGCAATGTCTCTTCTATGAGATATAGGTTGCAGGGAAGAGAAAAGGGGTTCCCCCACTAGGTAACGGAGCCCATTCTGAACTCTTTCAAGGCAGGATAAGTCTTCCTAGCAGCTTCTGCTCAGATGTGACAGCAATACTTCACCCTTGGTCGTACCTGGCTCTTATATGAGTAGAGAATTGCATTAGCAGGTAGATATCTACCGGATTGATAGAAGGATCCCATCATTTTTCCAGCGACCTTGATGTACGTATTCCATTTTAGATCAAGAGTAAAGGTCAAGCTCAGAAGCTTGTCAGAACATTGAGCCTCCCCAAGACAATAGCCATTCATTTCAATTGATGTCAGATGGGGATCAGAACGTTGATGATGTAAAGATAGAAGCTTGGTTTTAGACGAATTGAAAGTAACCAACCACTTTTTCCCCATTGTACCACATGCTCAAGATCAGAGGAGAGAGAATCAGAGAGAACTTGGTCATTTACGCCCTTTGATGTGCTGCCATAGATGGTAGTATCGTCAGCAGAAATGTCTATGAATGATCTAAGAATGTGATTTGGAAGATCATTAATATAGATCAGGAAGTGCCATACCCTATCGAAGGCCTTTGATATGTCAAGAGCAATTGTCCAAGAAAAGAGGTCTCTCGAGAGAGTTTCGTTAATCCTATGAAATGTAGATCTAGCAGAACAGAAACCATATTGCATGTCACTAAGAAGGTTATTTTTGCTAAGGTGGTTGACTACTTCTCTATTTAACACAGATTCAAGTAACTTACTCATGACGCACAGGAGACTTATTGGTCTGTACTGAGAGGGAGATGATTTTTAAATACTGGGCATACTGATGAGATTTTCCGGGGTGATGGGAAGCAATTCTCCTTAAGATAATGCTTGAACAGCTTTGTAAGTATGGGAGCGAGTTCTGGTTGAAGCTTTTTGAGCACCATAATAGAAATGCCATCATCAGTTGCTTTTCTGGAATCAAGGTTTTTGATTAGCTTGGCAACATCACACACAGATATTTGTATGTTGCATAGCGTGTTTTCTGATACAGAAATAAATATGGGGGGTTGGCGGCCTTGATCACAGAATGGAATTAGCTGCAAAGTTCTTGGCAAAGAGTTTGGTTTTGTCTGATGCTGACGAGATTATCTCACGTCCATTGATGATAGTTGGGATAGAGCACACGCTTCTGCTCAGGATCCTCTTTACTATTTGCCAAAACTGGTAGGAACCAAATCACTGCTTAGTCACTTTAGACTTGACGGACTGAACATACAACTCTCTTGTGTTCAGCATTATTCTTTTACAATGGTTGCTGGCAGTCCTGAAAGCGGTTTTAGCCTCAGTACATCTGTTATGTTGGAAGCAATGGAAAAAGTGATTTCTGTGCGCAATGGCAGCAGCACATTCCGGAGAGAACCATGGCTGGCTGTTAGGTGTTGTTAGGTCTGGTACTATAGAGGATATTTTTAACCTAGTCCTTCGTATGTTTAGTGTCGTCTGTCTTTTAACTTTTTTTGCAGCTTTCAAATCATAAACTGTTTCAGCTATTTCTGGGACTGATTGTGTGAGTACCGAAATCCTCTGAATACCCATTCATGACACATAGAGTTGTTGTTGTTGTTGTTGTTGTTGTTGTTGTTGTTTTATTAGTTAAAAAAAATTCTACAATTAACTGAAATGATAACAATTCCAAAATGGTTGCTAGATTAAATTTTACAGACTTTCTTTAGAATGATTCGATTTGATTTTATTTAACCAAAATAAACCTAGCTAATAATATATATATATATATATATATATATATATATATATATATATATATATATATATTAGTCCTTGCATGAAAGAGCAGGACACAAAATGTTTTAAATAATAATAATAGAATAACAATAACAAAGACTTTCGCTGGCGAGGACTACTATTGACCGTAGCCAGTTATACAGTCCTTTTGAAATTTTCATCTCTATTTTTCTCGTTATGTACTGAATATTTGTTAATGAAACCTGTATGAAATATGTTCCTTATTAAATTTTAAAGATTTTCTATTCTGAAAGAGAGTTTAAAAAAATTTAATCAAAAATAATATTTTGAAGTTTGTGTTTAAAAAAATTCAGATTATTTCATTATTCAGACCTGTATTACGAAGAGGGGGTTGCAAAAAATGAGTTGTGGTGTGAGGAGAAATGCAAACTGAAACAGAGAGAATATTCACACCTGTAATAATAAAAAAAAGGGGGTTGCAAAAATGAGTTGTGGTGTGAGGAGAAATACAAACGGAAACAGGGAGAATATTCAGCCCTGTAATAATACAAAGAGGGGGTTGCAAAAATGAGTTGTGTGAGGAGAAATACAAACTGAAATAGAGAGAAGGAGAGTTTTGAAATATAATCTTAAAAAGATAAGATACAAGTTAGAAAAGCATTTCATCCAAGGCATGAAAATTGTTAAACAAAATGTTTTTTACTATAGGCTTTAAAAATAAAGGTACAAGATACAATTTGAAATTTATTCATCTTCAAAGTGCACTTTTATAAATTTTACAAAGTAAGGTATAAAAATTTAATTTAAATTGAATAAAAAAATTACCTTTGATTTATTTTATGTAATGTACATTTTGTTGCAATTTAAAAACGTTATCTTTCATTTAGCAATTAATGATGTAGATATAAAATTTTCAATGATTTTTTTTAAAGTGCAACAGATTGTACATTACATAAAATAAATCCAAGGTAATTGTTTTGTTTTTTCTGAATATTTTTTCTATAAATGTGAATTTACTTGCACATTTTTTTATTTTTAAAAAGAATCTATAAGGAAAAAAAAAAACTTACAAGTAATTCTCAACATGGCTTTTATTTTTTTTATTACTAGCATTTCAGCCCGGCGTTTCCCTGGTGTTTGGGCATACATGTTGAGCAAAAAAGAAAAGCAGTCAATTTTTTTAACTTTGACCCCTATTATGACCCCTTAACATTTATTGTTTTAAGCTCAAATCAAGTTAATAAGTTAGATCCATGTCCGAGGAATCTATATCTAAAATTTCAATTGTTTATACCCAAAATTGACGGAGGAGTTTGGTAGAGTTCTCAAAGGTCAAATCGTTTAACTTTGACCCCTTAACAGCCGAATTTCTGTCCGAAAACCGATCACAAAGATTTTCCCAAATATCAGTACCCTGTATATCAAATTTCGAGTCTGTAGACTGAAAATTGACAAAGTTATTGCGTAGGGAAATGTACACAGACACACAGACACACAAACACACACACACACACAGACAGACAGACAGACAGACAGACAGATACGTTCACTTTTATAGATATATAAATAAACTAGACTACCCGTGACCCGTTGGGTCAGTATGTTATATTAGCTATGGAATTCTTGTATGAGCGTGACACTTGTGGCGTAAAGAAAATAGGTTTTTTTTTTGACATAACAGAAACATTTCTATGAAAATATATTAAAATGAAAAATCACAGACGGATCACTCAAACATGAAAAAAAAAAACCTCCCTATTCGTGTAAAGTTACCTATTTTTCCGAATAATCGCTCAAAAATCGAAAATTAAACATGATTTTCCTATGAATCGAACACCGACGAAAGTCATTTAGCAGCAAAAACGCACATGATCCTACCGATGAGAAATATAAGAATGAAAAACCCATATTGGAATCCTTCAACCAAGTTATAGAAACTTAAAATCTAAAAATAAAATAATTAATGAAACCTGAAGCAAAAAGTAAAACCTAAATATAAAAAATAAAATAAAACTAATATTGAAACAGATTAGTAAATGTGTCAACAAATTCACCGTTCTCACACAACTATTTTGTGTCTAGAAATGTAAACAAAAAATAAAAAAGAAGGAAGGAAGGAAAAGGGACAGCTAGAGAGTAGTAGTAGTAGTGGTAGTAGTAGTAGTAGCAGTCTTGGCTTTACTACAATTGTTCTTATGTTTGTCAACGGCTTAAAGTGTTTAGTTATAAGAAAATAGCGACAGTATAGTTGTAATAAAGAACAGTTGCAAAACACCCCCACTCTTTCCATGTTAAATAATAATTTCGAAATAATAACGTTAATATTTCAGTGTGCAGATCAAAATCTGCAAAAGAAGCGATTTGTGTTTATTTGTTTACATTGTTATGGGTTAATGGGTATGCGCGCATGCGCAATCGGTTGTTGTAAACCGGAAAGTGGGTTACATCACTCGTTACAAGGTCATTTGAGTTTTATAATTATATAGATTAAAATAACCGATTTGAAACCATAAACAGACAGTCATATTTTCTTTTTAATTTTTGGAGAGGAAATGGTTTCAATGACTTTTAACTGATAAAGAGCGACAATAAGGGGGAATAATTCGTTTCTTATATTAATGTTTGCAATGATGATGATGAGTTAGTTTTTGTGACACTGAATGGACGTCGGAAAGTAAATTAATATTTAGATATTAGATTTAAGTGTGGATTTTAGGTGTGGGTTCATGTTAACATGTAACAACAACGTTACACAAGTAACTATATTATTATAAGATATAAAATCAGTGGTGAAGACTACTAGACCAATAAGTCAAACGAGCTGGAACAAAGGAAACGCAGTATAAATTAAACAATTCTGAAGAACACATGCCGTAATAGTATTTGTAGAAAAGACTGAGACTAGTAACATCACGTCTGTGTGTGTGTGTGAGGGAGAAAGAAACTGCAGAGAAGAAGATGATGTTTTTTTTTTTTGTTTTGGTGATACCAGATGGACGTCAGACAAGTAAATTAATATTTAGATATTAGATGTAAGTTTAGGCGTGGGTCAACGTGACATAGAGAACTATATCATTATAAGATATAAAATCAGTGGTGAAGACCACTGGACCAATAAATCGAACGAGCTGTAACAAAGGAAGCAGAGTATAAATTAGGCAATTCTGAAGAACAAATGACGTAATAGTATTTGTAGAAAAGACTGGGACTAGTAACATCACGTCTGTGTGTGTGTGTGTGTGTGTGTGTGTGTGTGAGAGAGAGAGAGAGAGAGAGAGAGAGAGGGAGAGGGAGAGTGCAGAGAAGAAGATGATATATTTTTTTTTTGGTGACACCAGATTGACGTCAGACAAGAAAATTAATATTTAGATTTGAGTTTAGGCGTGGGTCAACGTTACATAGAGAACTATATTATTATAAGATATAAAATCAGTGGTGAAGACCACTGGACTAATAAGTAAAACGAGCTGTAACAAAGAAAGCAGAGTATAAATTAAACAATTCTGAAGAACAAATGACGTAATAGTATTTGTAGAAAAGACTGGGACTAGTAACATCACGTCTGTGTGTATGTGAGAGAGAGAGAGAGAGAGAGAGAGAGAGAGAGAGAAAGAGAAAGAAAAAAAGAGTGCAGAGAAGAAGAAAGAGACTGGCCAATCAAATTACAGATACTCTTCTGACTCTTCTCAAGAACCCTCATATGGGCAGAGGTTCATCAGCCCCCAAAATATGACAACAGAAATCAACACAAGGTTCGATAGAAGATTTGTAGAGATAGAGAATAACTGAGAAAGTGTTTGGAGTGATCACGAGAACCTGATCTGCATCCGCGAACAATTAATGGATGGCATAGAATTTGTGTTGGTCACACGTGTCTAAATAAAACGCATCAAACGCTTGCTGCAGAAGAATGAACTTAGGTGGGTGTTAGGGACCTAAAAACCTAACTGACTGGGGCGAGTAAGTACTGCTGACTTTGGTTGAAAACTCGCTTGGAGGTTGTGTCTCTATAAAAGCACACAGAATTTTTATCTGTAACAGACTGGTGTTAAGAAGATGTGTGTTCGTTACAACTCTACTTTAAACCGAGTCCTTGTTTGTTTCGTTCACCACACTCTTTTCTTCTACCTCTTCTTTTACACACATCCGTTCGTTTTCGTGACTCAAACTCGTCTCTCTTCCCGCTTTCCTCCTCTCGTTATTTATGGAATCAGGGTACGAGATTCTCCGAGATTCCCCGAGATTCCACGAGACTTTTTTCCACATAAACGCATGCGGGCGCCATCTTGATTCTTAGTAGCCACTTTCTCCACACTCCCCACTGATCTCATGATCACAGAGACGACAGGGGGGTGGTGATCGCCGCCGTCGGGTGCTTCTACAAAGGGGGACAGTGCTGCTCTCGTCTTCGCGTGCGCTCTCATCCACCGCCTGATGGTCGGGGAAGGCTTCATCTCCGTGGAGGTTACTGATATCAGAGTCACTGCTTGATAGGGATGGTGCAAACCAAAGCGATGGCCCACTCGTCTCAGAGTCAGAATCACTCTCATCGTTCACTGGAGGTGGTACATGTGTCGCCGGTCGTAGGTCCCTAACGTGACGGGGTACGCCATCAACCTGGACACACTGCTGACTCACCACATCGGTCACTGTGCCTCGTTTATACTTGTCAGTACATCGGTTTCCTGGTGGCTTCACCCAGACAGCATCCCCTTTGGCATATCGATTCCGTTCTATCTCAGTGGCCACAGTTGTATCGGGGTGGATTCCTTTTTCTCGGACACGGTACTGATAGATTGCGTTTGCAGGCGCCGTTCCTGGAGAGACGCCATCCTTTGGCATGAGATTATACCAGTACACAGCTTCTGCGATGGTGCACTGCTTCCTGGCTTCAATTGTTTTGATGCTGCGATGGCTTCTCTCAGCTGTACCATTGCCAGAAGGCACATAAGCGCATCTAAGCCGCAGCTGCACACCCCATTCTTGTAAGAACTGCCTCATCTGATGGCTGCAAAAGGCTGGGTCGTTGTCCGTCAGCACTTCATCGGGCGCACCTCTTTCACAGAACACGGATGACAGCTGGCGAATAATGTTGCAAGAGTCCTGGTGCCCGAGGAGTCTCCAGACTGCGAAACGTGTAGGCCCACAATCGATGAGGGTAAGGAAGTGGTTGCCACCGTAGTGTGTGATGTCCATGCCCACTCTCTGCCACTTACCACTCACTCCTAACTCCCCTTTCTTCCATCGTGCTGGAGCTGGGTCGATGGATTGGCAGGCCTCGCAACTTTCCACCACTCTTCGGATATCTTTTTTTCCTACTCCTGGATCAATCATCTTGACAAAGTACAGTGTCCGCTTGATGCCAGGATGTCCACACTGTCGATGAATGTCCATGATGCGCGCTGCATTCACATTACACACAACTGCTGCACATGTGTTTTGCAAATTATCAGCATCTCTCCGGGCACCAGCCAGAAGCCATCGTTGAGGGACTCTTGTCAAAGCATCTGCTCTGTTGAGCGCAGACCTGATCAACATTACGTCCACGGTCAGATCGTACTCTGTGATGGTGTTGACCAAGGTGGCAAGCCGTCTTCGAATTAACATCTCACTCGATGCTCGTGTCGTCAGCTGTGCTCTTCCACTTAATGCATCGGTTATCCACCGATGAGTGCATGCCGAGTCAGTCATGATATGTAGAACCTTGGCGTGCCACTGAAGCGCCAAGTTAACGCCCTTCAATGTGGCATCAAGTTCGGCCAGGTTTATGTGCCTCGAATCATTCTCTGGCCGAAGCCAACAGGCATCTTCAATAATGGAATCATTAACTGCAAGGGCAACTCCAAGGGCCAGTGAACTAGCATCCACCCAGACCGTGAACTCATTCCCGCTGACGCACCACTTTCCCTGAACGGGGTCATCACTGGTCACTCTGGACACAGTCTCTGTCAACATGCTCCTTAGGGTGACATCGTGTACTGCATCGTCCCATCCCGATGAGACGGCTGTTGCACGTCTCTTTATGGCTGCCACGGCCACCCTGAGCCAACCGCACACAGGGAAATGGCCTACCATCTTTCCACAAAGCGAAAACACTGTTCGTCGAGTGATGTTTGATGGGACCTTGGGAACGTGACTTCCTCTTCTCCAGCAAAGTCCCTCCTTGCTATTGCGCACGTGCAGGCCGAGAACTTTTGCTCCATCGCACAGACGCTCTGGTTCCTTACATGTTAGTCCAAAGCTTTCAAAGTGCATTCTAACCAATTGCGCTGACATGAGGTTCTCATTGACGAATATATCATCGATGTATGAGGATGTTGCCTGTTGCACTGTCTCATCTTGCTGCCGGATAGCATGCATGATTGCTGTCATAATGCCTGGGGCCACATTTAGACCGAACCCTAGCCTGGTTAGACAATATCGGGTTCCTCTAATTTCCACAGTCTGAAATGGCCACAATTTCTTCTCAATGCGTATTTGCAGATAGGCCCTGCGTAGGTCCAGAGTTGCCACATTCGATCCCTGCTGTCGCCACTCCCTTAATTTGAGTGCACACACATCAGCCCTTGCTGTATATGGGTCGACATGCTCATTGAGCTCACGGTAGTCTAGGACGGGGCGGACCTTTTGTTTGGTCTCTTGTACGACGGCCATCAAGGGAATCAGCCCTCGCGGGGGGGGGGCCAAGCTCATCCTCTGGGTATGGAAGAAGCCAGCCATTGTCGATCCACGTTTGCAGTTCTTCTTCATACTGTTCCCTTAGCCACATGGGTGGGGGATATTCCGATAACCGGTTTTGCAAGGATATTGGTGGCTGATCGTTTGACCACTTCCAAGACGCCGTCCATGCATTGGTGTTTCTATCATACTCTGCATGAAAGTCAGGCTCGTCGAGAGTTATGGCAGCACAAACATGTTCCTCACATCGGGAGAACTGTACCTTGCCGGTTCTGTCCACGGTAATTCCACCCAGTTGTGCAATCAAGTTCATACCCAGGAGTAGGTCGTACCCGAGAAGCTCTCCCTCCATCACCAGGGCTCGCATGGCTACTGCAGGCCCGTTGTTGATGCTTGCATGGATAATGCTCACCCCACAAAAGGCTAGTGAACCTCCGCCTACAGTTAGTACCGGAATTCTCTCTGCTTTCCAAGTGGCACAGCATATCTTGCTTACGAGAGTCTGGGTGCACCCAGTGCCCACAAGCGCGAGGCGCTCGCTTCCATTAATGTGTATGCTTACAGTGGGTAGCGCCCTGTTCAATGACGATCTGGGGAGAAGACTGGCGCTGTAGCTTCTTCCCCTTGCCCGTTTCCTGGACAGGTGCGGGCCAGGTGTCTGCGTTTTTTGCACTTGTAACACTGCGGCCCGTCAAGTTTCCGAGTTGGTTGACGTGACAAAAGACAATCACGGGCCAAATGGTTGGGTCCTCCACACTTATAGCAGGTTTTAGCTGCACCCAGGTCCTGCAATCCAACCTGTGATGGTTGTACAGCTGCCATTTGGTCTATAGTGTTAGGGCTTTTCTTTAGTATTGCTCGTGCCCGCGCCAATACTTCTGATATGTCCATCTCGTCCACTTGGGATGAGGCACGGAGCAGATCTTCCACACTCTTAGGTAATCCTGCAACAAAGGCGCACACCAAGCCTTTGTCTGACATCCCTCCAAAGAGGACTGATAGCTTTTTTAGCTCAGCCAGATACACATCCACCGTTTCCCCGGGATGTAATTTTCGGGCCATGAATTCCTTCCATGCAGTAATTGGATCTAATGCAAATGCTGTAAAAAGGGCGTGCTTGATGCAGGCAAAATCTGTCTTTTCCTCATCAGCCAAATGCTGGTATACTGCATATGCTCCCCCAGTGAGGCGCATTGGGACCACGCATTCTATACGCTTCACCCCACTGAGCTGATATATTAATTCTGCTTTTTCCACCCATTCCTGCACTGAGTGATCAGTGCTACTGCCATCAAACAGGGGAATTAGCTTGGGGTCAAATCCTGACGTCATGCCGGAATAGCTTGTGTTCGTTACAACTCTACTTTAAACCGAGTCCTTGTTTGTTTCGTTCACCACACTCTTTTCTCCTACCTCTTCTTTTACACACGTCCGTTCGTTTTCATGACTCAAACTCGTCTCTCTTCCCGCTTTCCTCCTCTCGTTATTTATGGAATCAGGGTACGAGATTCTCCAAGATTCCCCGAGACTTTTTTCCACATAAACGCATGCGGGCGCCATCTTGATTCTTAGTAGCCACTTTCTCCACAAGATGGTTTGGTTATTTTGTTTTACGGCATATCAACCCTTTTCAGGTTATTTAATGCCGAATCCAATTATTTTGGAAACAGTTTTTATGCTTCAAGTTCTTTATATCTTCAAATATATATTTATAGGGTTTGTTTTGGTTGTTTTATGGCATATCAACCCTTTTCGAATTATTTAATGCCGAATCCAGTTATTTTGGAAATAGTATTTACTAGCAGGACCTGTGGAAATTCCACAGTGGTATCTTTCATATGTTATATAACGCTGCTGGGCATTCTGTGGACATTCAGCAAGAATAGAGACTCCCGTGATATTATTGTAGACATTTTATTAATGTTAATTTGATGCTTTTTGTTTTTCTACTTCGTTTCACAAAACTTAATTATGTTTTCCAAAACCAACCCACCTTTTCCCCCTTTTCCTTCTATCCATTTCCTTTTCTATCCCCCACCCCATTTCCTGACTGGTTTCTTAACTTAAAATTTACCAAACATTAATACTGTAACCTTCTCCCATTGCAAAACTCATTCATGTTCTGCAGGGCAAGTATTTATCTAAGTAATCTGGTTAATGTAGTGTCAGAATATATCTGGTTATTACGGTTTATCTCCAACATATATGAGTCTGTGACATATTTCCATTGTGTGGACGCCTGGCGCAAAGAGAAACCCCACAAATCATTATACTATATTTATGCAGAACAGATACTACGCTTGGATTCTAGCCAGAAAACCAAGAAGGTATATTTTAGTTTCACGTACGGCCCAAAAATGACATCATTTTTCTTATTTTAATTTTTTTTTTGGCATTGCGTCTTCGGTGATCGGGAGATCCTATTTATTAAAAAGGCGGATAGTATTTGATAACATACTATGAAGATTAAATTAGCGTCTCTATATCACTTTCTAAGCTTCTTTTTAATGAATAGGATTTCTTAATCAAATAATTTATAATCTGGGAACCGTGACACGCATATGTATGTACATTAAAGGTACTACGGTCTTAATATGTAGATGTTGCATCCAGTTATTTTGTAGAAGGTTTTTATTCTTCAAACTCTTTGTATCTTTAATCGCTAGTTTGTAGTGTTTGGTTTGGTTGTTTTATAGTTGATCTTATCGTTTTTTGTTCCTTGCCCTGCAGAACATGAATGAGTTTTGCAATGGGAGAAGGTTACAGTATTAATGTTTGGTAAATTTTAAGTTAAGAAACCAGTCAGGAAATGGGGGGGGGATAGAAAAGGAAATGGATAGAAGGAAAAGGGGGAAAAGGTGGGTTGGTTTTGGAAAACATAATTAAGTTTTGTGAAACAAAGTAGAAAAACAAAAAGCATCAATATTAAGTACATTTCGTCTTAGGAATCCAATATCTTCAGACAACCTGATCTTGTAGCACCAGAAGTTTTTTCTTTTTAACTTTTTTCTTTTAACTTTTTTTTTAAAATCTATCTAACGATAGCTGAAAGTAACTGGGCCACTATATGTTTTGATTTGGATTCTAGCTGATGGCACTCAAGTCCTAATTTTTGGTCCCCCGACAAAAGGAGGGCGGACCTATAAATTCACCCTTGTCCGTTTGTCTGTCTGCACTTTTCTCAATAACTACACCTTGGAAAGTTTTGAAATTTTGCACAAACATTAAACATGATATGAGTAAAAAGGTAACAGGATGGATTTTCCAGGAAAACTCTGGTTGCCTCCTAGGAATGCTTTTCGGGTTAAAATGGCTAAAATTTTGTGCTTATTAAAAAAAATTGATGCCTTAGATTTTTATGAAACTTTCTGAAAAGTTGTAACTAACTGATTTGCATGATGCAGAACTCTAATTTACATATGTTAAGGCCTAAAACTGCACCGTTTGTTCATTTTCACCTGGATTTGACGTTCCCTGGGTGTTATGTGTGTAGACATGCATGTAATATGGACAACAAACACGGATGCTAGGGACAAGATTCATATCGTAGTTTATTCTCCATAATGGCTATATTACAGACACCCCACAGGAAGGTGAGTTATGCCGGCCAAGGGAGGTAAGTAGGGGAAGTGTACCTCTACTAGGAGAGTTACACCCAAAGGGGGGGGGTATTGTTTATACACGTAACACTGGGGACTTTTGGGGCTAAATAGGGGAAAAGGGGCAAATGCTGAACTTAGTCATTTTTTCTTATGCCTCGTTCACGGTGCACTCACAGGGGACCATGCATACTTCACTTGTTTTTTTCTTATCCTTACTTATCTTCTACTTACGTATACAAAAATTCCATACACAGACATTCTCCCACCGACAGCAACAGAGGTAAGCTGATATACAACACATCTACAATATCTATACACGCTGTCACACAAAAACTCACATGGCGTCAGCCGAAATGAACGTATCTACTCAAGTTCTTCTTAAAAAAAAAACAAACAAATCTTTTCTTTTTTTTTCACCTGAAACGTTCTTGGACACACTGAACTCTATCACAAGGACATATGGCATAGTGAATAAAGTATTTGGTAAATATCAGTTGTAAAGTTACACTCTTCTGGAGGTTGAAGGTTCAATCCTTAGTGCAGGTGACATTCAAAAATACAACTGCGAATCATTTAGGACTTCTAATTGACAGAACAGGGGTATGCTAGTAGTAGTATTGTATGCGTTAGACCTCTACACCACTATATTTTAGCCAATCCGAGAAATTGTCTCCAGATAGATGGGCTGTTGCATAGCCTTCTACTGGTCAGGTGATTGGACAGTGTAGGATCAAGTAGTTGGTGTCCTGGACGGCTTCCTTGCACTTTGGGCAGATTAGGGAGTCTGTTTGTTTCCACCTGTGTTTGTTTACTGCAGTCCTGCAGGGTCTTGTTCTGATCCGGTTTGCAGCTACCCGCTATTTCCTACTATTTGCTTGGGTATTCAATGATTGTCCCTCCTTTGGGAGTATTGTTTCTCCATTCTTCCTTCCATGTCTCAATTGGGTCGAAATTTTTGATTTAAGATTTGTCTGCAAATTCTCCTAAGAAAAATTTTTTTTCACTTAGAACGTTCTTCAATACACTACTGGCTCTTTATTTGTTATTGTTTTAAAAAGTTGTCCATAAAAAATTAAATTCCCGATTCTGATACAATTGTAGATTCCGATTCTTTATAAATCTCGAAATATTTAACTATAAAGTTGCAATTTTTGCCGATTGCCATAAAAACGCATGTTACATGTGCAGGTATTTTATCACGCGTAAAAATACACACATGGGAGGGGGTGATCTATAGATTTTAGTTTTACAGGTAGTTTAAAATATGAGGAAGAAAATGGGATATAAGTCATGTTACACCGGTAGTAAGAATCGCACTTGATTGGATAGTGAAATTTTAAAAGATGCTGCAGATACCTTCAGACTTGCGTCTGGAGGCATCTGGGACATCTTTTGAAATTTATGGGATTGGTAAGTCCCAGGTGTCCTCCCTTTCGAGTTGTCCCTTTCATCCTTATATGAGGTGGTATGATTGCTCTTTCTACTTGTAGCCATTGTGTTGGGGTTAACTTTTTTTTTTTTACATAGGCATCACCACTTATCAAGGCCTTGAGGTCACTCGAGGATAAGGGTTAAAGAGTGTACAGTAGAAATTGTACAATATAATAATCATTAGTAATGGAAATTCGGTAAATTTGTTAACTTATATGGAACGGCTCATCAAAAACTTGTTTATGTAAGACTTGAAGACAACCATATTGTAGTCAGTTGGAAAGCAGGAAAACGGAAGACAATTCCATAGGCGTGCAGTTCTAAGAAAGAAGCTTTGTTCATGGAATCTACGTTTAGGTTCAGGCACAGATAAAGAGTGGGGGTTGATTGGTTCGTTGTTTTTGTTTTATGGCATATCAACCTTTTTCAGGTTATTTAATGCCGAATCTAGTTATTTTGAGGAACGATTTTTAATGGAGTATATATATTTTTTTTTAAGTCAGGTTCTATTTAACCCATAGTTTGGACCCTAACAGGTACTACCACTCCGGGTCACAGTGGACCCCGGAGCAATGGCAATTAAAGGATGGCTCCACACTCCCCAAGGCCCGTAAGGTGGGGCCTCACCATCGGATATAGTTTTAGGTCATATCCAGGACCAAAGAGTGGGGGAATTATTGATAGCGTTTTCTGCTAGACAAGTGTTTCTTGTGAAAGTTTGGCGAGGGGAACCATAGATTAGAGCTCAGTCGAGCACTTGCCATAAAAATAACAATAAAGCAGAGACAAACTCGCAATATCTCTTCTGTGAGAAAGAGGTTGCAGGGAAGAGAAAAGGACATCCCCTATGAGGCTACAAAGTCTATTTTGAACTCTATCAAGGCAGGATAAGTCCTTTCTAGCAGCTCCTGCCCAGATGTGGCAACAGTACTCCATCCTTAGTCGAAGCTAGAGAATTGCATCCAGCAGTGAGATATCTACTGGATCGATAGAAGGATCCCATCACGTTTCCAGCGGCACGTATGGTTTCACAAAGTTTTTTTTGTCAATTGATCTTGTGTGTTGGTTCCGAGACGATGCTGCTGCGGCACACGATTCTATTTCTCAGTATGCTATCCCCGTCGATTAAATAAAGTGTTCAGTTCGAAATTCTATGTAGATTCCCGAGTTTGACAAAAAGATTCCCAAGTTCAATAAAAAGATTCTCGAGTTTGATAAGATACACATGTCTAATAGATAGACATTTGTTATTATCTTTTTTATACTGCCTTCTCCTTTTCATTATTAACGCCTGAAGTAATGACTGAAACCTCAACTCTCGAAAGACTGTCACTTAGAACTGAGTATTCATCAACGCTGTTATCCGTTGCGCCACGTTGTGAAAAGGAGGTTTTTATTTATTTTTTTTTTTTATCGTATTCGAACGAAAATATCAACGATGGCTGATTTGATGTAAGGATATACGCGTCTGATGATGACATTCTTGCAGACAACGAATCATGATAGAAAACAACGGAACAACGCTGCCACCTGGTGTAAGAAAGGCGATTAAAAAACAAAAACATTGTTTGTTTTTTTATTAAATCCTTACGATCTGTCTGCAAATTTTCCTGTTTCACTTAGAACGTTCTTGAACCCTCCACTGGCTTTTTTATTTACTATTGTTTTAAAAAGTTGTCCATAAAAAATTAATTATTTTGCATCAATAGATTTTGTTATTCTTTTGCTATGCGCATATATATATATATATATATATATATATATATATATATATATATATATATATATATATATATATATATATATATATATATATATATATATTGGTGCTTGTTAATATAGAGTCGACAGATTGATTTTTAAAAATATGTTGTTTTAAGCAAAAAAAAAAACAAAAAAAAAGCAAAAAAAAAACCCAAACAATACTAAATTGTCATGTCGAAAATAGTACTATATGAAAAAATTACGAAAATTCATCGACTATAACATTATTTATAGATAAAAGTAATTTTTACAGAAAATTGGGGAAAATGGCACTTTCCCTAGATATGAACACCTTGAAGATTACGAATACAGGGGACATACTTATCTCCTTTTTCGTCACTGTAATGGTTGACGTTTTGTTTTAGCCGATAGCGATAGACTTTTTTTTTAAACTTTTTTTTTTGCATAAAAAGTTATAGTAAACAATAGCAGTTGTTCTACTTCATGAATTTTCGTAATTTTTTGGATACATTACTATTTTCGACATGACAATTAACTAAGTATTGTCGTTTTGGCTTAAAACCACGTATTAAAAAAAAAAAACAAACCTGTCGACTCTACTTTAACAAGCACTTTTTTAAACGGACTTGTGATTGAATCTTCTGATGGCACGTTTTTTTTTTTACTGATAAAATCGCTTACTAAACTATTAAGGTTTTGCCAGAGTGTCAAGCTTGCCTGAATTAACAAACAAGCAACAAATAATTAGTAAATGAAATAAACATTGAAACGTAAAACATTAATTTCACTAAATTAGTAAATGAATAAATAAACTATGCAAACGTTTACAACAATTAAATGTCCTATCCTAGAATGACCAAGCCTAAAATATAGAAAAAGATAACACTTGCGAACACATTGCATGGTCTGAAGAAGACAAGACCACAAACTGACAGTCACCATGACCTGAAAGCTATATATATATATATATATATATATATATATTATATATATATATATATATATATATACATACATTAGTGATGGGACGATTCCAATATTTTTCCCAATATCGGTACAATTACCGATTCCGTACTAAATTCTTGATTCTGATACAATTACAAATTCTGATTCTGATTCTTTATAAATCCCTAAATATTTAACTATAGAGTCGCAATTTTTGCGATTGCCGTAAAAACGCATGTTATTAGGTTGGTGTAAAAACAATATCGTTTTCTTGCCTATGTTACTTTTATATATAATTTCTGAATTAATTCATTGATATATATATATATATATATATATATATATATATATATATATATATATATATATATCAATGAATTAATATATATATATATATATATATATATATATATATATAAATATATATATATATATATATATATATATATATAAGTTTGAAGCGAATTTTTTGCTCTATCGAATTGTGTTATTCATTATCATTCTCAATCTCTCCATTTTTTGCAGGCAGGCTTTTTGACAGCATGGACAAAATTCAAATCCGCACGATTTTCTTGTCTCAATTCAAACTAGGCCGAAAAGCTGCCGAGACAGCTCATGATATCAATGATGCGTTTGGTCCAGGAACCACAAACGAACGTGTGGTACAATGGTGGTTCAAGAAATTTGGCAATGATGATGAGAGCCTCGATAATAAAGACAGTTGCAGCTGGCCGACTGTGGTTGATAACGAACATTTGAAAGCCTTAATTGAAGCCGATTGTAAATAGGGAAGTATAATGTTGGGGGCTCCCGTCTGGCAGGAATCAAACAATGTGAAAGAAAGACAACACAGACATAGGTGTTGACAACAGCTCGGTCGCCAGAGAACTACCGTCCGAGCTTACTTTATTAGAGAGCGCGCATGCCTAAGGGTAGATAGCTCTTAGGGTTATGTCCCTTTACTTGTGGACATCACATCCCTTCCCATCTTGGTGGGACGACCTTTCTTATTTTACTTTTTACTATTTTTAAAAATTTTTTTATTTATTTATTATTATTATTTTTCTTTTTTACATTATGAAGTCCTTGAGTTTGGCTGGGGGCAGTCTTTTCCGAGATGGACTTTGTTTCGGTAACTGATCAGCTATTTGTGTTTTGGGCGTTTCCAGGTCTTCTGGGGTGTGTGGATTGTACTCACCTTCAGAGTCACCTTCAGAGTCAGAATTGGATTCAGGGTTTTCATCCCTAAGTGTTATGCGTTTTAGCAAAGAAGAGTTTCTAGTCACTCTCTGAACCATTATCATACTTCCTTTCATTTTTGTAACGGTATATGGTTTAGGATTGTATTGTGGTGATAGTTTGTTTTACCTCTTCTGTCTAATCAAGACCTTATCACCCAGGCTGAGAGCTGTTGTTTTTGTTTTTCAATCGGCATACCCCTTCATCTTCTCCTTTCCTTTGGAGTCATTTTCTTTTATTTTTTCATGCATTGGCCCTGTTACTGGGCTTTCGATACCATTTGGTATGCCGATGTTCATTTTTCGGCCTGTACAAGCTTCAAATGGAGATATTTTTGTGGTGGTATGGGGGGGGGGGCTCTATATTGCCTTAGGAAATATGGTAACTGGGTCTTCCAGTTGTGGCCTTCCACCTTGGCTGCAAGAACGTATTTTTTTAAGGTGCGCATAAAACGCTCTACTTCACCATTTGCCTCAGGCCATAGAGGTGTAATGTGTCTATGTTTGAAACCTCCTTGTGCCGCTAAGTCTCTAAAGTCTTGTCCTTGAAATGGCGAACCGTTATCAGATTTTAGAACGGTTGGATATCCTTGTCTAGCAAAGATCATGTTTGGACGGGGAATGACTGTACACGCAGATATTGAGGGTATTACCTCTACTTCAGGGAATTGGCTGTAATCGTCGATTATGACTAACACATAGTCATCTGATGGGAACGGACTTGCAAAATCGACTGAGATTTCAGTCCATGGTGCAACTAGTAGTGGTGAGGAGTGTATGGGTTCGCAGCTCATGTGCCTTGGGTCTGAGGCTTGGCAGGGAATGCATCCATGTATTGCTTCCTCCACCAGTCTATCGATTCCTGGGAACCGCACCTTTCTCCTTATTAGTTGCTTGGTTTTGACCATGCCCTAATGAGATTGATGGGCTATGTCGACTGATCTCTTCCTTATATTTGAGGGAATTACAAGCCAGTGTCCTCGAAGGACGAGACCATTGTGTATTGAAATTTCATCCTTGAATGGGGAAAAACTTGGCAGCTGGGGGTCAATCCATCTTTAACAGCACCCATGGCCTTTTGTAACTGGGGTCCTGTTCTGTGGCTTGTTTTGAATCTTGCTCCATATAAATAAAGATGAAAATGTTCAGCTGCATATACGACAGCTAACATCTCCCTTAGTTTGAGAGTATTGCTGTTCTACATCTGTGAGGGCACGACTGGCATAGCATAGCACATTCCCATCTTGTGTCAGAACTGCACCTAATCCAACTGGGCTTGCATCTACCAGGATATCGGTGTCTTTCTTCGGGTTGAAGTACGCTATCACCTCAGCCCCAGTCAGAGCTTCCTTTAACTTGTTTGCAGCTTCTTCTTCTGTTCATCTCCAATTAGTATCTTTTTTTGTGAGCCGTCTCAGTGGTTCACTAATAGAGGCATAATATGGAATAAATCGAATCACATGCTGTGTCATGCCCAAGAATGATCTGACTTCACTGATGTTCCTTGGAGATTTGCATTTTGTAATAGCAAAGATTTTCTCTGGGTCAGGGGACACTCCATTCTCACTGAAAATGTGTCCGAAGAAAGTCAATTTTCGTACAGAAAAAAGGCATTTTTCTTTGTTCAGCTTGGCTCCTACTTCTTGTAGACGTTTCAGGGTGTTCCTCAAGCTGATGTCATGTGATGGCTGGTCACGTGCATAAATTATCGTCTGATAGGTCCTGGGATGTCTTTGAGGAGGTCTGATATAGCTTTTGGAAATAGTTCAGAGGCTGCATTCACGCCAAAACTTAGACGCTTGTAATGAAATAAACCTACATGTGTGGCAAATGTTGTTATATATCTGCTGGACTCTTCCAGTTCTAGTTGATGATAAGCATTGGAGAGGTCTAGTTTGCTGAAAACTGTACATCCATTTAAGTCTGCTATTAAGTTGTCTTTGGTTGGCATTGGATGTTTTATCCGTTGAATGGCTTCATTTGCCTTTCTCATGTCGACGCAAATTCGTATGCTACCATTTTTCTTGGGAACTACCACAACTAGGCTAACCCGGGGGTAGGTCTAGTGACTTCTTCAATCACATTCATTTCTCTGAGACGTTTAAGTTCCGTCCCCACGTCTTTTTTTACATGGAAAGGTATCCTGCGGTGTTGCTGAGTTACGGGGGAAACCGATGAGTCAATGTGGAGATTAATGGTAACTCCGGAAATTTTTCCCATCTTTCCATCAAACAGTGTGGGGAACTCGTCTTGAATTGGGACCGTCACATGGAACGTCAAGTTAAACATTATCATTCCCAATGCTTCAGCAGAATGACCACTCAAGGGGTTCTGCAGTCCAACTAAAGGATTGTCGCTGTCGACCACAAATATTTTAGCCCTACAGGATTTATCACGAAATTCTATGCTCGCATTAATAAATCCTTGGATGGGTATGGCATGTTTAGATCTATACGCAAATATCCGGGTCGTTGTTTTGTTTATATGTGTTTTTTTTTAAAACCATCATATATGTGTCCAGCAATTATATTGACACTAGCATCCGTGTCTACCACAAACATTACAGGGGAATTATTGACAAGGGCGGTAACTTTTGGTGTCTTAATTGACGGTGTAAATTTCACCGAGTACACAGACTCGTCACTAGACGTAGAGGGGGATACCGGGGGAGGATTGGTGAAACGAATTACTCTTACCGGCTTTGCTTTGCATGCTCTTGCAAAGTGGTTCTTCTTGTGGCAATTCTTGCATTCTTTTCCTCCAGCTGGACAAGTCAGGCGTGTAAAAGAGTATCCACAATAGTGACATGTTTGCTGTCCGCCATCTTTTTTTCGCCCTTCATGCGGTCGTTCTTCGAGGTGTTATGGTGACTGTTTTGCCGCGCGTGTTCACAACAAATGTCTTTACTGCCGTTGGTGTTGAAATTTTCGTTATTTCCACATGTGAGATGCATGCGGTTCTCGTTGCTGTAAAGAGCGTGTAGTTCATTTCACTCCATGTCTGCAGCACGCGTATAAGCCAGTTCGATTGTCCTAGCATCGTCCAGGACTTGCTTTAGCGTAGAGTTGTCCCTTAGAGCTTTCCTTCTGACTTTAGAGGATGTGCACCCCTGCAAAATTTGCGCTAAGATCTCTCTGTCTTTATCTTCAAAATCACACATGGAGGCTAGAGTCCATAGTCGTGCATGATACGAGTCTAAGCTTTTGTCCAGGTTTTGCATGGCCCGTCGAAACTTGAAAATTTTGTACGACATGTTCTTTTGCAGCGTAAAATAATTTGTTAGTGACGTTTTTGTAGTTTCATATTCGCCCGAGACTACATTTGCCGTCCTCCAAAATGTTGTGTCTATGCCCTTTTGTTGGTCTGTGAAGTCATGGAAAATATCGAAAACTTCGTATCCTGCATAGTGGAGAAGTGTCGCTTTCTTTTTTTTTGAACCTGTCTATCCATTTTTTCCAATGAACGGCGGTTGTAGTTTGGTCCGCATGTACACTAAAACTGTGAAAAACTGGTAAACCACCACCGGCCATTTTTTTTTTTTTTGTATTAATTCCGAAAATTTCTTTTTTTTATTAAATCCCGACAATTATGTAGCGTGAGCTCATCACGAAAAATAATCTCTCGTCGCCAGATATAATGTTGGGGGCTCCCATCTGGCGGGAATCAAACAACACGAAAGAAAGACAACGCAGACATAGGTGTTGACAACAGCTTGGTCGCCAGAGAACTGCCGCCCGAGCTTACTTTATTAGAGAGCGCGCATGCCTAAGGGTAGATAACTCTTAGGGTTATGTCCCTTTACTTGTGGACATCACAGGAAGCAAAAAAGTTGGATAAATGGGTGCGCCATGAAATGAACGATAATCAAAAATTCGTCATTTTGAGGTGTCTTCTACACTCTGCACAACAAAAACGACCCATTTCTCGAGCGGATTGTGACGTGTGATGAGAAGTGGATCTTATACGACAACCGGCGATGTTCAGCACAGTGGTTGGATGCTGGAGAAGCTTCACAACACTTCCTGAAGCCGAAACTGCACAAAAATAAGGTTATGGTGACTGTTTGGTGGTCTGCAGCTGGTCTTATCTATCACAGCTTCTTGAATCCAGGTAAAACGATTACGGCAGAGAAGTACTGCCGACAAATTGACGAAATGCACCAGAAGCTCCAACGTATGCGTTTGAAATTGGTCAACGTGAACGGACCAATTCTCGTCCGTGACAACGCTTGCTCACATGTTGCTCAACTGGTCCTGCAGAAGCTGAACATATTGGACTACGAGACTGCCTCATCTGCCATATTCACTGGACCTCTCGCCCACTGATTATCACTATTTCAAGCATCTCGACAACTTCCTGCATGAAAAATGCTTCAAAAGCTGAGATGATGCTGTACGTCCAAGGATGGAATACTGCTGCCATATCTGGGCAGGAGCTGCTAAAAACAGCCTATCCTGCCTTGACAGAGTACAAAATAGACTTCGTGGTTTTAGTGGGGGATGCCCGTTTCTCTACTTTGCAACCTCTCTTCCACAGAAGAGACGTTGCGAGCCTATCCTTGTTTTATCGTTATTTCCATGGCAGGTGCTCGTCTGAACTCCAGTCTCTGGTCCCCCCTTGCCAATCTTTCACGAAAAACACCCGTCTAGCCGAATCCACTGTGAAAAATTTCCCCCACTCTTTATCTGTGCTTAAATCAAAACGTGGATTCCATGAACAAAGCTTCTTTCTTAGAACTGCGTGCCTGTGGAACTCTGTTCTGTCTGCCTGCTTCCCACCTGACTACAACTTGGATGTGTTCAAGTCCAACGTTAACAAATTCCTAATGAACCGCCCCCTTAAGTAAACACTTCAGCAAATCTCCACACTAACGTAATGTACTTGCAATAACCCTTATCCCTGAGTGGCTTCCGGGCCTTGATAAGTGGTGACCACTGTGTAAAAAAAAAAAAAAAATAACTTCATTGCTTCCAGAACTCTGGATTCCTATGCCAATGGGATAAATAAACTTGTTTCTAATTGGCAAAATTCTTATGGTTCTTATTTCGATTAATAAAGTTTATTATAAAAGGAGTTATGATCTTTTGAAGATCAACATCAAAAAACGACATTATTTTTGCACCAAACCGATACATGTGCAGATATTTTCTCATGCATAAAAATACACATGTGAGAGGGAGGGGGTCTATAGATTTTATTTTTACCGGTAGTTTAAAAATCAATAAATATTTATTCTTTCATCATTACTATCAGCAGTGTAAGATTTTGATTTAAACAAAAATAAAAAAGACAATTGAAAGAATCGTTTTTGGCATCGGAAAATAGGCACAAAATTTTCTGATTCTGATACCCCATAAAGGTCTGATTATTCTGTTTCCAGATTCCCATTAATCGTCCCAACACTAACATTATATATATGTTATTAATTAAAAAGAATGTTTAAAAGCAGTAATATATATATATATATATATATATATATATATATATATATATATATATATATATATATATATATATATATATATAGGGTGTCCATAAAGTCCCTGTGCACTTTAAAAAATTTATAACTTTATTTGTATTTGCAATAGAAATAATCTGTAAAATGGATTTGAAAGAAGTAAATCTATATTTTTAAGCTTTTATTGAAATTTTATTTAACTTTACACATGCCCTCCATCATTAGCAATACAAAGGATAATACGATTTTGCAGTTCACGAAAAAACATTTGCCAAATGATTTATAGTAATGCCTGAAATTACATTAGTTATTCTAGCTTTCAAATCTTCCAATGAACTAGGTTTGGTTGCATATACAATTGTTTTCACATGCCCCCATAAAAAAATCTAATGGAGTCAAATCTGGCGAACGTGGAGACCAATGAAATGGTCGACCCCTTCTGATCCATCTGTTAGGAAATTCCTGATTTAGAAACTGTCTAACACGCCGAGCAAAGTGACAAGGAGCTCCATCTTGTTGAAACACTGCATCATCTTTCAAGTTTAATTGTCCAAGTTGGAGAATAAAGTAATTCTGCAACATATCTAAGTAGCTGTCACTGTTAATAACACGATCTTCAAAAAAATATGACCCTATGATTCGATTTATTCCCAAAACACACCACACATTAACTTTAAGAAAGTCCCTTTCATGTTCAACAGTTTCATTTGGGTTTTCAGTTCCCCAAATTCAGCAATTATGCCTGTTGACCTTGCCACTAATGTGAAATGTTGCTTCACCAGAAAACAGTAAATTACTCACAAATGCGTCATCATTGCAAAGTTTTTCATTGAACTGGTGACAGAAAGTTAGCCCTGCATAATAATCCTCTTCTAACAACTGTTGATGTAATTGAATTTTATAAGCTTTCATATGAAGTTTTGCCCGCAGAATCTTCCAGACCGTGGTTTATCATGGACAGAGCCTGTCTATTTAATTTTTTTCATCCATTTAACAATGGTGTTCCTATGAGGCGCTTTTTTATTCTATTCAATTCTAAACTTTCTTTGTACAGCAATAGTAGATTTCAATTCAGCCAACCAAAGGACACAGTTTACTTTTTCCTCAATTGAAGCCATGGGATCAAATTGACTCTGAAAAACAAAAGAAAATATTTTTTACTTATTTTTTACTTATCAAAAATTGTTACGAATTTTGTGGTGAAAACTTATTCAATAACTATACTTAAAACTAGATATATGAAACTTTATAACATTTTTTACAGATTATTTCTATCGCAAATATAAATAAAGTTATAAATTTTTTAAAGTGCACACGAACTTTATGGACACCCTGTATATATATATATATATATATATATATATATATATATATATATATATATATATATATATATATATATATAGGGTGACCCCCCCCCCACAAAAAAAAACAAAAGCTAAATGGAGGCCATCTAGAACATATGCGGTAGAACGAAGAAAGAATGGCCAAAGACCCTTGTGTTTTGATGTGATGTTTTGAATATAATAAACTAGTTATGACCAAAGTTTGATTTCATTCGGATAAAACACTAAGAAACGGGGCCTTATTAGAGTTGGGCCCGTTTTTTTTTTTGAGTCACCCTGTGTGTGTGTGTGTGTGTGTGTGTATATATATATATATATATATATATATATATATATATATTACTGCTATAAGTTTTTTCGTGGATTGATATAATATTAAAAAACCTTTTTTCTATTTATTCAAAAAGAAAATACAATTTTGTTATATCATGGGTCGTGGAATGGCATTCATCTGCAAAGAATCTAGCTAATTTGCATATTCTTTTAAACATTCATTTTAATTAATTTCCTATTAGTTTGTTTTTTCGGTTTTCTTATGTGATAATCATCTTTAGTTAACTGTTGCGTGTAATTATATTCATGCAGATATTCTACATGATTTATACTTGCATAATATTTGCGTAAAAATGTTATAGTAAACGCAAACCTCTTTATATATATATATATATATATATATATATATATATATATATATATATATATATATATATATATTTGTTTAAAAATTTTGCCTACCAAACTTCTTTGTCAATTTTTAGTCTACAGATATGAAACTTAATATATAGGGTATTCAAACCCATGCGAAACTTTACATTTGGGTTTTAGCTGGAGAAAATCCGTGCAAAAGTGTGAAAATTAAAAAATAGAATTTGCCAGGTGCAGGTGAAACGACGGCATTACGAATAGAATATCCATGTGTAACAGGTCTTCATAGCTCAGGCATTAACGTCAAAGAAAAAAGTAAATCGTAAGCTAAACGTTTTGGTTTCGATTTTTGGTGGTGGCACATGGGACATTTTTTTAAAACTTTAAATCATTACTATATATTGGGTTCAATATAATATAATAATAAATACGAAATCTGCATTAATCAAAACATCATATATAAGCGTATTTTACGACTGGGCAATGCCGGGCGGCTTGCTAGTATATATATATATATATATATATATATATACTAGCATTTCAGCTCGGCGTTGCCCGGGTGTTTGGAGGTGTATGTTGAGCAAAAAAAAAAAAAAAAAAAAGCGATCAATTCTTTTTTAAATTTGGCCCCTATTATGACCCTTTAACCTTTATAGTTTGGGGCTTAAATCAAGTTATTAAGTTAGATTCATGTCCAAGGAACCTATATCTACAATTTCAAGTGTTTAGACATAAAATTGGCGGAGGAGTTTGGTAGAGTTCTCAGAGGTCAAATTGTTGAACTTTGACCGCTTAAAAGCCAAATTTCTGGCCGAAAACCGATTACAAAGATTTTCCCAAATCTCAGTACCCTGTATATCAAAATTCGAGTCTGTAGACTGAAAAGTGACATATGTGAGATATTGTGTAGGGAAATGTACACACACACACACACACACACACACACACACACACACACACACACTTGTATATATACTCCTATAAATTCGTTTTTCTTTTGTGTGTATTGATATTCATATTAAAAACTCTTCTCTATTTAAAAGAAAATACAATTTTCTTATTTCTGGCTTGTGGAACTGCATTCACTAGCAAAAGATCTAGCTAATTTACATATTCTTTTAAACATTCATTTTAATTAATTCCCTATTAGTTTTTTTTCGATTTTCTTATGGGATGATCATCTCGTAAGTTAATAATAATAAATCCAATTAAATTACAAATACATTTAAGAGCTCTCATGTGGAACAGAAATTCACTAGCCCATATATGACAACTACACTCAGTACATTGTCATTTTCAAAACTAAATTTAAAATCAGCAAGAATTTTTGCACCGATCATATATATATAAATATATATATATATATATATATATATATATATAGGGTGTCCGTAAAGTTACTATACAGTCTTATTGTTTTATTGTATTATATTTGTATTAATAGTTAATTTTTTTTTTTTTACAGGTTTATTTAATCAAGCAAGCTAACTTTGGAAGAGCGCGAATTTATTTTGAAGCGATATTGGAAAACAGAAAACGCACAGGATGTAATTCGTGATTGGAATCATTATTTTAATACAGATCCTCCAACAAGTTTGGCTATTTATAAACTTCCAGACAAATTTGATGCTATTGGCTCAGTTGCCGATGACCTGTGCACCAAAGTTTGTCAGAGTGTGGTGTCACGTTGTCGAGAATGTATTGGAGCTGAAGGCCTCCAATTTGAATATTTGTCATAGAAATTGTTTGCCTTGATTGTTACAGTCTTTTCGGATGTAACACGTGTATTTTCTGAGATTTTTATAAACATAAAGGTGTTATTTCTTTTTATTTCTTTTGTTACAAATAAATATTTTAATACAATATCTTACTGTACTGTTGATATATTACAGGGTGTCTGTATAGTAACTTGTAAGACTGTATAGTACCTTTACGGACACCCTGTATATCTTCTGTACTCCTATAAATTTGATTTTCTTTTGGGTGTATTGATATTCATATTAAAAACACCCTTTTCTACTTATTTAAAAAGAAAATACAATTTTCTTATATATGGGCTGTACAATTGCATTTATCTACAGAAGATCTAGCTAATTTGCATATACTTTTAAACATTCATTTTAATTAATTCCCTGTTAGTTTTTTCGGTTTTCTTATGGGATGATCATCTTTAGTTAACTATCACGTGTAATTATATTCATGCAGATATTCTACATGATTTATCCTTGCATAATATTTGCATAAAATGTTTACAGGAAACACAAAATTGTTTCCATATATATTTATGTACACGTATATATTTTTGTTTAATCTATCTACATATCTTTACTATAAATTCGGTTTTCTTTTGTGTGTATCGATATTCATATTAAAAACCCTCTTTTCTATTTATTTAAAAAGAAAATACAATTTTCTTATATCTTGGTTGTGGAATTGCATTCACTAGCAAATTTGCATATTTTTTTAAACATTCATTTTAATTAATTCCCTATTAGTTGCTTCGGTTTTTAATGAGATAATCATCTTTAGTTAACTATTACGTGTAATTATATTCATGCAGATATTCTACAGTATATATACTTGCATAATATTTGCGAAAAAAGTTTATGGTAAACACAAAATTGTTTCCATATATATTTATGTATACGTATATATTTTTGTTAAACAAATCTATCTATCTATATATCTATATATCTATAAAAGTGAAGGTGTCTGTGTATCTGTCTGTCTGTGTATCTGTGTGTCTGTGTGTGTACATTTCCCTACGCAATAACTCTGACAACTTTTAGTCTACAGACGCGAAATTTGATATACAGGTTACTGAGATTTGGGAAAATCTATGTGATCGGTTTTCGGCCAGCAATTTGGTGATTAAGGGGTCAAAGTTCAACGATTTGACCTTTGAGAACTCTACCAAACTCTTCCGACAATTTTAGGTCTAAACACTTGAAATTATAGATATAGGTTCCTTGGACATGGATCTAACTTAATAACTTTATTTGAGCCCAAAACAATAAATTTTAAGGGGTCATAATAGGGGTCAAAGTTAAACAAAATGACCGTTTTTTTATTTGTTTTGCTCAGCATACACCTCCACACACCCGGGCAACGCCGGGCACCCATGCTAGTATATCTATAAAAGTGAACGTGTCTGTCTGTCTGTGTGTGTGTGTCTGTCTGTGTACATTTCCCTACGCAATAACTCTGTCAATTTTTAGTCTACAGACTCGAAATTTGATATACAGGGTACTGAGATTTGGGAAAATCTATGTGATCAGTTTTCGGCCAGTAATTTGGCTGTTAAGAGGTCAAAGTTCAACGATATGACTTTTGAGGACTCTACCAAACTCCTCCGACAATTTTGGGTCTAAACACTTAACATTTTAGATATAGGTTCCTTGACATGGATATAACTTAATAACTTGATTTGAGCCCAAAACAAAACATTTTAAGGGGTCATAATAGGGGTCAAAGTTTAAAAAAAAATCGACCTCTGCTGTCTCTACTAAATTACCCAGACAATTTCCCGTCTAAACATCTGAAATTTTACATAAAAGATATTCATGGATAGGGCAAGCTTTTCATCAGTTTGGATCGAAAATTTTTGTTACCAATGTATAAATGTATGTATGTATGTATGTTTGCATGTCTGCGTAAAATTTTCGACAGAGGAGACGTATTTTACCAAGATTAGTATCGTTTTGAAGTTCGACCTTGCAGACGACAAATATCGAAAAATTGGCTAAAAACATTAATATCTTCACCTTCAACTGTGCACTTTTCAACAGGGGGGGGGGTCGCTATTTTCACCAATATTTTTGAAAGTCATTCTCTCCTTTCGATTGTCTAGCCTTAATTTAAACCTACACCACTTCCGGTTTGGTAGTGGTCGTAACAGCAAGGTTTTTTCCTGTTCTTTTCCTCCTTCGCGGTACGGGTTCGAGCCTGCCTTGTTACTACCACTTTTTTTTTCTCAACATATACATCCAAGCACCTGGGCAACGCCGGGCTGAAATGCTAGTATATATATATATATATATATATATATATATATATATATATATATATATAAACACACACATGTGTATGGATCTTGTAGGTTTTGGTTTCGATTCTAGCTAATGGCACTCAAGTCATTATATATATATATGTGTGTGTGTGTTTTGATCTCGCTAGTATATATTAGGTTCAATATAATAATTGATAGAGAATTGTCTCTATAGTAATATATATTTATATAATCTGCATAGATGAAAATATCATATTCAAGTGTATCTTACGACTGGCCAATGCTGGGCGGCCTGCTAGTATATATATATATATATATATATATATATATATATATTAGTTGAACAATCAATAGTTGAAGAAGCCACTCACGATCTGATTTTACTTATCAAGGATATTCTATTCGTGGCAAGATGGCGGATCTTAGTGGAATTATCCACATCACTATTTTACTGATTTCTGGCTTATGCTCTGTTTAATCAACTAATTCATTACTCATGGATTTGCAATTTGAATCCATTTTTAATTCAAGTACTCTACTATTTTTAATTCATTTCTGCAAGCTTTTTTTTTTTCTGCTGAAAAAAAAAAGAAATATTTTAATAGATTATAGGAATTATTTTACGTACCCATTTCAAAGATTGTGAATTTATGCAAACTAGTAATTCTTCATTTGTGTTTTGCTAGTCATTTTCTCTGAAGAGAAAAGCTTAATTTTTGAAACTCCATGGAATAAGTAAATACATCTATTTTTTTAATATTCTTTGTTTTAAATATTTGATGTTAAGGTTGCTGGAAAAATGGTGGGATCCTTCTACCGCTCCAGTAGATACCACACTACCTGCAGTTCTCTATCTATATAAAAGCCAAGTACGTCCAATGATGGAGTACTGTTGCCACATCGGGGCAGGAGCTGCTAGAAGCAGCTTATTCTGCCTTGACAGAGTTCAAAATAGACTTTGTAGCTAAGTGGGGGATGCTCTTTTCTCTTCCCTGCAACCTCTTTCCCACAGAAGAGACGTTGCGAGCCCGTCTTTGTTTTATCGTTATTTCCATGGCAGGGGTTCGTCTGAGCTCTAATCTCTAGTCCCCCCCCTCGCCAATCTTTCACGATAAACACCCGTCTAGCTGAAACTACTGTCAATAATTTTCCCCACTCTTTATCTGTGCCTAAATCAAAATGTAGATTCCATGAACAAAGCTAAAACTGCACGCTTGTGGAACTCTTTCATTTCCGTGCTTCCCATCCGACTACAACTTGGTTGTTTTCAAGTCCAACATAAACAAATTCTTGATGAACTTCCCCCTTAAGTAATCCAATTTACCAAATTTCCACTAACGATTACTACAATATTATCCCATTGACTACTGTACACTGTATAACTCTTATCCTCGAGTGGCCCCCGGGCTTGGATAAGTGGTGACTCCTATGTAAGAAAATAAAAAATTGAATAAAATACACATCAGGTGCGCTTGAAAGCCAAATTAGAACGCACTATTACAAAAATGAACAAATATTTTACTTGTTTAAAAGTTATAATTTAAATATATTTCGGAGTCAAACTCCATCCTCAGTATTTTGTACATCTTTTCTTTCTTTCTTTTTTTTCTTCTTTCTTGCCATGTTGTAAAGTTGGAGAAAGAAAAGTTAGTAAAGATCCGCGTGTTGTGTATCAGTGGTTACATTTTGAAATGCTGGAACGGTGCATTGGCTACACGAGATTAACCCCAAGGGTGTGAGTTCCATTATAGAAGCTTTGATTTCATTTGAATAAAATAAAATACGCATCAGGTGCGTTTGAAAGCCAAATTATAACGCAATATTACGAAAATAAACAAATATTTTAATTGTTTGAAATTTATAATTTAAATATGTTTCGAAGTCAAATTTCATCCTCATCTATAATGGAACTTACACCTCTGACGTTAATGTAAAATTTATTTTTCATTCTATACATATCATTGGTGGACCTGTACAGTGCACCCCATCCCACACTTATATTTTTTCGGTGGAAATTCCACAGGGAACTCATTCATATGTAACATATTGATGTTGGCATTCTATAGATGTTCAGCATAAATGGAGACGCTCTGATATTATTGTAGCTTTTTTGTTAAAACTGCAAAAGTATTTATCTAAGCTAGCATGAACATCTGGTTCCTTCAACCATAATTGAAACCAAAACCAAAACTTATGTAGAATTCTTGATAAAATTTTTTTATAAAAGAAGATGATTTAAGTGCCATCAGCTATAATCGAAACCGAAACCAAAACTTATGAAGAATTCTTGGTAAAATTATTTATGACAAGAAATAGAAGAACATAATTAAACGACCCAGAAAAGGTCAAATGATCTGGCACTTGTCACCTAAGTTTGTATAACTGGGATGCAAATGTCATTTTAGCCAAAAGAGGAAAGAATAACACTTTGACGACAGGTCTTTTGGATAACGTAAATATAATTTTTCATAGGAAAAAAAAAATCATACACTCTGATTTTTCACAACTCTCAACTTAAGCCTTTAATATTACTGTGTGAATGACAACCCTCGGTCATCCTGATCAATTTTCAAATTTCATCATTAACACGAAGTCTGAGATCCAGTTTCTCAATGACGTGGCATACAGTTTAGTCATCAACCCTAAGTACGGGGGTAGCATGATCTTGTTCGCAATGACCAGGTATAAGTCTTAAATAATGTATAATTAAGAAGGCTATCATTTAGAACTGAACATTATGCGGCACTTATACCTGTTGTGCTACAGGTCTTTGCAGATTCCGTAAAGATCCTCGAATGGCCTCTTTGCCTTGATAAGTGGGATGCTTATGTAAAAAAAAAAAAAAAAAAAATTTCCAAGTTCGACATAAAGACACCGGAGATCAACAAAATGCCCCTGAAGAAGATCGGAGGTTACATCATCCAAAACGTTGTGAGAATAACAGTCAAGATGAGAACGGTAGTCCAAATAATACAAATAATACAAATTATCAATCCTCATCTCGAAAGATCCATTTGAAGAAGGTCGGAGATTACATCGTCCGAAACATTGTGAGAATAAAATCGACGATGAGAACAGTAGTCTAAATAATCTAAATATTATAAATTACAAATCTTCATCTAAAAAAGATTCCGAAAACACTGGGTGGTATTAATTTTATAAGAATATTATGGTGTCTGCATTCACATGGAACATTCTTAAACATTTTATTTATAACGTGAAAATTTAATGTTATTGAAAATAGATTAAATCGTAGTATAGGGGGCGTCATGGTTGGGAATTGGAGTATACAGCGCCCTTTATTCATTCCCGGATAACGCTGTGAGTATCTGTTAATAGGTTGTTAGGGTTGCATCCCTACAGATTCTGACGACGGACTATTCCTCATGTTACTTCCGGTAACTAGTTTTCTTATCGAGCAGTTTGGACCTGAGACTCAAAGGGAGTGGGTCGTAATGTTACTTTTCCCTTCCAGTTGAACGGAGTCCCACTCAACCAATATATGTTTCTGTATTTTCTATTAATATGTATTTCATTTAATCGTTTCCAAACCTTCTCGTTCTTCTTCCAACATTCAAACCACAACATAGGTTAATATTTATTCTTCCTAGTCAAGTAAAACGTACTGAAGCTTGACTTTAGCTGTAAAATGTCATTGGATATCGTGATAACTGGCTGGTTTCCTTTTTGTTAATGCGATCTGAAATTGTACGTTTTTGGACCTGTGATACCGGTTTATTTTTAACATTTTTAACGCCCGTTTTGAATTTTAAGCTTTATGCTTGCAATAACGATCTTTAACAATATTATGTCTCACTGATTCTCGAGTTAGGATCTATGACATTCTTGATGTCGATGCTTTACTACAAGCTATTTCGGCATTTTAAGGCTTTTCCCTCCTAAAATCACATAGATAAAGACACTCTCTCATTATTAATATTTTTATTTGTATCTGCTTTTATGTTTGAGGCGAGACGTTTCATGAATTCTCCCAATTTTTCCTGTCTGTTGCCATTTAGCTGTGTTCCAGGATCATTTAATTATTAACACATCCCCTCCATGTCCTAATCGGCCTACTATGTGGTTTTATATCATTGGTGTCAATGTGGAACACACTTTGGAGAATTTCGGATAATGGATTGTAGACGATGTGGCCATACCATTTGAGACGTTGTTATACGGGATACTTTCTGATGGAGGCTTCATAGTATGTGACCGGCAACTTTCTCCATCCACTGAGCTACAGCAAGAATCATTTCTTCTGACTTTTTTGTTTCATTTTACTTCAGTCAAAGTTCTCAGAAATCAAGGGTCCCCCCCCCTACCTGGGGCTAACACTTGAACTCTATATGACATACACAGATATTCAAATGTTCCATTAAAGTTCTTTATCTCTCAAACACTGTGTTAGTAAAGAAATTGAGAACATAATTTTACTCTCCTTAATTAACCATTTTTGTATGTTATAGTATATCTTTCGTTTTGGTCTTTTGGTCTGACTGGATTCCAGAACAAGAATTTATCTAGTCTGGTGGAGTATCCAGTTTCGTGCTATTACTTGAGGTAACATCACTTGGAGAAGGTGCACCATTCCTCGTAAAAGCTAATTAGGGTTAGCCATAGTGAGGAGATATTATTTGGGCAGCGAATACGATGTTATTTTAAATATTTGGTCAGGGTTTATTTCTAGGGAAAGGTATCCTCATGCCAGCTTGTTCTGACAAACCCCTGTACAGAAAGACCTTAGACACTCGAGGATAGTGTCCAGTAGGCATTCAAGTTCTCTTCAAAGTTCTGGAGATGCCTGGGATCGAACCCAACATTTCTGATGTTGTGTCATTGACCATGTTTGATGACGTGTCATTTCTGACATTTTGCTTTTAAACATGATCCATGATCCAGATAAATTACTACAAGTTAGTTTGGTGTTTTGTAGAATAACAACCACAACAAAAAAATAAACCATGCATTAAAAAATTATTTTAATAACATCTTATTTGATTGATTTATGTGCATACTCCAGAGAGCTTCGCCATATGCTTGAGAATAACATGCGATCACTTACCACAGTATTGAGCCAGTCTTTCAGTTGTCAGAGGCAGCATACCAGTATCAACCCTTATATCGTCAACTTATGTCTTTTACGGTCGTCCTCTTGAATGAAATCGCCTTCAATATCATTTCTTTACATAGCTGTTTACTTGTTTTCTTGTTTTTAATCGACTGTGCAATAAAAAATAGCAATCTCTCTTCCGTGAGAAAGGAACGATAGAAATTATCATCAACAGCAGTATCATCATCATCACCATCATCGTCAGTGTCATCATCATTATCATCGTCATCATTGTCGTTGTTATCATCGTCATCATCATCTGCATCATCATCAACAAGAGTGTTGGATGGCTCTTAGAAATTGACTTCCAAACGGATTTATCTCTGCCCAGGTCTTTACTTATTCCTCTTTCTCCACAGTTCATTTTTATAACTTTCTCCCATGTTTTCCTCAACTGCATTTATTTTTTTCAATGTGACCAAACCAACGACATCTTCTGCAAATATCATAGGTCATCAGATCTAAGTCATTCTTTAAGAATTTCATTACATATGTATCATATCATTCTGGTATCATTTCTTACCATACAACACATATCCTCAACCCTCACTGGCCAGGTTTTACTTCCATACAGCATTACACTGCACACACATGACTAATAGACTCTTTACATAGCTCGATAACTTTTAGAGATTGACTTCCAAACTAAACCATCATGATCATCATTATCATTATCATCATCATCATCGGTTTTATTTGTTGGCACGTGTTGGTCGGCTTTAAGAAATTGATTTCAAAACTAAACTGTCTATGGCCAGGTCTTTACTTGTCCCTCTTTCTCTCCAATTCATTTTTATCACTTTCTTCCATGTCTTTCTTCGCCTTACCCCGTGAACTGGACCTGTTATCTCAACTGACCCCAAAACTCTCATCCTTTCTTTCAACCAAACCATTGAAGTCTTCTCTTCTGCATCTTTGTATACTGATTAAATTTAATTTTCTTCTGAGGTCATCTACATATATTACACATCCATTGCATCATTCTCATATCATTTCTTGTTATGTAATGCATGTACTCAGCTTAAATTTACACTTTAAATGATTAGTCGCCATATATATATATATGTATATATATATTGCGACTAATCATTATATATATATATATTGCGACTAATCATTATAGATATATATTGCGACTAATCATTATATATATATATTGCGACTAATCATTATATATATATTGCGACTAATACTAATATATATATATTGCGACTAATCATTATATATATATATTGCGACTAATCATTATATATATATATATATATATTGCGACTAATCATTATATATATATTGCGACTAATCATTATATATATATATTGCGACTAATTATTATATATATATATTGCGACTAATCATTATATATATATATATATATATTGCGACTAATCATTATATATATATATTGCGACTAATCATTATATATATATTGCGACTAATCATTATATATATATTGCGACTAATCATTATATATATATATTGCGACTAATCATTATATATATATTGCGACTAATCATTATATATATATTGCGACTAATTTTTATATATATATTTATATATATTGCGACTAATCATTATATATATATATATATTGCGACTAATCATTATATATATATATATATTGCGACTAATCATTATATATATATATATATATATATATATATATATTGCGACTAATCATTATATATATATATATTGCGACTAATCATTATATATATATATATATTGCGACTAATCATTATATATATATATTGCGACTAATCATTATATATATATATATATATATATTGCGACTAATCATTATATATATATATATATATATTGCGACTAATCTTTATATATATATATATATTGCGACTAATCATTATATATATATATATATTGCGACTAATCATTATATATATATATATATTGCGACTGATCATTATATATATATATATATATATATATATATATTGCGACTAATCATTATATATATATATATATATATTGCGACTAATCATTATATATATATATATATATATTGCGACTAATCATTATATATATATATATATTGCGACTAATCATTATATATATATATATATTGCAACTAATCATTATATATATATATATATTGCGACTAATTATATATATATATATATATTGCGACTAATCATTATATATATATATTGCGACTAATCATTATATATATATATATATATATTGCGACTAATCATTATATATATATATATATATATTGCGACTAATCTTTATATATATATATATATTGCGACTAATCATTATATATATATATATATTGCGACTAATCATTATATATATATATATATTGCGACTGATCATTATATATATATATATATATATATATATATATATTGCGACTAATCATTATATATATATATATATATATTGTGACTAATCATTATATATATATATACATATATATATATATTGCGACTAATCATTATATATATATATATATATATATATATATATATATTGCGACTAATCATTATATATATATATATATTGCGACTAATCATTATATATATATATATATATATATTGTGACTAATCATTATATATATATATATATTGCGACTAATCATTATATATATATATGTTGCGACTAATCATTATATATATATATATATATATTGCGACTAATCATTATATATATATATATATATATATATATATTGCGACTGATCATTATATATATATATATATATATATATATATATATATTGCGACTAATCATTATATATATATATATATATATATTGCGACTAATCATTACATATATATATATATATATTGCGACTAATCATTATATATATATATATATATTGCGACTAATCATTATATATATATATATATTGCGACTAATCATTATATATATATATATATATTGCGACTGATCATTATATATATATATATATATATATATATATATATATATTGCGACTAATCATTATATATATATATATTGCGACTGATCATTATATATATATATATATATATATTGCGACTAATCATTATATATATATATATATATATTGCGACTAATCATTATATATATATATATATATTGCGACTAATCATTATATATATATATATATATATATATATATATATATATATTGCGACTGATCATTATATGTATATATATATATATATATATATATATATATATATATTGCGACTAATCATTATATATATATATATATTGCGACTAATCATTATATATATATATATATTGCGACTAATCATTATATATATATATATATATTGCGACTAATCATTATATATATATATATATATATATATATATATATATATATATATATATATTGCGACTGATCATTATATGTATATATATATATATATATATATATATATATATATATTGTGACTAATCATTATATATATATATATATATTGTGACTAATCATTATATATATATATATATTGCGACTAATCATTATATATATATATATATATATTGTGACTAATCATTATATATATATTGTGACTAATCATTATATATATATATATTGTGACTAATCATTATATATATATATATATATATATATATATATATATATATATATATATATATATATATATATATATATATATATATAAACAACGAGTTCATAAAATACGTTAAAAACACTTTTAGCTAAAAGCGTATTAAATTTTCAAAAAGGAAACAAAAAAGAAGTGGATTATCCTTAATCTGCGGAGTTTGGAAAGAAATACTTTCCTTTACATCAGAGAGTAGGAATTAGCAAAATGCGGAATCGGATTTTGCTTACAAAGTATTTAATGTAACTGCAAGTTAGCCATAGAGCATACTTGCTATAAGTTAAAAAAAAACAGTGAAGTAGCGGGAATGGGGGGGGGAATGAAAAATTATTTCACGTGAATGAATGTTCGATTTAAGAGTGGGAGATCCAAGGACGATAAAATCCAAAAAGTTGGTAAAAATGAGTATCCAGATGTAAAGGATCCAAAGGTATCCCGTTACTGGAGGATATTTTGAGGGCATCCAAAAGACAGAATTCCGTGCAATAATTCACGAATGGGTATAAGAAAAAAAAAATAAGTTCAATATATTATTATAAAAAGAAAGACAAATTGTATGGAGAATGAAGAAATGGAGGGATATACATATATATAACTCCCTGTACTGATGATTTCCAAATGGATGAAACACTAGTGTCCGTAGGTATTTAAATTAAATTTCACAGTATAAGGCTTATTTGATACTGGAAATATTCATAATCGTATCCTGTTTCAAAAAGAGGGGAGATATAACATATGAGAAATATTTAGAATCAAGTCTCCCCTTCCTGTTATTTCAAATCATTTGAAACCATAGCAGCAAGTTTTTGTCCCCCCCCCCCAATCAAGGCCAGGAGTTTTGGGGATATATATATATATATATATATATATATACACACACTCCTACAATTTTTTTGTGTATTGATATTCAAATTAAAAACCCTTTTTTTTTCTATTTATTTAAAAAAAAAAAAAGAATACAGCTTGGTTATATATGAGTCGTGGAATTGCATTCATCTGCAAAAGACCTAGCTTTTTTTGCATATTCTTTTAGGCATTCAGTTTAATTCCCTATTAGTTTTTTCGGTTTTCTTATGGTATGATCATCTTAAATTAACTATTACATATAATTATATTCATGCAGGTATTCTACATGATTTATACTTGCATAATATTTGTGTAAAAAGGTTATAGTAAACACAAACCTTTTTTTATATATATTTATGTATGCGTATATATATTTGTTTAAAAATTTTGCCTAGCAAACTCCTCCATCAATTTTTGGCCAAATTTATCGGATAGGGGGTTCCCGAGGTCTTTTAGGGGGACGGGTGAAAACTGAGAGCTTCTAGTAACAATACTAGATGTTTCTAAACCCATTTTCTTTAGGATTTACAGTTCATGTGGAAATTGGGATTTGTATTAATGTACACATAGATTCGAAAAAGTTGTCAAAAAACAAATATATAACAAATAAATGTTATCAAAGGCAAGATAAGTTTCTTTTCTACCAAACTGGATACATTTTTCGTGTTTTCATTCAATATAACATGTTTATTGAGCTCGAAAAGCATGCAGTGTTTACCGATGTATTGGAAAATTCAAAATAGCGCCCGGCGTTTCTTTAACACGGGAAGTTTGGGAGAAGGTATCATAAATAATAAACAAGACAAAATACTGTTAGAAATTCGCTCACTATATGTTACCGTGACATAGGTTGACATACATTCGGTGTTTTTAATAGTATTTTGTCTAGTTTATTATTTATAATACCTTTTCCCAAACTTACCGTGTTAAAGAGAGAGTCGGCCACCATTTTGAATTTTCCAATACATCGGTAAACACTGCATGTTTTTCGAGCTCAATAAACATGTTACATTGAATAAAAACACAAAAAATATATTCAGTTTGGTAGAAAAGTAACTTATCTTGCATTTGATAACATTTATTTGTTATATATTTGTTTTTTGACAACTTTTTCGAATCTGTGTGTACAGTAATACAAACCTGGAAATTGATTACATCACACTTATTTTTAATTGCAAAAATTAATTCAAGAATCACACTCCGTAATGTTGATAAAGGTATATGAATATTCAGTTATTTATTTTTACTTTAATTATGTACGTTATGTACGAGTACGACAACTAATACTTAAGTAAGGATGGATGTCAGGGGTCGGGGCGGTAATAGTTCCTATTTACAATGCCTCCCCACGGGACAGAGTTAGACGCCAGGGTCGTTTTTTTAATGTGGAGAAAAGGAACAAAAAAATAAAAATTGTCTCAGTCGTGAAGGATTTCTCCTCCAATGAGAGAGAACAAGAAATTGAAGTGCAGCATCTGGAGAACAGATACTGCACTTTGATCTTGGTCCAAAGTGGCGGTAGTAGTTATCCGAGTGTTCAAGGGATGCGTTCGGCAGAAAAGGTTAGGAAACCCTGCTCTAGATGGATGAATGTGTATGCATGTATTAATGAGTGTTGATGTGTGTGCGTGCGGATGTGCGTGTGTGGAAGATAGATAGATAAGTAGAGAAAGAGAGAGGGGGATGGAAGAGAGAAGGAGAAAGAGAGACAGCGAGAGAGTAATACTGTGATTCTGATCAGGAGAGTCAACAGAAAAAAAAAGAAGAAAAAAAAAAAACAGTAGAGAACCTCTATTAGTCCCCTGAAAATAGCAGCCCATTTCAAGAATGTTGAAGTCTCATTAGGCTGTGGTTATACGAAGGCTACGATATTATACGCACTTGTCCGTTCGATCTTAGAGACACGTGCGTACGGAGAGTGTCATCTTACTACTGGATTATTCACACTCAGTCGACCAGATGTGATAAGTTGGGTCATTTGATAGGATCATCGGATATTAATATTAATATCTACTCTCTACAATTATATAAATGCAACTTTGTCTGTGTGTGTGTGTGTGTGTGTGTGTGTGTGTGTGTGTGTGTGTGTGTGTGTGTGAGAATTCGTTCCTTATAGACTCTGAAATGATTAAACAGATTTTCTTTAAAATTTACAGAACTTTAGTGCATCAGTCTGGGAGTGATCTTAGTTAAGTTTTGTCTCACAATACCCCCCCCCCCCGGCCGATAATTACCGACAATTGAAACCGTTATTTTAATTCATCTATCATCGGTACACGGTACAGCCATTTTTCTCATGTCGTCGTTTAGCAACAATGATAGAACAACGGGCCGTGAAAATTCTACTGTAAGTTGATAGCGTGTTTTTTAAAAATTTTTTAAAATAAATACGAAATTTGCATTAATCAAAAAATATATATGGCATAATCACATTGATACACCAGTTCTCGTCAGATCACTGAAGTTAAGAAATGTTTAGCCTGGTCATTACTAAAATGGGTGACCAATTTAGGAATTCCAGGCACTCTATGTAGGAGTATATTATATATATATATATATATATATATATATATATATATATATATATATATATATATATATATATATATATATATACACTTGTGCCCGATATTATTCATACCCCTCGGATCTTTGAGATTTCTATAAGAATATTGCTCAAACCAGAAGGTAGACAATATTAAAGGGATTTCAAACAATAAATCAAGCATAAGCATTTAATTTAAACTCAACAAATAAATAAATTATGCAAGTTTGAAACATTATACAAAGAAAAACAATAATGGCACTTGTTCAAAATTATTCATACCTCTCTTACTAATAGTCAATAGCATGCCCTTTATTCTTAATAACTGCCTGTAACCGTTTTGGATATTTATCAACAAGGTTTTTACAAGCATCAACACTGATTTTTGACAATTCTTCAATGCAGTAGTTCTCCAAATCCCTCAAATTTCTAGGTTTCCGCTTTTTAACCTCAGTTTTCAATATGTGCCAGAGGTTTTCGATAGGGTTCAGGTCGGGACTCTGGCTAGGCCATTCCAAAACATTAATTTGATTATCCTCAAACCGTTTCTTGACTATTTTGGCAGTATGTGTTGGATCATTATCCCGTAGAAGGACCCAGTTTGGTCCTAAATGGAGCTTCTCCGCATCCTGTCTAATGTTTTTCTGGAGTATCTCCAAATATTGCTCCTTCTTCATGGTTCCATCTATCTTGACCAAACTACCTGGACCACTAGCCGAAAAGGAGCCCTAAAACATTAGGCTACCACCACCATGTTTCACCGTGGGTATTGTGTTCTTTGGGTTGTAAGCTTCTCCTTTCTTCCTCCAAACGTAAGAAGCATCCATATGGCCAAACAATTCAATTTTTGTTTCGTCAGTCCACAAAATACTTGAGAAAACTAACTCTGGAGAATTCACATGGGTCCTAGCAAACTTTAGACGGGCTGCAAGGTGTTTTCCGGTGTGTAATGGAGTCCTTCTTGGTCTTCTTCCTTTCAGACCATTTCATGCAGAGTCCTTTGCAATGTTTGCCTTGATATTTTTATGCCAGAAGACTCCAGATTTTCTAAAATGTCCTTAGTAGTGGCGGTTGGATTTGCATTAACACTTCTTACAATATTCCTGGTGGCTCAAGCAGACAGTTTCCTTTTCCTTCCTCTACCAATCAAGTTGTTTGTTGTGTGGTGGCTCTGGAATTTTTTGATGATGCTTTGTACTGTTGCTGTAGGGACCTCAAATTTCTTGGAAATTGACTTATAACCTAAACCATCCTTATGTGAATTCACAATTTTAGTCCTAAAATCATTACTAAGCTCTTTTTTCTTCCCCATTCTAATAATTTTTATTCTTTTATTGGTTTTATGTTGATATCATTTTAATTTCTGAAAAATGCAAAAAACGAAATGAAATTAATCAAAGGTTGTATAAAAGCATTCAAAATAAGAATCTAACAGGAAACACACAGTCAGAAACTCGATTAATACTGAAAAAATAAGGGGGTATGATTATTTTTGAACATTGCAGATTTTATAAATAGCTGTATATTTCTTTTATTACAAGTATCCCGAGATTTTAAAATGACGAAAATGATCAGAAGAGGTTTATTAAGAATATGTATCAATATGGACGTAAACAATAAATTCTTACAAAGTTACACCTAATAAACTCAATTTTCAAGGGGGGTATGAATAATATCGGGCACAAGTGTATATATATATATATATATATAACCACCTCCCTGCAAAAGTTGCAAAAACCTAACGTCGTCATCTCCCCATAACGGGGGTATACATACAACTGGGGACTTCTTGTGAATTTCATACTTACACACACACACACACACACACACACACACACACACACACACACACACACACACACACACACACACACACATATATATATATTTATGTATATATATATATATATTTCTGTAGAAATATATTTTCTTATTATATATCAATCCTTATATAAGAAGCTCAATGTGATTAAAGAGTATTGTATAAGTCAACTGAATTAAAGGAATAAATTATAAGATGGTCAACATCATGAATTTTGGAATATAACTTTTTGTCATTTATTATATATATATATGTGCTCCTCACCTTGAGTTGAGCATATTGAGAAGTGAAAAACGAATTACCATTAGCATATAAGCGACGCTCTTTGTGTAAACAAATCGAGCGGAGGTATTTCGGACGATATCAAAACATCGTTAAACTCACTACTCGTTCAAGCAGCCGCCAATAGCGTAATGGTTAGAAGCCTTGACTGCCGTGTAAACGGTCGGGTTTCTATCCTGGCTTGAGGTAGTTGCCTGTCTAGCCGCACTGATGAGCTGTGAAACAGCGAAACAGTACTGTATGTGGATGACTATAGTGCTCCTCACCTTGAGTTGAGCATATTGAGAAGTGAAAAACGAATTACCATTAGCATATAAGCGACGCTCTTTGTGTAAACAAATCGAGCGGAGGTATTTCGGACGATATCAAAACATCGTTAAACTCACTACTCGTTCAAGCAGCCGCCAATAGCGTAATGGTTAGAAGCCTTGACTGCCGTGTAAACGGTCGGGTTTCTATCCTGGCTTGAGGTAGTTGCCTGTCTAGCCGCACTGATGAGCTGTGAAACAGCGAAACAGTACTGTATGTGGATGACTATAGTGCTCCTCACCTTGAGTTGAGCATATTGAGAAGTGAAAAACGAATTACCATTAGCATATAAGCGACGCTCTTTGTGTAAACAAATCGAGCGGAGGTATTTCGGACGATATCAAAACATCGTTAAACTCACTACTCGTTCAAGCAGCCGCCAATAGCGTAATGGTTAGAAGCCTTGACTGCCGTGTAAACGGTCGGGTTTCTATCCTGGCTTGAGGTAGTTGCCTGTCTAGCCGCACTGATGAGCTGTGAAACAGCGAAACAGTACTGTATGTGGATGACTATATATATATATATATATATATATATTTAAAAGAGTGTAGCCATCAACAATTGTGGGTTTTTTTAAAGGTTTTCATCATATTTTTATTTTAAAATATTTTTATAACGCGTTTCAAGCTTAGAGTGTGCTCTCTTCAGATGTTTTCGTAAGAAGTTTTTCTTTAAAATAGGAGTTTGTACAGTTACCTCCGCTGATATTAAATATGTTTTTCAGAGTGATGATGCGTGTGTTCAGACATTCTGGCTCCAACTGTAAGTGTTCAAATGTCCGGTCAAAGTTATTTTCAAAGAGTGTTTTTTAGTCCATATGGTGAAGGTTTTTATGGGTTTTTTAGGGTTCTTTTTAAAGACTTTCTTTCCCCATGTATAGCATACACTCACACACAATCACACACGCATACATATACATTCATGTACATGTACACATGCACACGCACACGTACGCAGGCACACATACATACACACACGTACATACATAGAAATATATGTAGGAGCATACATATATACATACCCACCTACACACTCACACACGTACTCGCATACATCCACCGCTAACAATTATTTTTATTTTTTTATTTTATATATATATATATATATATATATATACTTTTTTTTTTTTTTTTTTTCACCCAACCAAAACACGCATGTATATATGCGCTTAATCATTCAGACATACGTACACGCACCCACACACACACAAGTAAGATGGAGAATAGGTAGAAGATATATATACACACACATACACGCACATACACACATATATGTACACACATATATGTATGTGCACATACACTCACAAACATCCACATACTATGTAGGCACATACACATACACATGCACACACACAGACATATGTAGGGGCTCACACATACGCGTATATCCATATCCACACGAACACATTTACCCACTCATACATGTGCATACATATGTATATATATATATATATATATATATACACACATACATACGGATGTGTATACACTCATCCACCCATATATATATATGGGCACATGCACTCACAATCACACATACACATACATATTCCTACATCCCACCTTATGTATATATTGGTTAAAGTTTTCTTTCTAATCCAAGCACATATGCATACATGGATTCGGTCACCCAAACATAAGTGCACGTATACACACAAACAAGATGCAGCATAGATAACAGATGATATATATATATATACACACACACGCATACACAATCATATGTGCACACCCACGCACACACACACATATACACACGCACACACGCGCGCACATACACATACATACGTATAATTTCTAGTTGTTTGTTTAGTTAAGAGAAATGGTACTGTACTGGGTATGGGCGCGCGCGCCCGCGAAAGTGTGCGTGTGCCTTATTGTGCTTTTTTTGTTGTTTCGTGTGTGAGGGTGCACACCTACCCAAGCATGCATGCGTGTAAGTGTATTTTGTGTTTTGCCTATTTATGTGTATAATTATGGAGAGATGTTTAAGGCGGGATTAAACTTTGCTATGAAATTTTTTTCTTGTGTTAGCAAGTAGAAGTAGTTCTCAGTTTGGAAGATGGGCATTATCTCGAATCTGCCTCCACTGCATGTGTGTATATGTTGTGATACATGTAGGTGTCTATTTTCCGCGATTTTGATGTTGGATCGGTGTAGGGCTACTCTATTACTAAGGTTTTTGGTAGCGCCTATGTAGGATTTATCGTATGCTGGACATTTTATTACATAGATCACGTTTTTTGAGGTGCAATCTAGTTTTTTTTTAATTTTGAATGTTTGTATGGGGTTCGTAAATGTATATGTGTTTCCCTCTAATATTATGTTGCAGACTCCACATCGTTGTTTGTTGCATTTTGTGACTCCTTTTGTTGCGTCTTGATTGAGTTTGGATGAGGTAAGAATGCGTTTTAGGTTTTTGGGTTGGCGTTTGCTTTTTATTATTTTTGTTGTTTTAAGGAAGTTGTTTAGTTTGCTGTTTTGGTTAAGTAGGACGAGGTTTTTCGTTATCTCTGTGAAAAGCTCTGGGTTGTTTGTGTTGTGTGTGGAGACGTATGTTAGGATTTGTTCTTTGTTTCGTTCTTTAGGGGTTCTCAAATCTACTACTGGAATATTTGTCGCAAGTTGGATCCCTTTGTCTATAAGTTGTGATGGGTATTTTCTTTTTCTTAAATTTATTCGTAGTTCCTTGAGTCGCATTTTCCGAAGGTTATTGTCCGTGATTATGGTGCAGATTCTACGTGCTAGGGTGTAGGGAATTGATTTTAAACATTGTTTTTAAAAAATAAAAAATAATACTTCTATTACGTTTTAACCGACTGTAATAGTTTATTTTGGAAGTATATTTCATAAAGAAAATTGACAACCCACTTTAAAAACAGAAATTACGAGTTTTATATATTTTATTCGCAGTTTTTTGTTGACTCTTCTGGCGGCCATGTTGTAAGCCCTAACGGTATTTTTGGAGATTACCGAGGTTTGTTAACATAGACTCTTTTTTTTTTAAGATATCCCCACAAGAAAAAGTCGGAGCTAGTCGAGTCTGAGGAACGTGGTGGCTATTTGACATTGCCATAGCAATAATGTTGTCGCTCTTTGAGTCAAAACAATTGACTTCTGATTTTCGTAAAACAATTTCACAAGTTGCGTACGTAATCATATGCTGTACTTATCTATAATTAATTTCCAAAATATTATCTGTAAAATATCTGAAATAAAAAAAATAATAATCATTAATGGTAAAATGACAGAGATTTTCAACCCTTCGGTGACTTTTTGGACATCCTGTAGTTCCTTACATCCAAGTGACAATATGTCTTGTTAGGAGTGAACGTTTAAAAAAAAAAAAAAAAAAAAAAACCCAGCAGATTCCCACTTACAGACGCACTCAAAAATGTCAGCAAAAAAATCTCTATTTTCAACGCATTACAATTGCATTCAGTTAAAAGTACTAAACGCAGTAACTCTTAATGCTGATCACGGAGATCTGATATTACGAAGTAAACATTTACAAATCCAATTTCAATGGCGTTCATTAATTTGAGGAAATCTGACTCACCGTATTTGTCATAACTTATTTGTCATCTTTTTTTTTTTTTTTTTTTTTTTTTGTTAGACTAAACAAACGTTAAAGCAGATGCCGGCTTTTTAATAGTGCGGGTTAGTCGAACCACTTTACCAGGGAGGAAAAAAATGAGCAGTAATTTAATTGAAACATTGAAAATAATTAACACTGGTGAACAACATTAAAAAAAAACCAAAAACAATTTCTTTTGATTTAAAAATGTTTTGTCAAGGCAAATTAAAATAAACTATCTACCATTCAATTTGATTAAAAACATTATTTTACTTGTGGTGTGGTCTCTGGCCGTAGCTGAGGCCATTTTGGATAATGATTCTGTCTTTGAGTAAATAAATAAATAAATAAATAAAATTACCTAATATATAAACGCCAATATGTCTGTCTGCCTGTCTATCGATCTGTCTGTTTCCATATTTTCAAACTCTATCTCCTCCGAAACTAAAAGTCGCAGAGCGGCGCTAGGGGCCTCAAATGATTGGATTTTTTACGTGCTATTCTTTTAGCCGGTGAAAATTGTTTCTAAGGGGTCAAAAATGGGTCAAAATTGAAAAAAAATCATTAAACATTATATACATTCATCTTAGTTTATTTTTAATTTTTAATTGGTTTCTGTGCGTATTGCGTTGGTACTGTGGTGACGTTACCAGCTTTGAACGCAATGTTTCGATTCTAGCTAAATGCTTTTTTTTTTACTTTTGAAATAACGACTTTATAATAATATATACGAAGTCTGGACGAATTAAAATATCATACTAAAGCGTATTTTACGCTTAAATACGGTATTTATATGACAACACCCCCATTAGTGTAATCATAATTATTTTTTTGACTGCGAGATTCATTTGGAGTCGTATCGTTGAATGATCACAGGAAAAGTTAATATGAATTGAGTATAACAGATGTGCTTTAAGGAAAGAATGAAGTGAAACGCACACACACACACACACACACACACACACACACACACACACACACACACGCGCGTAACGAAAATAAATTAAATATTGAGAGAATAGCGGGGTCACCACGTAGCAAACGCTGCCTAAAATGTAAATAGAATTTTGTAAATGAAAAATGGATCCAAACAAATTTTATAACGAAACATTTTTTTACAAGAGATGAGAATATAAAAGTTACTTCCACGTGTAATGCATTTGTAATGCACTTGTAATGTACTTGTAATGTACTTGTAATGCACTTGTAATGCACTTGTAATGTACTTGTAATGCATTTGTAATGCATTTGTAATGCACTTGTAATGCACTTATAACGCACTTGTAATGTACTTGTAATGTACTTGTAATGCACTTGTAATGTACTTGTAATGCACTTGTAATGCATTTGTAATGCACTTGTAATGCATTTGTAATGCACTTGTAATGTACTTGTAATGTACTTGTAATGCATTTGTAATGCATTTGTAATGCACTTGTAATGCACTTGTAATGTACTTGTAATGCACTTGTAATGTACTTGTAATGCACTTGTAATGTACTTGTAATGCACTTGTAATGTACTTGTAATGCACTTGTAATGCACTTATAACGCACTTGTAATGTACTTGTAATGCATTTGTAATGCACTTGTAATGTACTTGTAATGCACTTGTAATGTACTTGTAATGCACTTGTAATGTACTTGTAATGCACTTGTAATGTACTTGTAATGCACTTGTAATGCACTTATAACGCACTTGTAATGTACTTGTAATGCATTTGTAATGTACTTGCAATGCACTTGTAACGCACTTGTACTGTACTTGTAATGCAGTTGTTATGTACTTGTAATGCATTTGTAATGTACTTGTAATGCACTTGTAATGCACTTATAACGCACTTGTAATGTAATTGTAATGCACTTGTAATGTACTTATAATGCACTTGTAACGCACTTGTACTGTACTTGTAATGCAGTTGTTATGTACTTGTAATGCATTTGTAATGTACTTGTAATGCACTTGTAATGTACTTGTAATGTACTTGTAATGTATTTGTAATGCACTTGTAATGTATTTGTAATGCACTTGTAATGCATTTGTAATGCACTTGTAATGTACTTGTAATGCACTTGTAATGTACTTGTAATGTATTTGTAATGCACTTGTAATGCATTTGTAATGTACTTGTAATGCACTTGTAATGTACTTGCAATGCATTTGTAACGCACTTGTACTGTACTTGTAATGCATTTGTAATGTACTTGTAATGCATTTGTAATGCATTTGTAATGCACTTGTAATACATTTGTAATGTACTTGTAATGTACTTGTAATGCATTTGTAATGTACTTGTAATGTACTTGTAATGCATTTGTAATGCACTTGTAATGTATTTGTAATACATTTGTAATGCACTTGTAATGTACTTGTAATGAATGGCCTCCGATTGGTTTACTCCACTGTTACGTCATCAACGTAAATACTCCGACCTGACTAGCAGAAAAATCAAACCTCTTCACTATAGAAGTTCCTAGATGCTCCAAATTTACCTACTTTAATAGCTTCTATCCTCGGTCGTTTGCCTTTGGAATTCCCTACCTATTTCCCTGATAGTACCAACAATGCAGAAATTTTAATCTAATGTAAAAAAAATATTTTTCTTCTCAACTCCCCAAACACATTGTCACCATTAAATCTTACCCCTATTACAATAGCCCCTTAGTCTTCACTAGAAGTATGTTTTGTTTAGGGCAAACAAAAGGTGACTTAATCACAAAGTGATTCATACGAATGCTAAAAAGCAAATTGTTCTAATTGCTATCCTCTTTCTTTCTCCGCTTTTTTTGGTTCACTTTTTTTCTCACTCTCCAAAACAAATAAGTTTCACACAAACGTGTGAACTCGAAATATTTTTCAACTAATGGAAATCGTTTAAAACCCCAGAAAGTTATACATCTATGTGAAACTAAAGAGCCGACTGAAATCTATAATAAAAAAAGCTAATATCTAGAGACACAGGAGACTTCATTAGCCAGCTGAATCCAAGAACGTCTACTCAACTCTTCATCCCTGTCTTGGAGTCGGGTGAAGTTGGAAGGTCTCAATGACACACATACCAGCATTTTTCATTTTGCACACACATTGCTACACACGAGACTCAGTCAGGCAAACAGAAACGAATTGTTACTCACAGTTACACATACAGTAACAAGAACAAGGTAAATGCACAGTTGTAGTGTAGCGGGGGATGGAAGGATTTTGGGGGAGAAGGATTTTTGTTTGTTGCATGTATATCTCATTATGCGTGTCTCTTTGTCTGTATCTAGGTATGTAATCGAGATACGTCCAGTGTGTGTGCATATATATGCAATAAAGTTCACCATACCTGTTTTTCTGTTATCTTGTTCTTCTCTTTGGGATGCGATTCTTCCCGTCACTGGCCGATGAGATGTAAAGAACATCTAAGGCGAAAACACAATGCCGATTTCCTAGCATATATCATTTTATTTCGTCTTCGAGTGAACTGGGGATCCCTTTGCATTGTTGACTCCATCTTTCTTGCATTTCTTTTTCCGTTGCATTTTTTTTTTTAAATTACATTTTCACCCCAAACAAGGCACATTGCCACTTTGGTGTAGGGGGCTACTATCAGGGGAAACAACTACTGGGGTACTATGGAGGGACTTGGGCAGCAAGATGTTGGTTCACGTTGCACTTGAACTTCTGCATGTCAGTACAGTTGGGGAAGCAGTGACCTGGAATGGAATTCCAAAGTCTAGCGGTTCTGGGGAAGAAACTACCGGAGTAGAAAGATCTTTTACATCTAGGGATCTCTACAGTGTGGGGGTGGGATTTTGCAGCTTGTCGGGTCTGTCGAGGGTGTTCACGTCGTGGGGGCACAAGTGCTTGCAGTTCATCAGAGCATTCACCATTAAAATACTTGTAGAACAGGCAGAGGGATGCAATGCTTCGTCGATGGGACAGAGGCTGAAGCTTAGATGCCAGTTTAGGGCCTATCAGATTTGCGACTCTCTTTTGAACCCTGTCAAGGAGCGAGAGACTAGTAGCCGATGCACCAGCCCAAATATGACAGCAATACTCCATACATGGGCGAATGGTTGCCTTATGGAGGTACAGGATACTTTCGGGTGTTAGTAGTTTTCTAGCACGGTAGAGAGAGCCCACCTTCCTCGCAGCAGCCCTCGCAATGTCCTCGATGTACCAATCTCGACGCATCTGTTCTGCCGAAAATCGGAAACCAGACTCACTTGCACGCGAGAGAAAAGATATCTTCCTCGCTTTCTTTCATGCTATCCCTCTTTCTTTCTTTCCCCGTTTTCTTCCACATGAACCGAATGATCTATTTCAGGTGCTATCGTCAACCTCAACTACAGAGTTTGACATATGTCAGCCTTAACCCTTGAACTTTTTTTGTACTAACCAACCTTCACAGCAAAATCACAATTTTCAACATGCCGGCATAACCAAGATAGATTACATATCACTATGCCACGCTGCCAAGTATTCACATACGTATATTACTTACACACGCACATTCACTTGATGAACGTATTGATCTACACAATTCTAAACCTTATGACTGCTACAGCAACTTTATTCACCAAGCACATGTTTGCATAAATAATCATTTTCATTAGTATGTAACAAAGCAGTGCTGTCTTATTGTAAGCAAGCGCATATGGGCGTGTAAGAAAGATGGCTGACTAGTGAAAATATTAGTAGCAGCATCCGTCTTAGCACATACGCAAAATAGAAATTTGCTTTTTGCACCTTGTCCCAAAGAGAGAGGTTAGTGGTTGATACACCAGCCGAGATGAGTCAACCATATTCCATGCAGTCGCTACTGGTGGCTTTATAGAGATACTGGCAGATACGATATTTTTAGAAAGAATATGAATAGACGGTAACATCTAATGCTACTAAGACAAGACTCCTTTCCTTTAACAATTATAAGACACTATTTTAACTATCGATTGCCATGGCTAATAGCATCCTACCTAAGAATCCAACATTCAGACTCCCTGGCCTTACATTCACAGGCAACTTAGGCACGGTGTAAACACAGTAGCCTAAAAAGAAAATGGCTGCCGAGTTCAGGTTTTATGTAAAAACAGAAACTAGGAGGGAAAAATAATTCCACATATTATAATGATAATTGCTCGTAAGGAAAAGTTGCTTCGCTAAAAAAAAAGTCTTTTTTGTATTTAACGTCGAAAACCATCTTTCAAACATTTCTATCTCCAACCATCAATTGACTTTGAATAACAGTTCAATGTGTATGGTAAATTATAGATTTCACACCTCCAAGAATTGGTTATCAACCGATGCTTGGCAATCGATTGAATCATTTTGAAATTGTCAAACGGATTCAAGCAAGTTGGAATATTGTTATTTTTTTCAGTCATCTTGAAACATCATTTACAAAACTTGTTGGACGGATTTTATTAACTCAGCGACCATTTTCTTTTGGGGCCGCTATGTCTCTACATTACCGGCAACATAAACTGGAACAAGTACATAAAATACATTGCCAAGGCTGCTGCAAGGAAGGTGAGCTCTCTCTTTTATGCTAGAAAACTTCTCTCCCCTGCTAGTATCTGATGTCTCTACAAAGCCACTACCTGCCGATGCATGGAATATTGTTGTCACATCTAGGTTGATCCCTGCCTCTTAGATAGGGTCTCAAAAGAATCTCTAATCTAAGAGGTTCCTCATTGTCTAATAAGCTCCAGCTCCTGTCCCATCACCGCCATGTTGCATCCCTATGCTTGTTTCACAAGTAAATGAAATGCAATTCAAAGAACTTGCTGCACTAGTACGCCCTCAACGTGAATACTACCAGCCAACCTGACCATCAGCAAAATCCCACCCCTTTAGTTTAAAGGTTTCTAAATGCTGGTGCCATGCCGAGTCATAAGAAATTTCCAGGTTGGTATCTGGTGATGCATTAATTCACTGAGAGAGATGAACCCCTAGTTTTAAACACATGCATGTAGGAGAAGATAACTAATGATGATGTTGGCAGCAGGACGTTGGATGGCTATGGAGGAGGATGAATTTCTAGCAGATCAACGGTTCTATGGTATTAAGTTATTCGTCTGCAGCTAAGGAGTCAGATGTCATTGTGCTGGGGAACAAGGCCTATGGAGAACACTAACCATGATTTCATCTACAGCATGGAAAATGCCATGACACACAACAAGAAGAAGATACTGGGGGGGGGGTTCTACTCTAATAGCTTTTTAACTCGATCTACTAACAGTTAAAATTCACCTTCCCCCTACTCCGTGTTTCCCTGACTGTACAGAAATTTTAATGTAATGTAAACAAACATCTTACCACACCACTCCCACTTACGATGCTTCTAATTCATAGTAAGCTCTTACATCTCAGTGGCAAAGCTCTTTACACACGTTCTAGTATAATTATTTACAAATGAAACAAAGAAAAACATACGAGCGATAATGTATGTGAAAAACAGAGTGAATTTTCTTGTGTGTCTCTTTTTATATCAAGGATTGTAGCACCCTCTACCATCGTGAAAGGTAAGATAATTCATGTCTGAAACGTGCTCTGGTGAGGATATGTGTAAATACTTAAAAATTAATAGTTAATGCTACTATTAATACTAAAAAGGTATGTTGAACCTCAGATCTCAATTACATAAGTATACAAAGGAAAAACAATATAAATTACATAAGTATATAAAGAAAAACCATATAAATTACATAAGTATATAAAGAAAACAATATAAAATTACATCAAAAAACCATATATTACATTACAGAAAAAAACATAAATTACATAAGTATATAAAGAAAACACATATAAATTACATAAGTATATAAAGAAAAAACATATAAATTACATAAGTATATAAAGAAAAAACATATAAATTACATAAGTATATAACGAAAAAACATATACATTACATAAGTATATAAAGAAAATAACATATACATTATATAACTATATAAAGCAAAACCATATAAATTACGTAAGTATATAAAGACAAACATGTAAATTACATAAGTATATAAACCAAAACCATATAAATTACATAACTATATGAAGAAAAACCATATAAATTACATAATTATATAAAGAAAACACATATAACCTAAAAGCTGCGGACAAGTTTACTTACTTGGGCAGTATTCTATCAAGGGCAGTATACATAGACGATGAAGTGATTACAGGGGAGCCAAGGTTAGTGCTGTGTTTGGATGTCTTTTGATTCAAGTATACTGAACTGTGGCTTTTATCATTCTCATTTATTCTTGTGAACTTTGGAGTGTATATGCCAGACATACCAAGAAACTGAACCACTTCCATATGACCTGCCTCCATAGATTGTTGAAAATTAAGTGGCAAGATAAAATGCCAAATACAGAGGTTTTATTAATTTATTTATTTCGGACTATTATCCTCATCTTAGTTGTTTTTTCATGATGTTTCGGCCAACTATTCCTCTGGCCTTCGTCAGGTGGTAACTGCGATGGGATAGGAACTCCGAATCGCCTAATTCTCAGCAATTACTGACATCCATAGTTGTTGTCATCTCGCCATGTTTTGGCCAAATTAGGAGATTCGGAGTTCCTATCTCGTCACGGTTACCACCCGACGAAGGCCGGAGGAATAGTTGGCTGAAACGTTGTGAAACAACAACTAAGAAAGATGAGGATAATAGTCCGTAATAAAATAAATTAATAAATAATACTCATCTCAATAATGAATTCCAATTAATATAATATATATACAGGGGTTTTAGTTTGGCCAAACCTTCCATCATTACACACTATGTTACAGCAGTGCCAGGTTCGTTGGGCAGGTCATATATGCCGCATGCCCAAATCAAGGTTCCTAAAACGAATCCTTTTCGGTGAACTGTCCTAAGGAAAAAGACTTGGAGACGAAAACTTGGAAAAAGACAGTGGAAACGGTTATAGGACGATCGAAAAATCTCCCGTCAAACAGTTTAGTTTATGGGGAAAAAATAACCGAAGACAGATGTTCTTGGCATGCTGTAACTCAAAAAGGGGCTACAATTACTAAATCCGCATACAATGAAGAACGCCAGAGAAAACTTAACATCAGAAAAAACCGAGCTGTTAACATCTCGGATACAGAATCATCCCACAAGTGTCCAACATGTGGAATATATTTCAGAGCTCGAATCAGTCTAGCAAGCCATCTTCGAATTCACATGACCGATGGACGGATATCATCATCATCATCATCATCATCATCATCATCAATATTAAATAGATATAGGTATAACAAATACTGACTTGACCCAACAGGTCATGGGCGGTCTAACATTTTGACTAAAAATCAGTGGTGAATGAAAATGCACCGAGGGACCACCCGAAAACTTACCTATAAGAAGCTGAATACGGGAGGGTTGAAAATAAGAATATGCCCTTCGGACTAGGCACCCCAATCTCCCCATGTTAAGAACGGCTTTTGGAATAAACACCCTTTGCAGGTTGGATAGCCAGTACACATTGACCGTCTTCGGGTGGCCCCACCCCCCAGTGCACTTTCACCGAAATTAGGTAACCACTTCGAAAATGATTGTGAAGTACTTTATGCATTATTGATTTGCATCACACCATTCCTCAAGAAATGGTAATAAAAACAGTTTAGATTATTTGGACTACTGTTCTCATGTTTAGTGTTATTCGCACAAGGTTTTGGCCGATGTAACCCTCATCTTTATAAGGAACCATGCCGTTACGGATAAAGTCCTAAGTAAAAATTCAGTTCTTAGTGACACTCTTCTGGAGGTTGGTTGTAGGTTTAATCCTCAGCGTGGACGATATGGAGAATACAACTGAGGTTCTGATTTAGATTTTGTGCGAATTCCCGAGTTCGACAGAAAGATTCCCCGAATTCGGCAGAAAGATTCCCGAGTTCGGCAGAAAGATTCCCGAGTTCGGCAGAAAGATTCCCGAGTTTGGCAGAAAGATTTCCGAGTTCGGCAGAAAGATTCCCGAATTCGACAAAACACATCCAAAAAAAGCAGGGAGTTACATCGGCTGAAACGTTGTGCAAATAATACCCAAAATGAAAACAGCAGTTCGAAGAATCCACATAATACATAATAAAAACAATTTGCTCAAGTTCTTTGGATACTTGGTGTCACTTGATCCCCCAAAAGAAATTCTTGTGACATGAAAACTTAGAAATGAAACTCGATGAGTCACGTTGACAAAAGATCTAAGTATGAGAAATACGATAGCATCTCAACTGGGGATCAGTTGATCGCTCGTTCACGACTCACTCAACTGGGATCGGCTGAGACGGACAGGACAGTGGCCGGAAATGGCATGCATTGGTTCGGGGGTTGGGAGAACATAGCGTTGTTGTACACAACAGCACAATAACAATAACCATAATTTGTATAAATTACCCTGCCGTATTATTTACTTTTAATTCTCCTGTAGGAGACGTCTCCTGAACTAATTTCGCTTTTTTTCTCGTTCACATGCCTCTATCCCGAATTCGTAGCAGCGGGCCGATATCAGTGGACTTTTTTTTTTCTACCAAAACACTCATTAGCAATTTAAAAAAAAAATGTTTAACATATTTCAAACTGATATAAATTATTGCAGAGTAAAAATAATTAAATTAAAACAAAAATCATTTTTCTTATTTCGAATTATTTCATTAAGTAAAAATTCCATTTTTAAGTCGGCAAAAAAACTTTCGCGCCAACCTAATATTATATTCCAATAAAATTACACACGTCTATAAATTAAAACAAAAATTATTTTCCTTATTTCAAATTATTTAAGCAAAAATTCCATTCTTACTTGATTACTAAATTTAAGAAGCTATTCTAGAAAATTATCTAACAATTTAATAAACAAAAAATATCGCAAAAATTTAATTTAACGTAAAAATGCTATGAAAAAAAATGGTGCAGCTGAGATAAGTAGGTCCAGCAGACGAACCTCGTTCTGAAAAATCTGAACAGTTAGGTCACGTGAAATGTGACACCGGTGCTTCTACCACTATTGACCCATTGAATGATGGATAGAGAAAGCAGGAGCCAATTTTAGAAAAGTTATGAAGAAGCGAAAGCGTTTCTAAGAGAAAATATATTTTACAAGCGAAAGGTCCGGCGTGTCTCATTTGTCAAAGACAAATGGCAGAAGTACAATGAAAAAAAGACAATTTTTGTTGGAGATGCCTTGCACACAAGGAAAGGCACAGATTAAACTCTCCGAATTGTTTTATTTACAAAAATATTTCTTTATTTTTAAAAAAAAAGAAAGAAAAGTCGTTGAACTGCTTTATGCAAACAAGCATTTGAACTTTGCTATTTAAAAAAAAATCTGTTTTCCTTTTACGTTGACTTATCTTGCCTTTGGTTGCAATTATTCATTTTTTATTTTCACTTGGTCGTTATGTTTCACTCCTTCGTTATGTTTATAATAATAAATGTTCGAAATTTCTTTGAATTTTTTTCTTTCTTTAATTTTTTGAATTAAATTTTTTTTTTACTTTTAGCTTAACTTGCTTTTATATTTCACCATTTCGTTTTTAGTAATAAATGCTTCTCTACATTAAAAACCGACCTTGTGTCTAACTCTGCCCTCGTGGGGAAACAAGTAAATAGGAAGTAATTACATAACAATTTTAAATAAAACACATAAAACTATTCCCTCGCTAAAAACATTAACTAAAATACCGCTATTTAATAAACTCGATTTTCCTTAATGTAATATGCAAATGAGGTGGCCTTTTAATTGCATATTTTGAAAGAATCATTCTATATATAATAACTGGAAGAGTAAAGTAACGGATCTTTTGTATATCTTGATCAAATTGTGAACTAGCAAACACACAGGAATACGAATATATATATATATATATATATATATATATATATATATATATATATATACACGCACGCAAGTTGTGAAATTGTTTTTCTGAAATCGGGGTCAATTGTTTTGACTCAAAGAGCTTATTGACAACATTTTCATGTAAGAGATAATCCAAGTTACAACACTTTTTCTTGTGAGGATATCTTAAAGAAAAAAAGTCAATGTTAACAAACCCCCAAACCCCCAAACCCCCAAACCCTGCAAGAATCGAAGGAAAGCATCAGGAACGAAATAAGGGAGTTAATCGCAATCTGGAGATTCTGCAATGAATAATGTTTTGTAAAGAGCACCAAGTTTTTTTTCATAATAAAGATTGTTTGAATTTTGTATATTTGAAACAATTCTTTACGTCTTATTAAGATTGTGTTAAAATTATAGAAAATATCATAAAAAAACAAAGAAACTATTTAAGTTCAAAACCCTTCAGTGACTTTTTGGACACCCTGTATTATGTATGAAATAGGATAACACGCATGCACGCATACACGTACGTTTTAAAATGGCCGACACACATTCTTTCCTCGCAAATGGCTGTTCCCTAAGTTAATTGATCCTAAGTGTTGGAATGGAGAAAAGTAAGACGAAGTGAAAAGAAGAAATGTCTTTTAGTTAGTTTTATACTTTTCTGTTTCGCCTTAACCCTTTCCCATTCCAACGTTTTAGATCAACTAATTTAAAGGAAACAATGAGTGGGATGGGCAGCAGATATTACTTAAGAAGAATTGATTATCCAAGAGAACAACTCAACAAGTATTTGCTTACATTGGACTTGAAAACGACCATGTTGTATTCGATTGGGAAACATTTATGGTATCTCCCTCCACAGGCGGAATGTTGTAAGAAAAGACACTTTGTCCATGGAAATTTCATTTGAGACATAGTAAGGAGTATTTCAGAGTCCTGGTTTAAATTAATATATCATGAATTCTTATGGGTTCTCTTGTGGCCAACTCATCTTAGAGGGGCTGCCCTCTGTGCATCTATCAAGCTTTCATCCACACCATTCTATGTTAAACTTGGTTGATGCGAACAAAAGACTTACCAAAGTTGAGGTATTCGATCGATGCTGTTTATGTCTAATTCCTTGCTGGTAGCAGTTCAAATGCCAATGTTCGTTATCGCTGCAAAATGTCCTCTCTTCAACACAACACGATCCTTTAGGAGAGGTAATTATTTTACCTTCCTAATAAAATATATTAAAAGAACAAGACACAAAAGAAATAACAAATTTCTTTTTAACAGTAACAACGAAGAATATTTTATTTGTAGCAGGAACCGGCAGATTAGACTGCGAAAAAGGAAGAAAGAAAAGAAAGTTCTTTTCAGGTCGACATCAGTACTGTGTCGTCCCCAGCTAATAGCAGTTGTCTCCAGGCGGAGGCCGTCAATGCTAACGCGAGATGTCCGGTGGATAGGGGAGAGAGAGAGAGAGAGAGAGAGAGAGAGAGAGAGAGAGAGAGAGAGAGAGAGAGAGAGAGAGAGAGGGGATAGGTATTGCTAGGCTAAAGGTCCAGTTCTGACTCCCTAATATTCTCTCAAGACATTTTAGGGAACAGATGAATCAATGCGCCCTGTTAACTGATAGTTCAGCCTGTGGTCGAAGCACTCAGAGGGGGGGGGGGTATTGATTAACCAGAGAAAGTAGTTCTGTGACTGCTACACTTCCCTCTCAAGACATCTTCGCTGGTTCGGTCAGGCTTTTCGTCGTCGCCCAAATGATTTCATCCCTAAAACCGTTGAATAAGCCCCTTCTTAGGATTGAAAGAAAAAAAAAAAAAAAGACGACGGGGAGACCAGCTGAAAATCTGACTCGAAACGGTGAAACAGAATACCAAGCCGATCCTGGATCATCGACCCTATTGCGTTCGCCGCCGGAACCGTGATTGGTTAACACTTGCATCTACTGCTACAGTGGATTGTCGCGTAAGGTCAGCATTCATTCGGAACGCGGCAAATTCTCTGGATGAATGGCGAAACAAGTAAAAAGAACGAAAGAAATGTCATAGTTCATAACTGCCACGCGCATGCGCGTACAGACACACGCATATCAATTTAAAGTGAACAAATTACATGGTTATGGCAATAACAAAGTTACTGCTTTGGTCAAATGAAGTATAATTATCCCAGGTTAAAGGTATCCAAAATTAAAAAAAAAAACAAAAAACAAAAAACAAACAAAAAAAACAATGAATTTAACGAGGCTAATACGAATATCTATTTTAATAAATCCGTATTTCTGGATGTTTGTTCATATACGTTATATATGACGTCATGGTAGAGGAGATATATGCAGTATATATATATATATATATATATATATATATATATATATATATATATATATATATGTGTGTGTGTGTGTGTGTGTGTGTGTGTGTGTGTTTTATCAATATGAACACCTAAATAAAAAGACAGATTTTTCGTTTGAAGAAATCTTAGTAATAACTATCGATCGAAACATTGTACATAGCTGTATGAATATATATATATATATATATATATATATATATATATATATATATATATATATATATATATATAACTATATATATATATATATAACTCAAATGACCTTGTAACGGATATTGAAACCCAACATCCGGTTTACGACTTCTGGTTGCCGATACGTACATAAACATAAATCCATAACAGCGTAAACAAATAAACAAATCGCTGGACCGGTTTCGTTTGAACAAACGGACGTACTTAGAAAAGCGAATATCTTAAATTTATTGAATAAAAGACTTCAAGATATGGAAAACAAAAACCTGATTACAAATAATACGTATAATCATCGACCTGTTTCAAGATATATGATATATATTATACTAAATAATCAACGCGACAATAAAACGTATTGTTTTACTGTGTACGTTTTGAGCGTACCAATTTTTTTTTCGCGTTTAGATCATCCAAATAAACAATTGTTAATGCTTTTTGCTTTTTTTTTACATCCGTCATTTCCATATTACGTTTAAGTTATTTTAACGCAATTTTCTTACAAATAAATCTACTTTAACTTGTTGACAACCATAAGAGCATTTTACAACGGCGATTTACCCAGCGCCTTCCTTTTTTTTTTAAACATTCATTTTTTAATACACTTTTCTTAAAAACATTCATACATTTTCTCCTACACTACCAATATAAATAAATAATCTCGAAAATATTTTTTTTTAAATTGCGTTACAAAAATAATCAACGCGACAATAAAACTTATTGTTTTACTGTGTACGTTTTCAGCGTCCCAATTGTTTTTTTTTTCACATTTAAATTAAATGATATATCAAAATTTGAATTTAACTTTAAGTATTATGGTATCTGTTCAGTGCACATTTACCTATAAGTATGGCAAACCACTTATAATTCAATGGCTGTAAGTTTTTATTTTCAAAAGTAAACAATTATAAACAGAAGGACTCATAGAAATGTATCTATATTGTTTTTTCATTTTAATGTACTTTCATAGAAATGTTTCTGTTATGTCACAAAAAAAACTATTTTCTTTACGTCACAAGTGTCACGCTCATACATTAATTCCATAGCAAATATAACATACCAGTAGTCTAGTATATATATATATATATATATATATATATATATATATATATATATATATATATATATATATATATGTATAAAGCTGAATATGTGTGTGTGTGTGTCTGGGTGTCTGGTCACGATTAGACTCCTATATGATATACTATTTAAAAAAAACTGATTACATATAATGACAGAAGATGTATCGACACACAGGAATGGGTATGTTTGATCTGGCAGAATGGTGGTTCACTAAAATTGTGGGGTCTGCGTTTGCGCACGGTGCACAAAGTACGGAAATAATAATTTAAAAATTAGAAAAAAAACGTTTACAAGTGTTTTTGATATAATACTTTGATAAGTATGTTTTAATTTAAATAGGGATAGCATAATAAAATTGTGGGGTCTGCCTTCGCGCCTGGCCTCCATAGAATGGAAATAGGCACAAACTTTAATAAAGACTTTTCATATCTATCTGCGTAAGTATACTTTGATAATTATGTTTCAGTTTGAAGAAATATGGTATAATAAAATTATGGGGTGTTCGTTCGCACCTGCCCTCCATAGAATGGAAATATGTCACAAAGTTTAACAAGGTTTTTTAATATAGATCCACAGAATATTGTGATAAGTGTTTCAGTGTGAACAGATATGGTATAATAAATTATTGGGTTTATCTATTTTATTTTTACTTTCATCATATTTTGCTTTGGTTTTGATACCCCCAAATTCGAAGCTATCTCTTTACAACCCTTCCTTTTCATAACCTATCATACTTTCATAAATCAGAATCCATTTTCTGTAGGCTGTTTTTGAACTCAGTCAACGACGGGTACTTTTGCTAGTATATATATATATATATATATATATATATATATATATATATATATATATATATATATATATATATATAGTCATCCACACTCAGACTGTTTCGCTTTATCACAGCTTTTCAGTGTGGCTAGACCAGCACCTATTTCAAACTCGGGACTGAACCAAACATTGAATTGATAATCAGTATATGTATCCATTAGGCCAGGCGCCCTTAGCAAGGATATTTAACAATGTTTTATACAAACATTGTCCGCCACTCCAACAGTACCCCATTTGTTTATTTACAAAGAATTTTGCATTTACGCTAAAGCAGTGGCCGGCATATCAGTTACAAAGAGTGTCCGAACAAGAGATACAACGTGCATTAAACGTAATACACGGACAATGCCAGGTGTCCTAGTTTGTATACAATACGTTGTATACGGTAAATTTCATCACTAAATGGCTAAAAAAATGTTGATCTTTAAAACAAACAAGACCAACCAAAACTTAAATATAGCTCAGCCTAACAACTAGAGATAAAAGAGTGTTTCACGCAGTTGTGCTATTTAGTGCTCGTTGGCTGATTACCTTGTCATGGATGAGCCGAATATGCAGTTATGGTCAGGTGATCTCGAAAACAGGTTTCTGACGTCATGATAAATGAGCCGCGCTTCGCGAGGCTTTTTGTTGTTTGGTCACGATATTATTGTGACGAGAGTGTAACATAGTTTCAGTCATTACCCTTGAACAGTCTAGCAATGACCTTCACTCTATAACGAATATAATATATATGTATATGATAAAGCTTGACCGCTGTGTGTGTCTGTCTGTATACGAATAAGCTCATATATGATTTATTATTATACTAAACTGACCACATACAATAGTAGAAGAGGTATCAAGGAGCAAAAATAATTATGATAAAGTCAACTTACCTCCCCCCCTTAAGGGGGCGGGGCCTCAAGGGGAAACTCTATGCACGCTCACACCGTTTCATGTAGAGCTACCAAATTTGGCAGGATAACCCACCATGTGGAGGGGAAGGTTTTGACAGGTTACATCGCTCACCCCCGCAATGTGGGTAGGGCCACAGGGAGGGCGCCACTTTTAATTGGAAACCTTGTGTATGTTCACACAGTTTCATTTAAACTTGTAGAGTTAGCAAATATGGCATAATAACCCACGATGGGGTAGGAGGAGGTTTTGACAGGTTACACCGCTCACTCCCACCAATGGGATGAGGGCTCAAGGGCGCTATTTATAAATGAGAACTCTATACACCTTTTGATGTAGAGCTACCGAACTTGCCATGATAACCCCACCATAGGAAAGAGGAAGCTTTTGCGGGTTACATCGCACACTCACACCAGCGGGGGTGGGACTTATGGGGGTCACTTACAATGGGGAACCATAATTAATGTTCATACTTTGTGTTAATAAAGATTCCTACTACTGCCCCCCTCATGTTCGTTTGAGGGGTGCATATCGAACAATTCCCTCACCACGCAATGATGATCCAACCAATGCCAGGTCTCTCTGTGTGTTTGTCTGCCTGTACATTTATAGGACGATTTAATAAAGCTCAACGTTTGTGTGTGATGTCTGTTTGTTTTTACATCTATAGGACGAAAGTGAATAAAAGATACAAAAATTATGTAAAAAAGTGTAAATCAGTGTAAAAGAATTTAAAAGTTATTTACATTGTTATATGACGTTGTACCTATTTTGTTTTTTTCTTTCCTTTAAACTTTTCCTGTATGGCAAAAGTACATCTCATTACAGTCTCACTCGAAAACTAAATATCTTTTAGTGCACGTTGAAGAAGTCTAGAAACCTCGGAATTTGTACTTTTTAATATTTTCTTATAACGGAGGTTATAAAAGGGTCAAATAGCTCAGATATTGATGAAATTTAAATTATACAATTATTCTGTATTTATATTTTGTAGGGAAAATCGTAATTAACGAGCGCGTGTTTAGTAAAGTTCGGTCGCTTAATAAGAGAAGTAATATCTGATTAATGTTTGCCTAAGTTTTGCAGTTTTAAAAGCGAACAAACTTGGCTGTTTTTCAGAAAGGTTTCATTTTAATAAAATTTTATGATATAAATATACATTTACTTTATGATGTTTCTTTGCAAATGAGATGATACCAGATGAATAAAAGAGACCGTGGAGAGAAAAGACGGTGAATTGGAGAGAGGTGTGAGGCGTAGAGATACGTGTAACAAATCGGTTAAGTAAACTCGAAAGGCTTTATCAAATCAATTTTCAATATGTATATCAGATCTGTTTCACATATTTCAAATCTCTGCTTGGATGTTGAAAATGTAAATTTATTCACTTTACTACAATGCCCCCTCAAAATTTTATGTTTAGAGTAGCTAAGCAATATCAGTATAGGAAAGGAGAAAAAGTTGAAGAGACGGATGATTAGCGGATCAAGAGAATAAGAGAGAAGAAGCCGAAACGCATGCAGCTTTACGAGCATCTCAAAGTCAAGAACAAGCAGAAAGAAGACAACGATTAGATGCTCAACGACTGCAGCCAAAAGACAGTCAGGAACACAAGAAGAAGCTGAAACAAGATAAAGATTAAATGCTCAATGGACTGCAGCAACTAGGCAACTTGAAACTTAGGACGAGATCAACACTAAGAGATCAGACAGATTAAGTCATCAAGAATTTAGAATGTCCTTTTACTATAGAAGATTGGAAAATGGCTGCATTCAATTACAACCCTAATTATGCTTATAATTCGCAATACATTGTTACTATATGGTCCAAGTCATTACTGTGTGATTACTGCGATGCCAAGAAATGGATTCATGAGCCCTTAGGCATATGTTGTAGTAATGGAACGATTTAATTACCATTTCTTGCTGATCCACCACAACATCTTCTCTGGGTATTAATTTATTTATTTATCCTCATCTTTACTAGTTATTGTTTCACAATGTTTCAGCCAAATATTCCTCTGGCTTTCATCAGGTGGAAACCGCGACGAAATAAGGACTCTGGATCTCCTAACTGCATTCTCAGCAATTACTGCTATCCATAGTTGTTGTCGTATCACCACGTTTTGGCCAAGTAAGTCTCTGGCCGGCTTTGGGTAAGATTGAAACCGCTATCTTCAAACAATTCTCACCTGGAACTATAGAGATTCAACGTCTTTATCCACTGCGCTACGGGCCCCGAAGGGCTCTACGGTTCCAGGTAAGAATTTACTTTTACTGCATTTTAAAAATTGTATGAATGATAATTTTGCAAAAACTAATTTATAATCAGGTTCCATCTTATTACACGTGAAGTAACACCACATGATACAAGATAAAACAAAGACCTGATGATGAGGGTCATCCAGATGTAAAATTTGACACTACAATTGGAAGAGTTTACTGCGTGCACCCAAGTCACAATAAATGTTTCTTTTTGAGACTCCTTCTTCATGAAATAAGAGGACCAACTTCATTTTTCTTTTCTAAAACTATTGATGGACAAACTGTTGAAATTTACAAGGAAGTCTGTTAATAGAACACGACAGGATTAGCGTAATTCCAACTGTTTGATGAGAGGTGTGATTAGAGCATTAAGGTGATTTTAGGTAAACGTTGTCAGTTATTCCCAGTGGAACTAAGGTAAATGAATTGAGCGCATGTTTGAAATCGTCTTTATTGTGGAAACATGCCACACATTTAAAACTTTCTACAAATATGAGGGCACATTTACATGAGGATCTTCTGTCTGGAGAATTTGCTGATACCCTTTTAAAACTTGGAGAAGGGAGACTGAATATAAATCAGAAAGGTGAAATAAATTTATCATACGATAATTCAGTTGAAGAACTAATTAAAAAGGTTAACTTAATATTCTGGTGCACATTTGGTGTGAAAGAGCAATTATAGCACACAAAAATATTGTAGTGAATACTTTGAATGATAGACTGCCACAAACCTATATTTGTTAGTTGGTTGTTTTTGTTTTACGGCATATCAATCGGCCCTGTCGGTGGGGCATTAGAATACGCCGACTGTCCCCCCCCCCTGCAGAGGGTAAAAGTCCCTCAATGGGGGTCCTGGATATGACCTTAAACTATATCCAGTGGTGAGGCCCCAGCTTGTGGGCTTTGGGGAGTGTGGAGCTACCCTTTAATTACCATTGCTCCCCAGATCCACTCTGACCCGGAGTGGTAGTACCTGTTAGGGTCCCAACTATGGGTTTAATAGAAACCGACGTGGAAACAACAAATATATTCTATTAAAAATTTTTTCTTCAAAATCTTTGGATTCGGCATTAAATAACCCGAAAAGGGTTGATATGCCGTAAAACAAAAACAACCAACCAACCAACAGCATATCAATACTTTTCAGGTTATTTAATGTCGAATCCAGTGATTTTGAAGAAATTTTTTTTAAAAGTCGGTTTCTATTTAACCCATAGTTGGGACCCTAATAGGTACTACCACTCCGGGCCAGAGTGGACCTAGGAGCAATGGCAATTAAAGGGTGGCTCCACACTCCCCAGAGCCCGCAAGCTGGGGCCTCACCATCGTCTGAACTCCAATCCCTGCTCCCTCCTCGCCAATCTTTCACGAAAAACACCCGTCTAGCTGAATCCACTGTGAAAAATTTCCCCCACTCTATATCTGTGCCTAAATCAAAACGCGGATTCCATGAACAAAGCTTCCTTCTTAGAACTGCACGCCTGTGGAACTCTGTTCCGTCTGCCTGCTTCCTTCCGGACTACAACTTGGATGTCTTCAAGTCCAATGTTAACAAATTCCTAATGAACCGCCCCCTTAATTAAACACTTCATCAAATCTCCACACTAACGTAATGTACTTGCAATAACCCTTATCCCTGAGTGGCTTCCGGGCCTTGATAAGTGGTGATCACTGTGTAAAAAAATATATATATATATATATATATATATATATATATATATATATATATATATATATATATATAGTTTAAGGTCATATCCAGGACCGCCACAAACTGAGTATAATTATATAGACTTTGTCGTAGAAAATTCTGAAATAGTCGATTATTCAGTTGGATTTTTGAATTCTTTCGAACCAACAGATGCTTTTCCTCATTGTTTTTGTGCAACCTTTCACCACCAAAGTCATGCAATGGTACAAGACTCGTTATCAAGGAATTTATGATGAAATGTTCTTGTGGCCACAATAATTTCTGGCCTTGGAAAAGGCAAAATGTTTTTATCCATCAAATTCTTTTAATATATTCCAACACGCCTTTTGTCTATAAATAAGTCACTAGGTCAGACACTAAAAATTGTTAGTTTGCCTTTAGAAGAGGATTGTTTTTCAGAAAGACAGTTATGTTATTTTTGGAATCGGGAAATGGAAAGATTATATTATGTATATAAGTATATGAGCCAGATAATAAGGGTGCAACCTCATATCTGTTCAAAATGCAGCATACCTCCCGGTGTTGAGTGGGAGCAGTAGGAGTACTTTTTATTTAGAGAGAAAAATAGCAACTCTTTCCACTATAGATGGTTGCGACTGTGATAATGTTGCTCCTAGGATGTAATGTAGGATTTTACTATAACGAATAAATGTGTATAAGATGGCGTTCAAAAGTTACATAGAGTAGGAGTAAGAACAACCTTTTAACATTCATTCATAGAAATATTATCTATAAGGAAGTTTTTTTCTGATGGATTAACACTAATAATTGTACATTGTTCGCAAGTCGTTTAAACAACCCAGCTTTTGAATCAAGGAAAAACGATTTTACAAATGGGATTCTCAAAAGTTTAATAGGGTTTCGAGACTAGCTTCTGTATCTTTGTAGAAAACTTCCCAAATTGATTTAATGAGCAGAGGTAAATACTATTTTTTTTTTTAGTTTGGATTAACTTCATTTCTTGAACAATACAAAGGATGGGAATATTTTTTTCTCGTCATAGTTAACTAAATATATATGCGAGTTATTGTTTATATTTTGGGTGTATCTTATACATCCTTTTTGTTTTGGTGATTGCGTGAGAATCTTCTATGCAATTCTATAGTTTTATAATTTACAGCTTGATAATTTCTGATATAAAGCATTTACTTTTTAATTCTTAAATTTTGTTATTGAAACTCATCGCTAAAATTGAAATTGCGCTAAGAATTCCCCACAAGTGGGAGCAATTCCCCACATACATAATTTCAACGGGTTCAAGTTACTTCTGACATGTTTAATAACCTTGTTTTACATGGTTTTACATTCTTTTTGCAATTGAGAAATTGAAATGGGTCAATGGGTGCGTATATGTATAAATATGTATTCCACGAAATTTTACTTATACTTTCATCATCGTTTGCTTTAGTTTTGATACCACAAGAATTTGAAACTATCTCTTTACACCCACACCTTTTCATAACCTTTAATACTTTCATAAATCAAACTCCATTTTTAAATGCTTTTTTTAAAACCCAGTTAACGACGGGTGCTTCTGCTAGTATATATATATATATATATATATATATATATATATATGTATATATATATATATATATATATATATATATATATATATATATATAAAGGTGTATGTGTGTGTATGTCTGTGTACATTTCCCTACGCAATAACTGTCAATTTTCAGTTTATAGACTCGAAATTTGATATACAGGGTACTGAGATTTGGTTAAATCTTTGTAATAAATTTTCGGTCAGAAATTCGGCTGTTAAGGGGTCAAAGTTAAACGATTTGACCTTTGAGAACTCTACCAAACTCCTCCGACAATTTAAGGTCCAAACACTTGAAATTTTAGATATAGGTTCCTTTGACATGGGTCTAACTTAATAACTTGATTTGAGTCCAAAGCAATAAATGTTAAGGGGTCATAATAGGGGTGAAAGTTAAAAAAATTTGCCGACTTTTTTTCTTTTGCTCAACATACACCTCCAACCTCCAAACACCCGGGCAACGTCGGGGTGAAATGCTAGTATATATATATATATATATATATATATATATATATATATATATATATATATATATATATATATATATATCAGAATTGCAAAATTTTAAAATGATAAAAAAGAAATGAACCATATTCGGATATTATAAAATAAATAAGTCGATTAAAAAAAAAAATCTACAAAAAAAAAAAAAAAAGAAAGAAGTTTTTTCTTTCTTTCAAACATATATCCTTGAAAAGTTTTTCTGACGAAAAGCACTTCAGGTTTTATTACAATTCGTGATTTTTTTTAATCGACTTATTTTATAACATCCGGGTGGCTTTAGAGTCTTAGAAGTTTTTCAACTTTTAAAACTATATGAATAAACAAAAATTTAGTCTCAAATTCTTAGTTGGAAAATCTCTTTGCTTGAAACTAAATTGCTTCCAAAAAATTATTATTATTGCAGGATCATAAGAACAAGTAAAATGACTCGGGTGCCATCAGCTAACATTGAAACCAAACACACAGCATTATTAAATACACTGAGCTAAGTCCAAATGTATATTAAAACTTAAAAAATAACATTGTGAAAGGTATACATGTATATTTGCGCATGCATAGAAGTAACTCGTTTAGTCGACTTACGCATGCCAAGTTCTAATTTTTTCAATTTTGGCGTCTAAACAGCTATTTTTACCGGCTAAAACCGAATTGAATTTGTTCCACTAGCCCGAATCCCCTTTATATCAAGTTTCAAGTCTGTAAATCCAAAATTGACTGAGAAATTTGGTGGAGACTCTTTAGGCATATTATTTATAGATTTTCAGTATTTACTTCAACAGTGCCCAATTCGTAAATAGAGCTAGGTAGTAAGCCACACACTTGGTCTGACAATATCTTACAAGGATGATACGCGGAAGCATTTGTGTAGCTTTATTATTTTTTATTTATAATAATTTGATTGCAGAAATTCATCTCTGGACCAAAGTACTCTAGGTTTGCTCCAACAGATGCCACATACAAATTTATTATGTCTAGATTATTAACCACAATACTATGTTACTTTTGAACACCATCCTATACACATTTATTCATCATAGTAAAATCCTACATTACATCATAGGAGCAACATCATCACAGTTTCAACCCTCTATAGTGGAAATAGTTGCTATTTTCCCTCTAAATAAAAAGTACTCCTACCGTCCCAGTCAACACCGACAGGTATTCTGCATTTTGGACAGATATGAGGTTGCACTCTTATTATCTGGCTCACATACTTATATACATAGCATAATCTTTCTATTTCCCGATTTCAAAAATAACGTTCTCCCTTCACGCATTCTGCCAAACCTCATGTGCTGAGAACTGACTATTCGTTCATTCCAGAATGTAAATCCTCCTACAAAAACGAACGCTCCAGAAATTTACAAACATGGCTTCCCTCTACACAAGAGGCAATCGTTTTAAATAAAATACGCCAATTATAAACATATTAACACCTTGAAACATGTTCATAAGCCAAGACTGCTTACATTTATACATTAAATATACCGTACATGTTAACTTTTCTTATATAGCTACGCCAGTGTGCTATATCTTGTGTAATACTGTTTTCCAACACATCGTCACAGGCATCAGCATTATTTCTTCCTTTTTTAAAAAGTTAGATAAACCTTTTTTTTCTTTTTAAATTTACGATTGACTAGCATTCTTTATACGCTGAATAAAAAATTTAAAACAACCGATTACGCGATTATTAAAGTAAAGACTCGGCTTTGGCGTGATTTGGAAGCCTTTAAACTGTCTAAAACGTTTGATTTCTTTTACCTTTTCAAATATCTAGATAAACCTTTATTTTTTTCTAAAAGTCCAACTGACTAAAATTATTTCTTCATACGATTAATAAAAAATTAAAAAATAAACACTCAGCGATTATTACAATCGAGACCCGGATTTTGTATGATTTGGAAGCCTTTAAACGGTTTATGTCTTTTATTTTATAATTTAAAATTAAACACATTGATTAATAAAAATAAAATATTGGTTTAATTTTGCAGTAGATATTGTTATCGAACAGAAATAATGCAGATGAAGTTTTACAATGATTAAATGTCTTTTGTGTTATAATTTCAATAATTGAACAATAAAAATAAATTGCACTCTTATTCTCTGATAGAGAGAGAAAACCTTGAATAACAACATAGGTTTAACATTAACAAAAACCAACTAAGAATTGTCCTAGTGACATATGGACATATGGCCGAGTGGTCCTAGACGTTGTATCAAAGTTTACAGTTACCCAAAGGTGCTGAGTTCAATCCTGAACGAAGGCAGTGAAAAAAGTAACATTGAAAAACAGAGAATCAGCAACTATGTCCCAAAGCCTAGCTGGAGTCCGAACACGGTACCCCCGTAATAATAATAAAGGGTTGGGTTCGAGACTTCTAACAAACCGTTCACCTGACGAAGGCCGGAGGGCAAAACGGCCGAAACGTTGTGACAATAACAACCAAGATGAGGAAGTCAGTCCGACAATCTCAATCAATAAAAATAAAATGTTGGTTTAATTTTGCAGTAGATAACCTGCTTACATTAAGCGTTACCGGGGTAATTCATTCACGCTTCTCTATTAGTATGCTTTAACGTCATAAGTTCGCCGTTTTTAGTAGGAGGGAGTTGGGGTTGGGCAACAATAACAACAGCCGTACTTTAATTTTTTACGCGGGGGGGGGGTGCTACCACCGGGCAACGCCGGTTAACGGGTTCTACTAGTCAAAATAGTTATATATATATATATATATATATATATATATATATATATATGATTGCTACGTCTTGTCAGACGAGTGCCACTCCCTCAGACATTTAAAATCCATGAGCCCAAATACCTGAGGGAGTATCTATACAAAGATGATGTTAGAGAGTCTTAGCTTTGTACGACAGCTAAGTCTCTCTCTCGGTTCAAAATGTTGAGATCCAGCAACAAGCAAGAGCAAGATAGCCAGCAACAAATTAAACTGCAGACCAGCTTAATGCATGTAATGGTCTTCCGCTTTATGGTTTTTTAAATTAGAGATTTGCTTCTCCTAGAAAGGTTGCCTTCACTACTCCACCTCAATACACACACACACACACACACACACACACACACACACACACACACATATACACGGTGCTAGTTGGCCGTTGACCCAGAAAAAGAGTTCATTCGCCCTTTGTATATATATAAATACATACATACATACATACATACATATATATATATATACATATATATACATACATATATATACATACATACATACATACATATATACGTATATATACATACATATATACATATATATACTTACATATATACATATATATGCATACATATATACATATATATACATACATATATATATACATATATATACATACATATATATATACATATATATACATACATATACATATATATACATATATATATACATACATATATATACATATATATATACATACATATATATACATATATATACATATACACTTGTGCCCGATATTATTCATACCCCTCGGATCTTTGAGATTTCTATAAGAATATAGCTCAAACCAGAAGGTAGACAATATTAAAGGGATTTCAAACAATAAATCAAGCATAAGCATTTAATTTAAACTCAACAAATAAATAAATTATGCAAGTTTGAAACATTATACAAAGAAAAACAATAATGGCACTAGTTCAAAATTAT
>NC_136513.1:77210892-77228392 GCF_053919585.1 Euprymna scolopes | reverse complement strand
CATCGGAAAATAAAAACAATTTTTCCCGATTCCGATACCCCCAAAGTCCCGAATTTTCCGATACATCGTCCCAACACTAATATATACAAACGTATATACAAGCCATTTATTAAAGCGATGTGTTGAAATCATTGACTGCACCAAACTCACCCTCCGTGAAGTTTAAAAAGACCATTTCAATATTGTGTTATGCCTCAGGCTCATCGGCGTAACTTGAATTCTTTGTGGAAGAAGCTGTGGCCCGATGCTATCTCCACACGAGACCTTGAGAGATTTGAAGGCGAAACAAGAACCGTTTAAAATCAGGAAGATGTTTCGAAACCTGAAGTTGTTTTATTCGGATTCCCAAACGTGATACCCATAAGGACTTTGCGACGGATTATTTGAAATGGGGAAATGGATTACCAACAAGTTTTCAATTTACGTAAAAAGAAATGAAAAGGATAAAATTTGTACCCGTAATTCATACACAAAAGTTATCAGATGACGGAAATACAAGTTTATTCAATTAACGCCGAAAAAAAATCGTTTTGTTGGACACCGACAAATGTAATTGAAAGATATTTCCACATATAACTTAAAGACAATAAACCGGTAAGCAGGTTTTTCTCCAATTGAATATTTTTCCCAGAAAATGAAAACGTAAATTGTTTCAACTTACAGCGGTAAATTGTAATTTTTTTTTTCGAGTAAATGAATTTCACTCTTGTAAAAAATAAAATAAGATAAACGACTTTACACAGAATTTTAACAATGTTTCAATAGAACCAAGAACTCCAGAAACAGCTGCTACAGCAACAAGAATTCCAAAAGAAACAGATGCTGCAATAGCAGAAAACCGAAGAAAGGCAGCAGCAGCAGCAGCAGCAGCAGCAATAATAATAATAATGATGATAATAATAATAATAATAATAATAATAATAATAATAATAATAATAATAGAATAATAATAATAGTAATAATAGTAATAATAATAAAAAAAGACATAAGACGGGTTCAGCAAAACAAGAAATGCAAAAATGAATAAATCAAGAATTACTTCCAAAACGCTTCACCAACTGTAACAGAGTTTTCCAAGATCACAATGACAAATAAAATTGTTTCTATCAAGAGAGCCCTTTTTGGGGAGCGGGATTTTTCCCACATTAAAACCGACCTTGTGTCTAACGCTGCCCTTGTGGAGAGGCAAATAAACAGGAACGATAATATGAAATACTACGGAGATGTTTATCTACGTCCCGGATCAAGACCAAACGTTCGACACATTCTTTAAGAGATGTGGAGATCTTCTCAGTGTCGGTTACAAAGATTAATCTGATGCGAAAAAGGCCCCTCTGCTTTTCTGAAAGCTAGAAACTGCTGAACAGATTCGTAGACTACATTCTACCTAAAAAGATTACGCATAGTTCGCGAAAATCGAATACATCCGTTTCATAAATAATGGCGATGCTTTAATTTAGCTATGAGGGACGACGTTTGCGTCAGTCGTAAATAAGCACTGTAACGACTTCAGACTAGCGGAAGTATCGGCAGATGATTTCAAATGTCTTATTTTTGCACAACAAAATTCTGAGATTAGACGGAGAGTACCAACAAATCTCGAAAACGAACCTAATCTCTGCAGAAACTCGTAGAGGATTGCCAAAGAGATATGAGTATGAGAAGCGAACTAAAAAATATAGAGGAATCGGGCGTAACGTCAGGAAAGTAAAGTGCACAAATAAAAATGATGTGTCTGAAAAAGAAAAAACGAATATGTCCAATCACGGTCTCAGTATAACGCAAAGAATTACTTCCATAAAAAATGGTGAATGCTCCAACGAACTGCAAGCACTTGTACCCCCTCGATGTAAATATCCCCGACAAACCCGACAAGCAGCTAAATCCCACCCCTACACAGTAGAGATCCCTAGATGTAGGACAGCTTTCTACTCAAGTGGTTTCTTTCCTAGAACTGCTAGACTTTGGAATTCGCTTCCGGGTCCCAGCTTCCCAAACTGTACTGACACGCAGAAGTTCAAGTGTAACGTGAACAGACATCTTGCTGCCCAACTCCCTACATAGTATCCCTGCAACTTATGTCCCCGATAGTAGCCCCCTACATCAAAGTGGCAATGTGCCTTGTTTGGAGTGAAAATGTAATAAAAGAAAAATGGCTACTCACAGTTTAAATCGAGCGGACTTACCAAAAAAAAAAAAATTATCCCCAAGACCATGCAACCAATGTGGAGAATTCTACCAGTTTCGAAATAAAACTCGTCAATATTGTAGCAAAATTGGTCACAAAGTGTCGCATTGTAGAATCAGATGCAAACCAAACAATAGATTAAAACGGACAAAATCCAACGAAAAGTCTGACGAGAATTTATGCAAATACGTAACTGTAAAAATATTTAACAAAAGCGTGAAATTACAGTTGGGTCGGACATTTTAATTATAAATTTACAGACGTGGAAGAAACTCAACAAACCGATTTGAAGAAAATACTAATATCAGTTCGTATAGTAACTGACAATAAGATTAATTTTATCAAAGAAAAATATTTACCAGTAAATTGCAATGGGACTACTAAAAAGAATCAAATCTATTTGGCTTAAATTGGATAAATAGTTTTAAACTTTGGAATTTATCAGCCAAAATTTTTGATGAGAAAATATGTAAACTGAAGAAATTAAAAAAAAAAAAAACGAAAACGTACTGTACAAAATCCCTTAAAATCAATCCAGTTATAAAGACTGGCAAAGACTTTTAAAATGAATTACATGCAGCAATTCAGGGAGGTATCTGATTTTACAAGGCAACATTTTCTGACTAATTCAGGCAGGACACTAAAAAGAATAACGCGTATAATTCGAACATACATAGAGAAATAACGAAGCAACAATTAAAAAGAAGATAAAAGCGCCACTAATAGTTGCATAATAAAGACGTGTTTAATACAAACAGAAAGCAGTATAAGCGTTAAGAGAAAGGCAAAAACCAATATCCACTGGTGTAGCAAATAGGATTGCCAAATATGAAGATGGTTCGATTTGAGCAGTTTCTAACATTAGTGTTTTTTGGATAAACAAAAAATAGCAAATTAACGGAACTTGCACAATGGAATTGGGATGTCATTAAAAAATGACTGAATGATATTACTAAAGTAACGCAAATCTGAAATCAAATTATAAAGGATTGGCGATACCGAATATAAGGTACAAAACGTACACATAAACGCCACCAAAACAAAAAACAAAACGTAACTCATGACTTAATACACATATAGTAAGAGCAAATCGACGCCATTTTCAAGACGATCTTTCGCGATTAACCCAAATCAAATTGTTATATAGGGGTTTCATTAGTATTGTTATTGTTCGTTTTGTTGTTAGGACTTTTTAATAGTGAGAGTCTTAGTGAGAGATGTATTATTAAGAGGGATGTTGAAAGACTCAGAGAGGGAGATGTTGTAAGGGAGAGATTGTTCGTTTTATAAAGCATGTCGTTGTTTCTGTTATGATTCATATATATTAAAAATGTTCGTTACTTAGAAGTGTTGATATGAGAAGCTCTTAAAGTGAGGAGATAGTGTTCAGACATTGTGTAGACAGTCTTCAGACAGTCTTAGTGTAGATATGAGATGTAGATTCACATTGTGGATATGAGATGTGTATGTCAAGACATTTTATAACACAGATATATAGACATATAATAGAATTTTCACTTTACCTTTTTTTTTTTAGAATCACAACACAAAGACGACGTCTACAAAAACACATGATGGTTTTATTTCTTCTTACGACCGGCCGTGGTTTTCATCATCAAGAATTCAAAGCTTCACATATTAAGTTTCAAAGTGACCGTCTCGCTTCTAGACGTTCGAATCCTCAGACTCTCTCTGAGTTTCTCCCAGTTTCTCCTTTCTTTTCTCTAAAGTTTTTCTAACTATCTCTAGAACTTTCTATTTTCCATGACGTCATACACACGTGTTCTCGACATACGTGTCCAAAACTTTTCCTTTTTTACAAAAGGAATTTTAACCTATACTCAGTAACCTATATTTGCAATATGTTAAAAACATGTTTATTAAATTATCTTGTAGCTGCATTCTTTCAATTGAATTTTCATAACAAAATTGACAATGCACATTCTTTTCTTGAAACTATTTTATCTCTATTCTAAACAAATCGTTTGCTTTGCATTCCATTCTCTAATTCTCACACGTAATCTATTTCTAAACCTAAATTACGAGGTTCGAATTTCGTCTATTTCTATTTCATTTTCATTTTAACTAAATCTCTCTATTTTTTATACTTACATGAAAAGGGGACAGCCCTTACCATGTAACAAAAACAGCGACGGTCGAAAGTAAAGAAAATTAACTGACCACTGATTCAAAATAAAGCTGGAAAAGATATTGACAAGATTTTGGGGGGAGGGGCAAAAAGGCTTGTAAGTTGGCATTATGGGAGACTCACACATGCACTAAAGACGATCTGTAGAAATAGAGAGTTACGACTCTCAGTGTGGGCTGTTAGTCGATGCTCCAACCTCGACAATCAGTCCGACAGAAACTAGGCCATTTCGGTGGCCGTTTTGCAGTTGGACTGATGCAAAATGTTTTGGGTACTAGTGCAGAGAGTGATCCGGACGTAAATAATTACTTTATTATTTAAAAAGCCATTCTACACATGAGGAGAGGAGGGTGTTTTGTACCTATTCTATACTTCAACCTTGCAATTGAATAAAAAGAACATATCATAAAACTTTAATTAAACTTGGAAATAAGATTTAAAAAATAGCGCGGATCACTCTCTGCACTAGCACCATGTTTTGTGTAGTCCTAGGAGGTTCACCATTCCAGGCATTGCCTCCCAGCTTTCGGGAAGAGCAAGTTTGTAGTTTATTGTCTGAGGCGCCCTTACCGGGGAATGGCGACGGAGCTACTTAGACTTATTTTTGCTGGGCCAGAGTGCCCCTTCACTTGGGGGTGCTGGCCCGTTTTTCCCATTTCCGACGTTGTGCCATACTCTCGGTGAGAAAGTGGTAAATACTGGGCTGTTAACGTCGTAGTGCGCCATCTTTAAATAATTTGCTACGACTATTGTTCTATATCTGTGTATTCTGTTTTGTTTTCACATAATTTTTTCTTTTTTTTTACATAGGTATCACCACATTATCAAGGCCAAGAGGCCACTCAAGGATAAAGGTTAAAGAGTGTACAGTAGAAATTGGACAATATAGTAATCATTAGTAATGAAAATTTGGTAAATTTGATAACTTATATGGAACGGCTCATCAAGAACTTATTTACGTTAGACTTTTTAACCCATATCTTTTTTTCATGTTTTTTTAATGACCTTTCAGGGCTACAACAATGACTTATACTTCTCCTCTCTCTATATATATATTGTTTATTTAATTACTCTTTTCCATACATAATAATGTGTCCTATTTAAAATTGTTTTACTTTAATAATGTTGCGGGGAGCTGCATTTATTTAGGGTATCTATGAACATCTATTTAAATAAATAAGTAAAAATGGTTATAGAAGAACTTGGCGAGATAGAGGGAGAGAGAGAGAGAGAGAGAGAGAGAGAGAGAGAGAGAGAGAGAGAGAGAGAGAGAGAGAGTACGCAACTTTCATATTACGTAATAAAAACAGATGTTCTCCATTAAGAAATATTTGTTGTTTTTGTTGTTACCTCGTTGTATCATAGTCCCGCCTCCACTTGTTTTTGTCTGCTTCGTTTTAAAGAGTAAACAAAGAGCCATTCTTGGTTGACATTCCAGCAGAGAGCGTTTTCTTATTCCAAAACGACATAAAACCGTTTTTAGAAAGAAGGAAGTCATAGTTTCAAACATCGAGACTTTTTTTGCGAAAGAATAATTGTCGTCTTAGCTGCAATTATGTGTCTCTCTTCTGCCGCTCCAAAATAATCGTGAAAGTACACAAACACACAGACAAAAATTGTAAATGAAAAATGAGGAAGAAAAAAAGGAAATTTTTTAATAATACATTTTTATATCTAATTTTATTTAATATACAACGTTATTTTCAATCAGTAAGTGTCCATTTATGCAGACTCGTGTCGTAAGTAATATACGTATGTGAGTATTTGGCAGCGTAGCATTGTGTATGTGTATTGGTTTACCTTGTTTTTGTTAGTGCGTGTGTAGTTGTGCGCGAGTTGATAAAGGCTTATATGAGAGTCACTGAAGTGTTCCTGTTCACCTCCCCCAGACAAATGCAGTTTTTTTTTTTTTTTTTGAGTGGAGGGTGGGTGTTCTTGGGGTTTTCGGTGCAGCCGGCTTGAGAATTCTAGAAAAATCTGATCTTTTTTAAATCAAGTCACTCTTTTTTTGGACTTTGTTAATTTAACATAGACTTGTTAGATTTTGGATTTAAAACGACATCATTGGTGTCGCTTGCGTGACACTGCTGTCCGAACTTTCACCTTCCCGTGCCCACTTGACGCGTCTTCTCTCCACTCCAAAACGAACTTCTGCAACTTTAGCTTTTCTCTTCTGCAAATACACCTTCTCTGCTCGCAATCAAACTTCAGAAATGCCCACCTTCCCCAAATCACTCCTCTTTTATTTCCAATCAGGAGCATCTCATTTGCATACCTCGTGGTCACCCTGTAGGCATATAAAGAAACAGGGCAGCCATTTTTATTTCTTTCTTCTTCATTATGAACACGAGGTAAGCCACACAAAAACGCGGTCGGTCGTTCTTGTTTCTTTTTTCTTCATTTACACCACACGCCCCCCCCCTGATCTTCGAGATCAATAGGATACTTCGTAATCCTCCATCCAAGCAGGCCGCCTCCTCTCACGTCGAGGCCTCTGGGGGACAACTTCTCGGGGGTTAACGTTTTCAGGTTCACTACAACGCGGGCCTAAGTCAGGTTGAGCAGCATCATTTGCTTCTCGGTGGCCCTCGATTTCTTCTTCTTCACTGCCCTCACTGCATACCGGCAATGTCACACGACGCAGGTCTAAGATATGCCGGGGAACGCCATTCACCATCACATTGTTCTTCGACTGCAATCCTGTTATGACTCCTCTTTTCCAACGAGTGGTACACTGTGCATTGGGGGCTTTCACCGACACCTCTTCACCTACTTTGATAGTGGCTTCTTCACTCTCAATTCCTGCTGCTTTGTTGCACGGATGCCGCCACTTATATGTGAAAACGGCCCTATGAGGCACAGTTGTCTCATCTTGTTTGGTCTTCGGCGAGATGTTATACCAAAACACCGCCTCTATGGGTGATACGTTGCTTTTTTCCGCAGCGGCTTTAATGGTGCGATGATTCCTCTCCACTATTCCGTTGCCACTCGGCCGATACGCTGCTCTGAAAAATTGCCTTACTCCCCACTTATCGCACACCCCTTTAAAGGCTTCTGATCGGAAAGCGGGGCCATTGTCCATTAAGAGTTCCTCAACCGGCCCTCTCTCCAAAAATATCTCCTCGATGACCCCTCCGATCGCCCATGCAGCTTCTGCCCTGATCTCTCTCCAGATGGCAAACCTTCCCGGTCCACAGTCGACCATCGACAGATACAATTTGTGGCGATAGTGTGTCACGTCAATGGCCAATCGCTTCCAGTCCTCCGCAACTTGTAGCTCTCCTGCTTCGTGTCTGGACGGTCCAGGGTCAATTGATTGGCACTCTCGACAGTTCTCCACCACCTCCCTAACCTCCTCCTCGGTGGTCTCCGGGTAAACCTCTCTGGCTAGGAATAACGTTCGCTCTCGACCAAAGTGGTGCATTTCGTGTGACCCTTTGACTTCTTCCCCTGCACAGCATACCGAGGAGACCCCCTTTCCCTCCTGCAGCCAGGCCTTCTTCATGCGTGTCATCGAATCCGCCTTGTTTTTTTCTGACGGGACCAACACAACAGATACTCTCAACTGGAATTCCGCTATCAGGTCGGTGAGCGCTCCGAGTCTGCGCTTGATCAGCATTTCCGCAGCACCCCTTGTCTTAACTCTCTTATCGCCAGTTACTGCCGACCGATTCCATGACGCTACCGTTGCCGAATCGGTTTTGACTTCAATTATTTTCAATCCCCATTTCAGGGCCAGATTGATTCCTTTTATAGCGGCATCTAGTTCTGCTACGTTGATATGGGAGAAGTCGTTGTTTTTTCTTAGCCATGCCGCATCCTCCACAGTTACACCTCCTATCTCTAGTACGACGCCCAATGCCAGGTTACTGGCATCGCACCAAACCACACCCGCGTCTTCGCCACTGACATACAATTTCCCTTTCACTGGGTCCTCATTCCTCACTCTCGCAATGACTTCTTGCAGCATGTTCGTGACCTCCTTCGTCACACGGCCTTCCCAGTCATCAGTGCCTGTTTGTCGTTTAATAAAGCTGCATGTTATCCTGAGCCAGCCAGCGATAGGATAGTGCCCGACCAGCCTCCCGCAGACTGAGAAGAGTTCTCGCCTCGTCAGCTCAGATCTGACTTCGGATATTGCATTCCCTCGTTCGAAGACAAGGCTGTCTTTTCCATCTCGCCTTAGTTTCAACCCCAGCACCGCTCCTCCATCTAGGGCCTCTGCCGGTTTTGCGGTTAACCCATACTTCTCGACATGGCTTCTTACTTTCTCTGCTGTCACCTCTGCCTCCTCCACCAGGATGTCGTCAATGTACGAGCTAGTGGCCTCCTCCACTGTACAGTCTTTGCTCAGCACTGTCTTCAGTACGGCAGTCATAATTTTGAGGGCTGAACTCAGCCCAAAGCCTAACCTCGTCAGACAATACACCCGCCCCTTGTACCGGACCAGTTGGTACTGCCAGAGTTTTTCATGTACATGGATCTGCAGATATGCCGATTTCAGATCGACAATCTTAGTGGCCCGCCCCATTCTTCTCCATTTCCTCATGACATCCTCACATACGTCGATCCCCGTTCCAGTGTGGCAGGCTACGTGTCTGTTCAATTCCCTAAAATCCAGCATGGGCCTAATCTTGTTTTTGGTAGGCTGAACAACCGCCAGTAGTGGCAACACTCCTTTTTCTTCCCCTGTCCACGGTTTCAGAATTCCTTCTTTTATCCACCTCTCCACTTCTTCCTCGAATCCTTTTCTTATTTCTCCTCGCAGGGTGTTTTTGTAGCAGCCCACCTTATTCTGTAGTTCTGGGGGCCCGGAGATCGATTTCCATTCCACCGTCCACCTCACGCCATCAAACTTCGCCAGGAAATCTTTGTCCTCAATGCAGCAAACCTCCGGTTTTGGGGTTCTGACAGTTCTATCACCTTCCACTCCTGCCATCCCCACTGCGCTAAGACGTCCAAACGTCACTTGGCCCCCTCTTAACGTAGCGCTCCCAGTCGGTTAATTGCACTCATACCTATAATCACGTCGACACCACCGACCAGATGATTCAACACTAGGGCTTGCAGTTCAATGGGCACCCCTTGCATCATTACTTCCGCTGTCGTCTCTCCTAGGTCCTAATAATCCTGGTTCCGCTCCATGACCTCGCGACATTCCTTGCTAACAGCGTTGTAGTGCAGCCTGTGTCGACAAGGGCTATGGCTCTCTTCCCATTGACTACCACCGGTAACCGAGGCAATGTTCCATCATGCGCCATTTCCACACAGAAGGGGTAACCACTGGCGAAATAGCTCCCCTTCACTCGTTTCCCTGGTCCCGTGCAGCAACACAATAGCGGCTAATATGCCCCACTTGTCCACATCGGTAGCACGTGATCCCCGGTCTCGGCTCTTTGCAGTCCTTGATCAGATGAGGACCCTGGCACCGGAAACACTTGATGGCAGGTCTCCCCTCCTGTCGCCTCGCCGGCTGCCTCTCATTCAAGTGAGGCCTCATGCACATATTTCCACTCACAGCTGCAGCCACGATTGGGCTTTTAACATTTTTCACTAGGACTCTGGCGTGGACCAAGAGATCGTCCACTTCCATGGAATGGATCCCCGTGATTCTCTGCATGTTCGCAGAGATTTCCTCTTTACCGTCATCTCCAGGCTCCTCCTCACGTAACCAGCCAACCCTGCCAGTCTCCTGATCTCTGTCGCAAAGACGTCAACGGACTCGCCGGTCCACCTCAAACTTGACAGCTTGCCAAGTGCTTCAAATGGGCCCTCCGCGAAGGCCAATTTCAGCCTTTGCTCCACTAAGGCAAGGTCTTTCTTGTCTTCATCTCGCATCTGCTGGTAAATCGTGAGGGCTTCCCCCTCTAAGTATAGCGGCAGCAGGGTGACCACATCTTCTATCTTTTGCAGCTTCGCCACCATTTTTAATTTCTCCAGCCACTTAATCAGGTCGCCCTCCCCAGTAAAGGGTCTCAACATCTGAGAGCTCAGTCTCCACTCAGCCATGTTAATTGCTTGATACGCCGAAATAGCTTGTCGCTTGCGTGACACTGCTGTCCGAACTTTCACCTTCCCGTGCCCACTTGATGCGTCTTCTCTCCGCTCCAAAACGAACTTCTGCAACTTTAGCTTGTCTCTTCTGCAAATACACCTTGCTCGCAATCAAACTTCAGAAATGCCCTCCTTCCCCAAATCACTCCTCTTTTATTTCTAATCAGGAGCATCTCATTTGCATACCTCGTGGTCACCCTGTAGGCATATAAAGAAACAGGGCAGCCATTTTTATTTCTTTCTTCTTCATTATGAACACGAGGTAAGCCACACAAAAACGCGGTCGGTCGTTCTTGTTTCTCTTTTTCTTCTTTTACACCACAATTGGTTGAACATAATTTGAGTTAACACACGCCTGTGCAAACAAACTTGCCCTTGGAAGTGAGGAGGAGGAGGAGGAGGAGAACAAAACCAAATGAAGCGGAGAAGAAGACAGAGGGTAGCTATTAAACCCATTTGCTTTTTAGCGTTCGTCTGACTCACGTTTCGATTCAGTCACTATAAATATACAAACTAAATTAAGTAAAGTTATATTTAACAATATAAGTTCTCGTTAGTTTATCGAAGTGTAGCGACTTTAAGTCTAGTCAATACTAAATGGGTGACCATTTGATAATACCATGTACTGTATGTGCTCTGAAGCTTGGATTGGGATCCGCTCCCACAACCGCAGAGGATAAAGGGACTTATCCATCCCACTGAAAAAAGATTCCTTTGTTTTGTTTTATAAAAATGTATACATTTATTGATGAAGCTCACTTCTTGTTTGTTTATATTCTTTTCTTTTTACAAAGAGATTACCACATATCAAGGCCCGGATGCCATGCGAGGATAAGGGTTAATGTGTGTATTGTTGTTGGTACAGTAGTGTAGTAATCGTTTTTGGCGGAGATTTGATATAATTAGATTCTTTATGAGGACAATTCAATAAGAACTCGTTTACATTGGCCTTGAAGACGACAAGTGTAACAGAGTTCCACAGACGGTCAGTTCTAGGCAAGAAGCTTTTTTGATGGAACCCATGTTTAGGGTAAGGCACCGATACAGAGTGGGGGAAATTATTAACAGTGTTTTTTGGCTAGATGAGTGTTTTTTTTTGTGTGAAGGGGAAACCATAGATTGGAGCTCAGTCGAGCACTTGCCATAAAAATAATGATAGAACAGAGACAGGCTCGCAACGTCTCTTCCGTGGGAAAGATTTTACAGAGAATAGAATAGGACATCGCCTACTAGATTACAAAGTTGGGTTTAAACTCTGTCAGGGCAGGATAGGATGCTTTGACCAACTCCTGCCCAACTGTGGCAACTGTATATCATCCTAGGGCGTAATTGCTCTTATACAAATAGAGAATTGCGTCGGCAGTGAGATATCTACTGGAGCGAGCGGTAGAATGATTACCCCGTTGGAATTGAATTGTTTTGGTTCGAACATACGATAAACGGATTAATAAAGCGCACGACGATAATTACATTACATAACATGCCATTACACTGGCGAAAATAATATCACGTGATCTAAAGTTTTAAGGGTCAGAATTTGGTGCCGATCAAACACACCAGTACCGACGCTTAATCTCATGACATGGACTTAATATTCTTTTGTTGTTTGCATGTATAGCCCCCCCCCATTCACACACATATACCTCAAAAAAACAATAGTGTCTTTTGTCACGATCGTCTAATCAGTAATCAGCTTAGGATGATCAAGGTCATGTTGATAGCAACAGTACTGATTTGAGTCCGAATCCACCGTTAGCATTGTTGTTTATGTCCTAGCAGCGCTAAAGTCATGTACCCCCCCCCCCCCGAATATGACACGGATCCCCCACCCCTCCAGAGAGCTATTCTTTGTAAACAAACCAATGTATTCATTTCTATTTTATTTTAAGCTATCAACTAAGCTCCAACCCCTGCTTATCGCCGCTATATTGCATCACTGTGCTAGTTTTACAAGTACTTCGTACTGTATATCAATACTCTATGGCTGACAGGGATAACTTCCGCGTTTCATGTTAAAAAAGAATGTGTGCTCTATAGTATCAGACCTGACGAAATGGTTAATTGTACATATTGACCGCTTTATACCCTTCAAAAAATTCCAGCAAAAACCTAACAGCCAGCTGTAGTTCTCTCCAGAATGTGCTATTGCTATTGCGCACAGAAATCACTTTTTCCATTGCTTTTTTTAAAATTTGTTTTTATTCAATTTTCACCCCCAAACAAGGCACAGTGCCACTTTGAAGCAGTGGGCCACTATCAGGGACTTAATTTACAGGGGCATTATGAAGGGAGATGAGTAGAAAGATGTTTGTTCACATTACACTTGAACTTCTGCATATCAGTACAGTTGGGAAAGCAGAATTCCGGAAGGGAGTTCCAAAGACCTGCAGTTCTGGGGAAGAAACTATTGGAGTAAAAGGCTTTCTTGCACCTAGGGATCTCTACTGTAAAGGGATGAGACTTACTAGCTTGTCGGGTTTGTTGGGGTAGTTACGTCGAGGAGGTACAAGTGTTTGCAATTCGTCAGAGCATTCAGCATTAAAGTATTTGTAGAATAGGCAGAGGGATGCAACATCTCGTCGATGGGACAGAGGCTGAAGCCTAGATAACAGTTCAGGACCTATCAGGTTGGCGACTCTCTTTTGAAGCCTGTCCAGGAGCGAATGCACCAGCCCAGATGTGACAACAGTACTCCATACATGGGCGAATGGTGGCCTTATAGAGGTACAGGATATTTTCAGGCGTAAGTAGTTTTCTAGCACGGTAGAGGGAGCCAACCTTCCTTGCAGCAGCCTTGGCAATGCTCTCAATGTATCTATTCCAGTTCATATTCCCTGTAAACGTTAGGCTTCCAACGTAATAGATGTACTGAGACTAAAGCCGCTTTAAGGGCTGCCAGCAACCACTGTAAAAGAGTAGTAAAGAACGCGGATCTCAAATAAAATCGACCCGACAGTCTAGTGGTGATCTTTAGAAGGGTTAATCATAGAGGAGGGGGTAGATGATTGTTGATTGTGTAAATCCATCTTTGTCTTATCTCCCCTGCCATTTTATTTAATGTTTAATTAATTATTCGTTCTCCGAATGAGACTGTAATTTTCTTTCTTACGAATCGACTGAATTTAAAAACATATATATTATTAGATTATTGCTTATATACATACATCTATGCACACACACACACACACACACACACACACACACACACACACACACACACACACACACACACAATATATATATATATACACATATATATATAAATAGATAAATAGATAGATAGATAGATAGATAGATGGATAGATACGCACAGGTACATATACACATATTTAACATGCTAGCAGGCCGCCTGGTATTGTCCAGCTATAATATACGCTTAAATATGATAGTTTAATTTATGCAGATTACGTATTTACTATCTTTTCAAAGAAAAAAAATCAAAATTGTTGCACCGTTGTCTAAAATAATTTCACTGGGTTTCATGGCGAACAAATTTCAACTAAACATCAAATGTAAATAAACGCAAATGTTAAATTCCAAATCTATAGAAATTTGACCTTTTCAGAAAGTTGATACCAAAGTCACGAGTGAGATTTTCATGATTTTGTTTATTCTTTATCCTTACTAAATAATCAAAGTTAATTCTTTTAAAAACTTAACTTTTTTCCTGCCTAAAGTAGATGTGCACCACAGATTTGAGAAAACATCTTTCCTTTTGAAGCGGATGCATACAATTCAATCTTTTTTATTCATTCCTTTTACAAAGAAAAACTAACAATTGTTTACCAATTTTATTTTATTTTTTTTTTGTCAACCACTTACCACTTATCATGGGCCAAGAGCCATATGAGATTAAAAATTAATGAGACAGAAATGATAGTCAAACCAAAAAATGAGGAACACTATGAGAGTACTAACATTGATCAATGGTATGAACTGATTTTTAATTATGGTAAAACTCTGCTGGTTAGTAATGACTACTTATGGATACTTAATCCTCTAGTTCTTACAATCATTAATGATATCACAAACATGAAATTGCAAAATATTTATTCATTTTATCCATTGTTGTTTTAAATGATTAATAAAAAAAAACTTAGAAAAAAATTATTCATTCTCTGTCGGTCAACTAAACCAGGTTTCATGGGAGTGTCAGTTATTTTAGTGTTAGTATGTACTTATTTAGATAGAAAATGCTGGTTTATTGCACAAGGAATCTGTTATATAAAGGAGAGTTTACTCTTGTTTTTTTTTTACAAAGGAGTCACCATTTATCAAGGCACAGAGGCAACTCGAGGAAAAGGGTTAATCAGTGTTGTTTTATTTTAAGAAAAACTAACAATTGTTTACCAATTTTATAAATTTTATATCTTTTTTGAGTCAACCACTTATTACTTATCATGAGAATAAATATTATTGAGACAGAAATGATAGTCAAACCAAAAAATGAGGAACACTATGAGAGTACTAACTAGTATTGAGAGTACTAACTAGTATTGACTAGATTAATCGGAACCGTATCGGGAATCGGAAAAATCGACAAATTTGGAGGTATCAGAATCGAAAAAATTGATGCCTGTTTTCCGATGCCAAAACGATTTTTTAATTGTCTTTTTTATTTGATTTTATTTAAAGCAAAATCTTCCATTGCTGGTAATAATGATGAAATGATAAATATTTATTGATTTTAAAATACCAGTAAAACTAAAATCGATAGATCATCCTCCACAAGTGTATTTTTACGTCTTGGAAAATATCTGCATATTTAACATGTGTTTTTTTAATTTTTTTTTTTTTACAGAAATCGAGGAACATAACAACTCTATAGTGAAATATTTAGAGATTTATAAAGAATCGGAATCGGTAATTGTATCGGAATCGGGAAAAATATTGGAATCGTCCTATCACTAGTACTAACCTTGATCAATGGTATGAACTGATTATTAATTATGGTAAAACTTTGCTGGTTAGTAATGACTACTTATGGATACTTAATCCTCTAGTTCTTGCAATCATTAATGATATCACAAACATTAAATTGTAAAATCTTTATTCATTTTATCCATTGTTGTCTTAAATGATTAATAAAAAAAAACTTAGAAAAAAATGATTCATTCTCTGTCGGTCAACTAAACCAGGTTTCATGGGAGTGTCAGTTATTTTAGTGTTAGTATGTACTTATTTAGATAAAAAACGCTGATTTATTACACAAGGAATCTGTGCAGATTTGCCGTTTAGTTGTACAAATATTCTCAAACCAGGTACACTAAAAGGGACTCTTAAAGGTTGACACCGGTATCGGCAGAAGTTTGTTTACATGTTTTATAAACTTTAAATGGCTAAAATATTATCACATAATTATTGAAAATGTGATCATGCTATTAAAATTTAATTTAAATTAACCACGTTGTTTAAAAAATAAAAAATATAATGCGAGATGAAGTCTTAAAATGATTAAATGTGTTTTATTTTATAATTCCAAATTAAAAACATTGACCAATAAAAATAAAATTTTGGGTGCTTATGTATTTTTTGTGCCGTGCTGAAATAATAACGTTATTTTGAAAACCATTCTTAATAAGGAGGTGAGAGTATTTTGTAACTATTCTGTGCTGCCATTTACAATTTAATTTAATAATAATAATAAAAAAAAAAAAGGATATCGTGAAACTTGGATCTAAACTGGGGAAAAAGCCATAAAAATAGGGTGGTACCATCTCCCATCGTATGCATCCGAGAACAATATCTACTGTAACATTAAACCAAAATTTGGTGCTTATGCATTTTTGGTACCACGCTATTTTTAAATTTTTTTTTTTCAGGTTAAATTAAAGAGGGTTTGTATTACTGTACACATAGATTCGAAAAAGTTGTCAAAAAACAAATATATAACAAGTAAATGTTATCAAAGGCAAGATAAGTTACTTTTCTGCCAAACTGGATATATTTTTCGTGTTTTTATTCAATGTAACATGTTTATTCAGCTCGAAAAACATACAATGTTTACCGATGTATTCGAAAATTCAAGATGGCGTCTCACACCCTCTTTAACACCGTAAGTTTGGAAAAAGGTGTTATAAATAAAAAACTATACAAAATACTATTAAAAACCCGCCGAATATATGTCAACCTATGTCACGGTAACATATATTGAGCGAGTTTTTAACAGTATTTTATCTGGTTTTTTATTTATAACATCTTTTCCCAAACTTACCGTGTTAAAGAGAGAGTCAGACGCCATCTTGAATGTTCCAATACATCGGTAAACACTGTATGGTTTTCGAGCTGAATAAACATGTTACATTGAATAAAAACACGAAAAATATATCCAGTTTGGTAGAAAAGTAACTTATCTTGCCTTTGATAACATTTATTTGTTATATATTTGTTTTTTTGACAACTTTTTCGAATCTATGTGTACAGTAATACAAACCCAATTAAAAAATTAACGATGTCTTTTTTTGTTTGTTTAATGTTAAGGTGGAAGCACAGAATAGTTACAAACCACCCTCCTCGTGTTAAGAATGGCTTTCAAATTATATTATTTCAGCACAGTTCCAAACCATTCATAAATAGCCAAAATTGTATTTTTATTGTTCAATGTTTTTAATGTTAAATTATAAAATAAAATATATTAAATCATTTTAAAACTTCATCTTGCATTATTTTTTAAACAACGTGGTTAATTTAAATTAAACTTTAATAACATGATCAAATTTTTAATAATTATGTGATACTATTTTAGCCGTTTAAAGTTTGTAAAACATGGAAACAAACTTCTGTCGATACCGGTGTCAACCTTTAAGAGACCCTTTTAGTGATTATCTGGTTTGAGGATATTTGTACAACTAAACGGCAAATCTGCCTGAATCTGTTATATCAAGGAGAGTTTACTCTTTTTGTTTCATTTTACTTCGGTCGAAGTTCTCAAAAATTGAGGGGTCCCTTCTTAGGGGCTAAACACTTGATCTGTATATGAGATGCATAGGTATTTGAATGTTCCATTAAATGTTTCCTTTACTTCTCAGACATTGAATTAATAAAAAAAGATGAGAACATAAACATGTATATTTGTCGTGTTCATTATCTCAAGCCTGTCACCATATTTC
>NC_136513.1:77178392-77205892 GCF_053919585.1 Euprymna scolopes | reverse complement strand
GGGGTTCTCAAATCTTCTACTGGTATATTTGTCGCAAGTTGGATCCCTTTGTCTATAAGTTGTGATGGGTATTTTCTTTTTCTTAAATTTATTCGTAGTTCCTTGAGTCGGATTTTTCGAAGGTTATTGTCCGTGATTATGGTGCAGATTCTACGTGCTAGGGTGTAGGGAATTGATTTTATGCAGCTTTTAGGGTGGTGACTTTTAAAGTGTGTATGTGCGCGCGTGTGTGCGTGTGAATATATGTGTGTGCGTGGGTGTGCACATATGATTGCGTATGCGTGTGTGTATAATTATATATCATCTGTTATCTATGCTACATCTTGTCTGTATGTATACGTGCACTTATGTTTGGGTGACCGAATCCATGTATGCATATGTGCTTGGATTGGAAAGGAAACTTCAACCAATATATACATAAGGTGGAATGTATGAATATGTATGTGTGTGTGTGATTGTGAGTGCATGTGCCCATATATATATATGGGTGGATGAGTGTATACACATCCGTATGTATGTGTGTGTATGTATATATATATACATATGTATGCACATGTATGAGTGGGTAAATGTGTTCGTGTGGATATGGATATACGCGTATGTGTGAGCCCCTGCATATGTCTGTGTGTATGCATGTGTGTGTATGTGTGTGTGCCTACATAGTATGTGGATGTTTGTGAGTGTATGTGCACATACATATATGTGTGTACATATATGTGTGTATGTGCGTGTATGTGTGTGTATATATATCTTCTACCTATTCTCCATCTTACTTGTGTGTGTGTGTGTGGGTGCGTGTACGTATGTCTGAATGATTAAGCGCATATATACATGCGTGTTTTGGTTGGGGGGAAAAAAGTATATATATATATATATATATATATATATAATAAAAAAATAAAAAAATAAAAATAATTGTTAGCGGTGGATGTATGCGAGTACGTGTGTGGGTGTGTAGGTGGGTATGTATATGTGTATATATGTATGCTCCTACATATATTTCTATGTATGTACGTGTGTGTATGTGTGTGTGCCTGCGTACGTGTGCGTGTGCATGTGTACATGTACATGAATGTATATGTATGCGTATGTGATTGTGTGTGAGTGTATGCTATACATGGGGAAAGAAAGTCTTTAAAAAGAACCCTAAAAAAGCCATAAAAACCTTCACCATATGGACTAAAAAACACTCTTTGAAACTAACTTTGACCGGTCACTGTGAACACTTACAGTTGGAGACAGAATGTCTGAACACTGAACACACGCATCGCATCACTATGAAAAACATATTTAATATCAGCGGAGGCATATCTACAAACTCCCATTTTAAAGAAAAACTTTTTACGAAAATATCTGAAGAGAGCACACCCTAAGCTCGAAACGCGTTATAAAAATATTTTAAAATAAAAATATGATGAAAACCTTTAAAAAAAACCCACAATTGTTGATGGCTACACTCTTTTAAATATACAATTTTTCTCTCGTTGGAACTACACAACCATCACTTTTAATATATATATATATATATATATATATATATATATACATATAAAAGAAAGAGCTTCAAACATTTATTATATTCCGGGCAACCTTGACATTTTCTAAAATTACTTTTCTCAGCTTCTCAAGTATTCTTTACGGTTTGTATTACTGAATCCCTGCTTATTAAGGCACAAATGCGACTCGAGGATAAGATTTTTTATTTTTATTTTTTTGTCAGATGGATCGTTTTCATTAACGATTTAATTAGTTTTTTATTTACTAACTAGCAGAAGGACCTAACGTTGCCCGGGATTGAATGATGATCAACGAATTTTTCACGCTCCCATTTTTCAATCAAATCGATTGATTGCCTGCTCAAGTTGAAGACTCATCGCGGTGCACCAGGAGGAAGCTTCACATGCCACCCCCGTAGTAATTTAGTTCACAACACATTGTATGCTACATTACACTGTAAAGAACCGACTGTTGATTTTATAAAATTATTTTCTTATATATAATGGTTTGAATTAAAGTTTAAAATTGAAAACATAGAATAGTATACTTCAATAGTACTTTAAACAGAAACACTAATTTCGAACACTCCTCTGTGATAACAAAAGAACTTACTGTTGATTTTATATTTCTGGTCCTACTGCTTGTGCAGTAATAATGGCTTGAATTTAAGTTTATAAAATGAAAAAAGTCACATATTATTATGCAATTGTGCTTTTAACAGAAACATTCATTTCGAACAAACCCCTGTCATATCAAAGAACCTACTGTTGATTTTATGTCGAGCCTTTCTGCTTATGCGCTAACAAAACTTCTCAAATGCATTTGTGATGTTAGGCTGTGTAAGATTTTAATTTTGGTCAAAATCGCATGTTCCTTCTTTCATTCGGATTTTTTCGCATATCGATAGTTCTCGAAGACATTCCGATCAAAAAACTATCTAAGAACACTGCCAGTTACATAAATTACCTGAACGAACTCTCACACACACAGATACACACAGACACACACAGACAAAGTTCGTTTTATATAATAGTAGAGATTATGTTTGAAATAATTCGTATTATTTGGATTATTTGAACAGCTGTTTTCCTTTTCGATGTTATGCTATGTACCGAAGGGAGGATGATATCGACGTATTAACTGAGTCAAGTTGTATAGTATAGTCATGGGGATATATAATCGACGTATAGACTGTTGTATAGAGGAGATATCACACCGGTTGTATTACAGTTCGTATTTACATAGCGGTATCATCTTCTATATAAATTTCACCTGTCTGTTTAAATGTATGTACGAATGTATGTATGTTTGCATGTCTCGCAAAAACTTTTGACAGAGGTGACGGATTTTCATGAGATCGATATCATTTTGAAGCTCGACCCTTCGGACGACAAATATCGAAAAATTAGCAAAAAAACATGAATTCCTTCACCCTAAACTGGGCACTTTTCCACAGGAAGGTGTAGCAAAAAGTCGTTCCTTCATGGCAATTTAGCCAAACATGCATGCGCAAAAAAAACGTTCTTTCTTGAATTAGTTTAAATATAAAGAAAAAAAAACGATCTAATTTCGCTCATGCGGTCATAGATGAATTGGTATAGTAGCAGCGTCGTTATCTTAAGATTGCACGTTTAAGCCGAGATATCATATATGGATATTTTTGTCGATGTTTAAACTTTTTATACTGAATAACAGGGTTATTTATACCATTTTCTCGTTCGTTTTTTATTGTTATTTTTCCATCACGTTCGATGTTTTGTTTTTGTTATAATATATAAACAGAGTTATTACGTTCGCTTATTCTTTATTTTCCATGTTGTTTTTAATTACCTCACCACAGCCGGGCAACGCCGGCTACCCCCGTTAATATTTTATAAGAAGAAGAATATATAGACTTCATACCTTTTCTTTCTCCAAGGAGATCTTCTGTCTTCACCGCCGAGCCCTGTGAAGAAACACGCAACGACCAACTCCATAACCGATTGAGACACCTGTGTTTTCTTCTTTTGTGAAACCATAGAACAACATTTTATATTTTTAAAATATAAATTTATTTCAATTACCTCAGTGGTCTTCACAAGAGGTCTGCCAACGTGTCTACATTGCTTGTTCTTTCTCGCCCCGCTTCCTGGACTTGAATACGTCTGTTCGCTTTCGTGACGAAGCTTAAACTCTTTAATCTAATCGTCTTAACCTCTTGACCTATCAGTTCCGTTACGTCATCATCAAAAGCATACGTCTCCTAACGTGTGAGCTCTGTCACGTACGCAACTGTTGGAGATCATTTTGTTTATTTAACTTAGCTAATTTCTGTAAACATCTTCAGTTAAACAATAAATAACTCCCAGTCTAAACTATTTTAACAATATCACTGGATAGATAGAAAATAAATAGATATAGGGTGGGCCAAAATAAGGGTCCTATTTTTTAAGTTATTCACATTTAAAGATAGGACCCTTATTTTGGCCTACCCTGAGACATTGATAGATCGATAATAACTAATTTAACTTTTAACCATGTTATTATCTTACAGTTATTCCTACAACGTTTCTGCCAATGTAACTTCTAATCTTCTCCAAGTGTGTCTGTCGAACTCGGGAATCTTTCTGTCGAACTCTATGGGAAATTCTATGCGGATAACTTGTATTCTTAAGGACTTTGTAAATTGTTATTTTTTTTGGAGTATTCAGTCGAGCAATAAATTTTTATTGTAAAGTTTAACTTACAGTCTTAACTTTCTTTCTCTAATAATAAGCTCTACTCTCTATTGTGCATTGAGCTTTTTTAATTCGGTTGGGATTATAAATTTTCTATATATAAATAGTGTTATTTATATTAGTTGAAGTTTACCATTGCGTATATCAGGTAAACACTACATCCCTTTGTTTTCATATATATATATATATATATATATATATATATATATATATATATATATATATATATATATATATATATATATATATATATATATTCATGCTGACCAAAGTGTTTGTCCCTAATGAGATGGCTTTGTGGCCAGGTTCGAATCTCTCGGCTGTCGATAATCGTCTTAACTCCCTGCACTAATGATTCTTGAAAGGATGAAAAACTAGTGTCTGTAGGTATTAAAAATAATTATTATAATAATTATATATACTAGCATGGGTGTCTGGCGTTGCTCGGGTGTTTGGAGGTGTGTGTTGAGCAAAAAAAAAAAAAAAAAAAAGTGGTAGTAGGAGGGCAGGATCGAACCCATACCGTGAAGGAGGAAAAGAACGGGAAAAAACATAATGTATTTGCTGTTACGACCACCGCCAAACCGGAAGTGAAGTAGGTTTAAATTAAGGCTAGACAATCGAAAAGAGGGGATTATTTTCGAAAATATCGGTGAAAAAAGCGACCCCTCCCTGTATAAAAGTGCTCAGTTTAGAGTGAAGAAATGAATGTTTTTAGCCAATTGTTCAGTATTTGTCGTCTGAAAGGTCGAGCTTCAAAACGATACTGATCTTGTGAAAATCCGTCGATTCTGTCGAAAATTTTAGGGCGCCATTCAAACATATATACATAGATTTATATATTTGTAGTTCAAATTTTCGACCCAAACCGATTAAAAAGCTTGCCCTATCTTTGAATACCCTTTATGTAAAATTTCAAATGTTTAGACCAGAAATTGTCTTTAGTAATTTGGAAGAGACCGCAGAGGTCAAATTTCTTTAACTTTGACCCCTATTATGACCCCTTAACATTTATTGTTTTGGGCTCAAATCAAGTTATTAAGTTAGATCCATGTCCAAGGAACCTATATCTAAAATTTCCAATATTGGCAAAAGAATTTGGTAGAATTCTCAAAGGACAAATCTCACTACACTGTAGACTAAAAATTGACAGAGTTACTGTGTAGGGAAATGTACACAGACACACAGACGGACAGACAGCTAGACAGACACTTTCACTGTTACATATATATATATATATATATATATATATATATATATATATATATATATATATATATATTAGCAAAAGTACTTTGCTCAGTCCCTATGTACTGTTCATAACTTGTCCTACGTGTGAATACACTTTATGTAAGATTTCAAATGTTTAGACCAAAATTTGTCCGAGTAATTTTGTTGAGACCGCAGAGGTCATTTTTTTTTACCCCAATTTTGAGCCCTTAACATTTATTATTTTGGTCTCAAATCAAAATAAAAAGTTTTACTCACGTCCAAGTACCCACCTATAAAATTTCAAATCTTTAGCCATAAAATAAGCGGAGGAAACTCTTTCAACTTTAACCTTTTGACAGCCAAATTTTTGCCCCAAAATTGTTTAAAATACTTGCCGCATGTTTGAATAACCGTTATGTATAACTTTCAAATCTTTAGAATCAAAATTAGCTGAGTAGTTTGCTAGACACCGCAAAGGTAAAATCTTGGCAGCTTAAATTTTCGACCCAAACCGATAAAACATTTGCCCTATCGCTCAATATCCTCTATGTAAAATTTCAAATGTTTAGACCTGACATTAGCTAAGTAATTTGGTAGAGACCGCGGAGGTCAATATTCTTAAAACTTTGACCCCAATTTTGACACGTTAATATTTATTGTTTTGGGCTCAAATCAAATTAAAAAGTTTGATCCATGTCTAAGTAACCTACATCTAAAATTTCAAATGTTTAGACCCAAAATTGGTTGAGAAGTTTGGTAGAGTTTTCTAAGGTCGAATTGTTTAACTTTGACCTCTTGACAACCAAATTTCTGGCCGAAAACAAATTAAAAAGATTTTCCCAAATCTCAATACTCCTTATGTCTAATCTCGAGTCTCTAAAACGAAAATTGACAGTTATTTGGTAGGGAAATGCACACACTCACACACACACACACACACACACACACACACACACACACACACACACACACACACACACACACGAACATTTTCACTTTTATATATATACTAGCATGGGTGCCCGGCGTTGCCTGGGTATTTGGAGATGTATGTTGAGCAAAAGAAAAAAGCGACCAATTTCTTTAAATTTGACCCCTATTATGACCCATTAAAATTTATTGTTTTGGGCTCAAATGACATTATTAAGTTAGATCCATGTCCAAGGAACATATATCTAAAATTTCAAGCGTTTAGACCCAAAATTGTCGGAGGAGTTTGGTAGAGTTCTCAAATGTGAAATCGTTGAACTTTGACCTCTTAATCGTCAAATTTCTGGCCGAAAATCAATCACAACGGTTTTCCCTGTATATCAAATTTCGAGTCTGTAGCCTAAAAATTGACAGAGTTATTGCGTAGGGAAATGTACACACAGACAGATATATATATATATATATATATATATATATATATATATACTAGCATGTGTGTCCGGCGCAGCCCGGGTGTTTGGAGGTGTATGCTTAGCAAAAAAAAAAAAAAAAAGGTAATGTTTTTTTAACTTTGACCCCTATTATGACCTCTTAACATTTATTGCTTTGGGCTCAAATCAAGTTATTAAGTTAGATCCATGTCCTAGGAAACTATATCTAAAGTTTCAAGTGTTTAGACCCAAAATTGTCGGAGGAGTTTGGTAGAGTTCTCAAAGGTCAAATCGTTGAACTTTGACCCCCTAACAGCCAAATTTCTGGCCAGAAACCGATTAAAAAGATTTTCCCAAATCTCAGTAACCTGTATATAAAATTTCGAGTCTGTAGACTAAAAATTAACAGTTATTTGGTAGGGAAATGTACACAGACAGACAAACACACAGGCAGACACACAGACACGTTCACTTTTATATATATATATATATATATATATATATATATATATATATATATATATATATTTTAACCAATGAAAATCAAATAATCATTATATATATATACTAGCAGGGGTGCACGGCGTTGCTCGGGTGTTTGGAGGTGTATGCTGTGCAAAAAAAGCAAAAAAAACAAAAAAAAATGGTTAATTTTTTAAAACTTTGACCCCTATTATGACCCCATAAAATTGATTGTTTCGGGCTCAAATCACTTTATTAAGTTAGATCCAGGTTCAAGGAACCTATATCTAAAATTTCAAGTGTCTAGACCCAAAATTGTCGGAGGAGTTTGGTAGAGTTCTTAAAGGTCAAATCGTTGAAATTTGACCCCTTAACAGCCAAATTTCTGGCTGACACCCGTCACATCGATTTTCCCAAATCTCAGTACCCGGTATTTCAAATTTCGAGTCTATAGACTAAAAATTGACAGAGTTATTGCGTAGGGAAATGTACACAGACAGACAGACAGACACGTTCACTTTTATAGATATAATATATATATATATATATATATATATATATATATATATATATATATATATAATGATTATTTGATTTTCATTGGTTAAAATCATTCTTTACTCATCTTATTCCTGCTTTGCAGGTGTTTTTACAATCATGTGCAACGTGTGACAAGCTAAAAATAAACACAATTCAAATTGTTCTTCGGAAACCACAAAAATAAAAGAAAAACATTTACAAAAAATGTTAAATCATGCAGAAAAAAAAAATCATGGAAGAAAAAAGAATTCATGCAACACCTAATAATAATAGGATGATAAAATTAAAATCAAACCGTCGTTTTTTACTTAACGTGACATATATACATAAAATTGCGTGAATTTCTTCGTGAAAATCAATGGGATTAATTCTGATTATCTTTCGAGGTCAGATAAACATCTTATAGACAGTGCGTGCGTCAACGTCTCGATTCATTCAGACTTTCTGTCATTCGATCTATTAGGAGACACCGATCAATATTAGCAGGTGGCTTATAGCAAAACATCTTATGTATGTATGTATGTATGTATGTATGTATGTATGTATGTATGTATGTATGTATGTGGCTAGTATCAGACGGGTAACCATTTGGGAATTCTAGGCGCTGTATATGCTTTCCGCTTATCTCGGCATTGTTTCCAGTCGCCCTGAACCTCCACTTGCCATGGTGTTCAACAATGTCGAATCAGGAGAGGTGTGGTTGGATATTGCGCAACTCTTGCCACAAAAATTTTATCGCGCAGACACTCTTACCGTGGGTATTTATAGTCTTTAAAGACTGAAGGAAATCTTTTTATGTATGCATGTATGTATGTATGTACGTACGTACGTACGTACGTATGTATGTATGTATGTATGTATGTATCTCCTGATTCGACATTGTATGAATAATCAACAATAAATCAAGGGAAAGATGGTCTTCTTCTGTTAAGAAGTGACGATCATCATGTACTTACGTATGTATGTATGTATGTATGTATGTATGTATGTATGTATGTCTTGTTTAATCCTTCAGGGAGACTAGCCGCCCTCCTCACCAAACAAGTCTGGTGGGGGAACCAGTTTAGTCGCCGGTGACCTGACCATGAGGCAGGCAGTACTGGGTTACATGGTACCAGTAGCATATGACATGACCTTCCAAAGGGCGAATGAGCTCTTTTTCTGGGTCAACGGCCAACTAGCACCGTGTATATTTGTGTGTGTGTGTATATGTGTATTGGGGTGGAGAGGGCTCCCGTAAGCCGTGGTGAAGGCAACCTTTCTAGGAGAAGCAAATCTCTGATTAAAAAAAACCATAAAGCGGAAGACCATTACCCGCATTAAGCTGGTCTGCAGTTTAATTTGTTGCTGGCTATCTTGCTCTTGCTTGTTGCTGGATCTCAACATTTTGAACCGAGAGAGAGACTTAGCTGTCGTACAAAGCTAAGACTCTGTAACATCATCTTTGTATAGATACTCCCTTAGGCATTTGGGCTCAGGGATTTTAAATGTCTGAGGGAGTGGCACTCGTCTGACAAGACGTTGCAATCATCATGTATGTATGTATTTCCAGGTTGGTATCTGAGGGCGCGTTTAGTATACTGGGAGAGGTGCATTCTCAGTCTCCGTTAAGACATGTATCTAAAAAGAAAACTGATGTAAACCCCGAAATCCACTGCCTGTTCTTTCCTGTGGCAGCCATTGCACCGACTGAGATTACCAGTTGTACCAAAAAGTGTGGCTGGTTCTGCACAAAAGATCTCAACTAGAAACAAATCATTTTTTTTTAAATTTTATTTTAGTAAGTTTTAAAAGATCAAGGGGTTAATCCCTCCTGGAGTTAACACTTGATTCCGTTATGATTTAAATTTATATCCGAAGACTCTGTGTAGATTATGCTGTGTTTTAAGACAGTAGGATGAAAACATTGTGTCAGAGAATATACAACAGAAACGAAAGTGCACTATATGTGATAGGTTCTTTCTGTCAAAAGCTGGTTTCGTAAATCATCTGGAAGCACACAATGGTCTCACTGAAATAAACCATGCATATCGATCCACCATAGTCATCATGGGGAAGTATATTAAAAGCTAAACAGATATGGCAATAGAAGTGAGAGACGACCATGAACGTCTACCCCCAACAAACCTCAGTCACAAAGCTTGCTGAAAACTTTAAGGGTGTTATACTGGAAAATACTGCCGAGGTATATGATGACCTAGCAACACAAATTGTAAGAAGAAAAAGAAAGAAATACACCGAAATCGAGATAGACAGCAAGAATGGGAATAGCATAAAAGAGTATAAAAGGGATGCTTCACTTCAATGGCTTAAGAGCTGAAGACTTCCATTTGATGAGGAAAGGTTCATTGTAGCCAGTCAAGATCAGGGCTTACTCACAAATGGATTAAAAAAAAAATGGCTGGCCCACAAGCAAATGCCCAATACAGGTTTTGCTACTCGGCGATTGAGAGCCCAAGCCACCTAATGTCTGGATGCCTAATCTTATTTGCAGATGCTCTTTACACTGGCCGCCACAACACAGTATATAAATACCCCCATTGGAAGATCTAGGAAGAGATACAAATTGACAGATCGACGAACATCTGGGAATATGAACCGCCACCGATAACATCAAACGGAAAAGTGACCGTGTTCTATGATAAAGACATACAGGCCGACAAATACATAAAAGACAAGGCCATCAAACCAGACATTTTAATATGGAACAAGCCCGAAAGAACTGCGCTCATTATCGATGTCCCAAATGATTTTGACCTGAATAGAGCTGAACGGGAAGATAACAAAATATCAGAACCTAAAAATAATCCAGAAACGACTGGCCAGGCTCAACGTTGCTTAACTTCGGTGATCAGGCGAGAACCGTCGTGTCAACATGATTTTGCCGTACACACTATATATTGGGTACAATATAATAGTCAATAGAGAATTGACTCTATGGTTATAAATACTAAATTTGTATGAATTAAAATATAATATTTAAGCGTATTTTACGACCGAGCAATGTTATGATTCGCCTATTTAGGAGATTAGGTACAAGATCAGACGAAAATCCGGCATTATCACGTTGACACATCGATTCTCGTTTGATCAAAAAAGTCCAACAAATATGTGTGACAATTGGAAATACCGGGTACTGTATGCCAAAAGGACCTCAACATCTACCTGCAAGAAGTGAAAATAAATAAATAAATAAATAACGTTGCCATTACCCTTGATGAGTATATACAAGCGACTGGATGTTTGCACACGCGTTAACATGTACACACTTAGACCCAACACGTCGTAGCAGAGTACGTTGCAAGGAACATAAGACAAGTAATAACTCAACTTTTTTTTTGTAATAATAACATTTATTTCTGTGTACTTAAAACGTGACTGTGCTCCTCTCTGACCTCTATCCCCTCTTACGTTCTTTTTATAGTATTTTTTGTTTTCCCTAGTGTGACGTCATTTCGCATAGTCTCGACATTTACATACACGTGTCCGCACTCTGTTACACGAAGAGGCGTCTTGTGAATTTGATATTCTCGGAGGAAGCCATTTCAATTTGCATAGTGTAAGTTATGATTGCTACGGGGGGGGGACGGTTAACCTGGATAGGAAATAAGACTAGAAACCCAAATACACAAACATAAAAAAGAAACCAAAATGATCACCAGGAAGAAAGCAATGTGGAGAAAACGAAATATTGGAAATGTAACAGACAGGGAGAGGCTAAACAAGAAACATGAAGAACTGGACCAAAAAATAAAAGCAAAAGAAGCGAGATTGAGACGATATAGATATAAATTTGAACAATGCAAACAAAACAGAACATTTGAAACGAATGAAAGCCAATTCTACCAAAATGTGAACGGAGGAAAAACAAAAACAGAACAACCAAATCTGACAGAAACAAAACTCTACTAGAGTAAAATATGGGAAGAGCGACGAGATCACAATAGAAATGCCGAGTGGCTGAAAGACATGAAAGAAGAGTTACAACAGATAGAAGAAGGAACAGTGAATGAAATCAGCAAGGAAACCCTAAAGAAAACCATAGGAAAAAATGGCAAACTGGAGAGCAACAGGGCACGACGGGATACATGCATACTGGGTCAAAAAATTCACTACCTTACACGAAAGGCTAGCCCCAAACCTTAGAAGATGTATACAGGAAGCAAGCGTACCACATTGGATGACAAAAGGTAAAAACACACTGCTACAGAAGGACACGGAGAAAGGGACCGTCCCGAGCTACTATAGGCCAATCACGTGCTTACCAACTATGTGGAAGATACTGACAGCACAACTGAGGGAACAAATCTACCACTCCCTAAATAACCGTGGACTCATCCCCGAGGAGCAGAAAGGATGCCAGAAAGGAAAAAGAGGAACACATGACCTGTTATATATAGATCAAAAGATCCTAAAGGAGGTAAAAAGGAGGAGAAAGAATTTAGCGATGGCATGGATTGACTGCAAAAAAGCGTACGACAGGATCCCCCAAGCATGGATAATAGAATGCTTAAAAATGTATAAAATACTAACCAGGATCACCAACGTAATAGAAAATGCAATGAAAACATGGAGACTGGAATTGACAGCTGATGGACAACACATAACAGAAATTAACATACAAAGAGCCATCTTCCAAGGAGACTCACTATCACGACTACTGTTCATCATAGCCATAATGCCCTTGAACAGTATTCTGAGAAAGTGCCAAGCCGGATACAAGTTCTCCAATACAGAGGAAAAAATGAACCACCTGATGTACATAGACGATCTGAAACTTTTTGCAAGGACCGAAAAGGAGCTAGAGACACTAATTAACACTACCAGGATCTTCAGCCAAGATATTCAAATGGAGTTTGGAATGGAAAAGTGCGCACAACTAGTTATAAGAAAGCGAAAACTGGAAACGACAGAAGGCATGGAACTACCCAACCAAACAGAAATGAGGGCACTAGGGGAACAAGACGACTATAAATACTTGGGAATTCTTGAAGCCGACACCATCAGAGCAACAGAAATGAAAGAGAAAATTGGAAAGGAATACCCCAAAAGAACAAGAAAACTGGAAACGTCATTATAGAAACCTAGTAAAAGGTATAAATACATGGGCAGTATCACTGGTAAGATACTCTGGATCGTTTATAGGGTGGACAAAAGAAGAACTGAGACAACTCGACCAGAAAACCAGGAAACCTATGACCATGAATAGTACACTACATCCAAAGGACAATATTGACAGACTCTACGTGAAAAGGAAAGACGGTGGGAGGGGACTGATCTGTATAGAAGACTGTGAAGGACACGAAAAAAGAACTAGAAAAATACACAATGCAAAACATAAAAAGGATAATTATGGCAGCGAGAGACACTGAAAACAAAACAAAGCAAAAAAAAAAACAAAACAGAAAACAGAGAGACAAATGACAAAACAAGAAAAGAGAAGTGGAAAGAGAAACAACTCCACGGAAGATTCATAAGAATGACAAAAGATGAGAATAACGAAAACACCTGGGCATGGATGCGAAAAGGACATATAAACCGAGAAACTGAATCTCTAATAACTGCAGCACAAGATAACTCGATAAGAACCAACGATATCAAAGCAAGGATCGATAAAATACAAGAAAACAGCAAATGCAGACTATGTGTACAAAGAGACAAAACGATAAACCATATAGTAAGTGAATGTAGCAAATTAGTCTAAAAGGAATACAAAAAGCAGGCATGACCAAGTGGGGAGGGCGGTACACTGGGAATTGTGCAAACGGCTGCATTTTGAGGGTACAGACAAATGGTATAAGCATAAACCCTAAACAGCACTCGAAAACGAGAACCACAAAATCCTATGGGACATGGACATACAGACGGACAAACCCATCCGAGCAAGAAGACCAGATGTCGTAATAATTAACAAGAAAGAAAAATCCTGTCAAATCGTAGACTTTGCTGTCCCACAGGGTGAGTATGAAAGAAAAGGAGAAACGAAGCAAATGCACAGAGCTAGCCAGAGACTTAAAAGGGATTTGGATGATGAAGAAAATCAAAATAGTACCGATAATAGTAGGAGCACTAGTGTTAGAGAGAGAGAGAGAGAGAGAGAGAGAGAGAGAGAGAGAGAGAGAGAGAGAGAGGGAGTGTGTGAATTACAGTGTAGACACATTGACAGGAAGTTAAGATCAGCTGATTGGATTGCGTGTGAGTCATGTGATCAGGTTAGCTGAATCGAGGAGATTTGGTTGCGACTTGGACGACAGCGGACGGCTTTGCCGTTGTCTCCTGCCCTTCGCTGGGGGTGGGGAACGAACGCTGACGTGGTAGAAATAAAACCTAGAAGAAGAAACCACAGGCCAAATTCACTTTCCACCTTCTGCAAGACATCTGGGAAAGTGAAATAAACTATAGAACCCATTTCTTGTCTTGGTGTGAAATAAATCTTCGTCCCCAAAAACAGGTATCAAGCCCCCCTCCCAGACGAGAATTTCCAGATGGACCAACGAAACGTTTGCGCCGTATATTTATGCAAACGCTCATTTTGTGCCGTTCTTGAACCAGAACACCCAGAAAGAGTGTGGAAAAAAACAACGTAGGGTCCTTTCATTGAACAACGGTGAACACAAAAAAAAACAAAACAAAATATAGACAACTGAAAAAAGACATATTAAAATTATGTATAGTTATATATTATGCTAAATAAAGAGAAATAAAAAATTAAAAAACAGATAGCACGATCGACATACAGATAACGAATTGTTGATTTTAAATATGAAAAAACGGTGTAAAACAGAGGAAATTGAAAAAGAAAGATATATCAATCGACACACTGATAATAAATTGTTAATTTTGAATATGCAGTCAATGTGTAAAACAGAAAGAAAAAAAATGAAATAGAAAAGAAATATAAACTTTAGTTACAGAGTGTGAATGAAGAGGCTTGTCACAATTACGAGAAACACGTCAATCAAATATTTGTTATGAATTTATAAGTTAAACAATTATATACAGTTAAAATGTGGTTAAATTGTAAAAGCTTTGCGTACTTTTAGGAAAAACAATGTGTTTTTTTTTTGTTAAGAAGCAAGGGACAGTTTCTGCTAATGTGAAATTGTTTTTTTCTCTAATTGTACGTTTTTTTTCGTAAGAATTTTTTTCTGGTGTGGAAAAATGTTATTCATTATATGTAAACTGTTTTAAAGTTATAAGTGAGTCGTTTTTTGTTTGTTTTTGGAAACGACTATGTATCTATGTATTGTTTGTAAACGACTGTGATTTTTTTTATTTTTTTATTCTTGAGATTCTGTGAGGTGGACAAGGTGATGTAACCGACCTCGAACGAACGCCGACGTGGTAGAAATAAGACCTAGAAGAAGAAACCACAGGCCAAATTCACTTTCCACCTTCTGCAAGACATCTGGGAAAGTGAAATAAACTATATAACCAATTTCTTGTTTTGGTGTGAAATAAGTCTTCGTCCCCAAAAACAGGTATCAAGTCTCCCTCCCAGACGAGAATTTCCAGATGGACTAACGAAACGGCAGAAGGTATGTTGAAAATATATGACATGTCACACACATATTCACACTTAACAGCATATGAACATATGTAATATAAAGACCACTAGACGATCAAACACAATGGCATTAACTCTGATAAGGTAATCAAACATTCAAATTTTTATAAATAGACACATTTTAATATGTCATCTCCATTCCAATTTCAACCAATATACAACAAACGCTCATTTTATGATACGTAATATAACACTAGGAACAATTCCGAAAAACTTCGAAAAAAGAATGTCAGAAATTGGAATCAAAGGAATAACTGCAAAAGTACAACGACTAACGATAATGAAAACGACTAAAATATTAAGGAAACCCCTTGAATGCGGAGAATAATATAAGAAGACAATATAACGAATAAGCGTTACAGGGAATGAAGAACACAGAAGCTGCATATCTACAAGTTCTACACCCCCATCATGCACCCCCCTCCCATTGTCTCATCACCGCCCCCCCCCCACAATAAAAAAGTGATACCAAAGGGCCGAGAAGGGTTAAGAATGGCTAAAAGACCGAGGAGCGAGCGCTAACCAGACCTCGGCTGGACAAACGCAAAGAGAACTGGGACCTTGTGGAGGCCGAGTGCCACTCAAATTCCAGTATAAACCAATGGCCACTACCAACGAGAATTCAATGGTAAGCGGCTGTTGCGATTATGCAAATGCATTTGCAAATGCTATCGAAGGAGGTGGAGAGAGCTGGACGTCTGGGGAGACTTGTTGTCACTCAGCTTCCAGAGAACACCACAGGTTTCCAATCACATCGTTTGTTGACTTGTGTGAAATCTCCATGTGAGCCAATAATAATAATAATAATAATAATAATAATAATAATAATAATAATAATAATAATAATAATAACAATCTTTTTTCTAGAATTAACGTCCCTCTTCCCTGGTCTACAAAAATGCCGGAGCAAACTGTTGGCAATAGTCGGTAGGGCCACCTCGGGCATTTAACAATAAACTAATCCATTCTCAAAGAGAAATTAAAGCCTGGGAGGGTCGACCGCTTGCGACTGAATAGGACCGCATCCCAGCCCAACAGCAATAAAGTCATTGTTGAACTGATTGTCGAGAACGTATCCCCGACGTGACTGAAAAATGTTGGCTCAACTTGTAGCGAGTCTTATGTCGACAAACAATTCAAATAATAAATGTCACAGTAGCAAAAGTAGTCTTTCCATTCATAAATCCTCCAACTCTCCTCCTTTTTTTTTCCTTCCTCAACAAGATTATCCTCTTCGTTCAAAACGTGAATTGCTAATCTCCCAAACATCATAATAGTCATACATAAACAAAAATCTACCCTTTAATCCCTTGTTTCATTCATACTTTTAAGCGTGGCGGTTGTAATTATTATAGTAAAGCGACCCATTCATCGATCGATCTATGGATCCATCCGTCGATCCATCAATCCTCTAATGCATCTATCAACACATTCATCTATTTATCCATCCATCCATGAATCCTGCAATGTATTGAGCAATCAATTAACGCATCCGTTCATTGATATATTTATCGGTCTATGCATCGATTCACTGATCTATCCCTCATCATTTCATCGATGGTTGAGGTATTCCAACGGTTCTATACTGCACAAAAATCGAAAATTAATCCCTTTTTGTCCGCTTGTCTCTGTTTAGGTACAGGTTAAATATTATTAGTAGTAATAGTTAGTAGTGATATTTGCTTTTGTTTAGAATGGACTATTTTAATATTTTATAGATAATTTTATTGTTTCGAATGTTAATAAACAGTAACAGAGCTCTCTTCGAAGAGAGAGAGAGAGAGAGAGAGAGAGAGAGAGAGAGAGAGAGAGATAAAATATGATCGGTAGTTTTCGAGTTTTAGTCGAACATACAGACGGAGGTACGACTTTCCTTTATAAACTAGATATAACTTTTGAAGAAATGCTGGAAATTAACTTTTAACTATTTTATCTATAAATAAATATATGAACAACACACACACACACACACACACACACACACACATATATATATATATATATATATATATCAATTTAATTTATTTTTCTTAGTTGTTTTTTCACGACGTTTCGGCGAACTATTTTTATCTGGCCTTCGTCAGGTGGTAACCGCGACGGGATAGGAACTCCGAATCTTCTATCTGCATCCAATGCAATTACTGCCATCCATAGTTGTTGTCGTCTCACCACGTTTTTTGGCCTGTTTTGGGTAGGATTGAAACCGCTATTTTCAGACAAGAACCGTAGAGATTCAACGTCTCTATCCACTGCGCCACAGACCCCGAATTCCAATTATATATATATATATATATATATATATATATATATATATATATATATATATATATATATATATATATATATATATATATATATATATATATATATATATATATATATATATATATATATATATATATATATATATATATATATATATATATATATATATATATATATATATATATATATATATATATATATATATATATATATATATATATATATATATATATATATATATATATATATATATATATATATATATAAGAATGTTGTGTGTGTCTGAATGTATGATTTTGTTTACTATGGACTCGAAAATGACTGGCCGATTTTTATGAAATTTTACACAAATGTACTTTATGCGCTTATGTCTTGTATCGGAATGCCTTCGGTAAACATAGATAATCGAAATAATCCGATGAAAGAAGGAACAGGCGATTTTGATCAAAGCACAGCCAAACATCACAGGTGCATGTGAGAAGTTTTATTACTACACAAGCAGAAAGGCCCGACATATAAAATCAACAGTTGACAGAGACGCGTTCGAAATGAATGTTTCTGTTTAAAGCACAATGGAAGTATGATACCTAACTTTTTCATTTTAAACTTAAATTCAAGTCACTATCACAGCACAAGCAGTAATGCCAGCCATATAAAATCAACAGTAGGCTCTTTGATATGATAGGGACGCGTTTAAAATGAATGTTTCTGTTTACATCATAATTGCATCATTATACTTGACTTTTGCATTTTAAACTTTAATGCAAGCCATTATATATAAAAATAATTTCATTAAATCAACAGTAGGCTCTTTACAGTGCAATGTAGACTACAGTGCATTGTGAACGAAGGCATGTGAGGAAGCATGTGAAACTTCATCCCAGTGCACCGGGATAGGTCCCTAATTAGAGTAGGCAATCAATCGATTTGATTGAAAATGGGCGATTTCACCATTTCGATGACAATAAAAATATGGGAGTGTGAAAAATTCGTTAAGCATCATTCAATCCCGAGCAACGTCGGGTCTCCCGGTTAATATATATATATATATATATATATATATATATATATATATATATATATATATATATATATATATGTGTGTGTGTGTGTGTGAATGAAAAGGAAAACATAAAATAAATAAATGGTAATCAACGTTTCGTCCCTATTTCAGAGGACATCATCAGGATTTGGTTAAAAAATGCTGAGAAAACAGGCTACAAACCGCATGCGAGTGAAGAAGAAAAACATTTTTTAATCAAATCCTGATGATGTCCCAAGAAAAAGGGACGAAACGTTGATTACTATTTATTTATTTTAGGTTTTTCCTTTACATTCGCATAACGTCAACCATCGTTTTTACTTCATTTTATCCCCCCCACACATATACCTATATATCAATGAAAGTGGATGTGTCTGTGTGTCTGTGTGTCTGTCTGCGTATCTGTGTACATTTTCCTTCGCAATAACTCTGTTAATTTTCAGTCTACAGACTCGAAATTTGATATACAGGTTACTGAGATTTGGCAAAAATCTATGTGATCAGTTTTCGGCCAGAAATTTGGCTGTTAAGAGGTAAATGTTGAACGATTTGACCTTTGAGAACTCTACCAAACTCCTCCGACAATTTTGGGTCTAAACACTTGAAATTTTAGATATAGGTTCCTTGGACATGGATCTAACTTTGAGACCAAAACAATAAATGTTAAGGGATCATAATAGGGGTCAAAGTTAAAAAACATGACCGTTTTTTTTTGTTTTGTTTTTTTGCTCAGCATACACCTCCAAACACCCGGGCAACGCCGGGCACCCATGCTAGTATATGTATATAAACATACATATTTGTACGCATCCCTAAAAATGGATTGAGAATGCATATATAAGGGAGGAAACTAATGCGTATGTAATGAAAGGCAATCTCCAAAGTCCAAGAGAGATAATTATACAAGTAATACAATTATCACTAAAAAACTGACAACAACAACAACAACAACAAATTCGACCTTAATTTTAGGAGGAGCGATTTTAGAAAGAGTGATTTGTAAATAAGAACTCCTTGTCATAAATGCGACAAGAGAAGGTCATTTGTCCCTAAGATTGGCACGGGGTCGTGCTATTCATCGGCGCCCATGTTTTTGCAAATAATTGCCCTAAATACCAAAGACAATCGATGCATGACGACAGCCCTTGTTAATGATACAAAAGAAATGAAAAGAATTATTTTAAGTTTTACAAAGATTTAATGAACACTAGAGAAGCTACCTACCACTGGCCCGGAGGGATCTAGGTCATTAGAGTCCTGGTTATTAGTGTAACAGGCATAAGTGTCCCAGTCATTAGTGTCCAAGTCATTAGTGCCCCATTTATAAGTCTTAAGTATCCTAGGTCTTTAGTATACCTTTTTATTTGTCTACCAGTAACATAAAGAGAGAATACCCACAAGGATTCATGAAAATTCGAAGATTTCATACCTTGCTTTACGTGTGAATACCTTTGTTGTAAGATTTCAAATGTTCAGACCAAAATTTAATTTCGTAGATACCGCAGAGGTCAATTTTTTTTAATTTGACCCCAATTTTGACTCCTTAACATTTATTATTTTCGTCTCAAATCAAAATAAAAAGTTTTACCCACGTTCAAGTTACCTATATCTAAAATTTCAAATCTTTAGCCATAAAATTGGCGGAGGATGTTGATAGAATCTGCAAAGGTGAGCTCTTTCAATTTTAACCTTTTGACAGTCAAATTTTTGCCACAAAACTGTTTAAAATACTTGCAGCATGTCTGAATACCTGTTATGTATAAATTTCGATTTCCTATTTCGTTCGACGTATTCTTAAATCATCGAAATTAAATAAAATATATTCTTCAATCATCGAAATAAGATTAAATAAATTCTTAAATCATCAAAATTAGATCTCTAATAAATTCTTAAATCATCGGAATAAGGAAAAAATAAATTTCATTGGTTGAAAGCTTGGTTTAGAATCGTTTTAAATTGTATTTGCATGTATTTTTATTTTTTAAAGTTTGTGATAAAGATCTAAATTTCATTGGTTGAAAGCTTGGTATGGAATCATTTTAAATTGTATTTATTTGCACTTTCAGATTGCAATGTAACGCGTATTGCAAATTTTAATTGTAATAAATAGAATTTAGTTTTCTCTCATATTTTCCTCTTAGCAAAACAGTGGTGGTTGGTATGAACTTTTTTTTTCATCAACGCCGGGCCGAAATGCTAGTATATATGCATATAAAAGTGAACGTGTCTGTGTGTCTGTGTGTCTGTGTGTGTACGTTTACCTACGCAATAACTCTGTCAATTTTCAGGCTACAGATTCGAAATTTGATATACAGGGTACTGAGATTTGGGAAAATCTTTGGGATCCGTTTTCGGCCAGAAATTTGGCTGTTAAGGGGTCAAAGTTCAACGATTTGACCCTTGAGAACTCTACCAAACTCCTCCGAAAATTTTGGGTCTAAATACTTGAAATTTTATATATACGTTCTTTGGACGTGGATCCAACGTAATAACTTGATTAGAGCCCAAAGCAATAAATGTTAAGGGGTCATAATAGGGGTCAAAGATTAAAAGAAAATGACCTCTGCGTTCTCTACGAAATTACTCAGACAATTTCTGGTCTAAACATTTGAAATTTTATATAAAGGGTATTCAGAGATAAGGCAAACTTTTTAATCGGTTTTGATCGAAAATGTATGTATGTATGTTTCCATGTATATCTAAAACTTTCGACAGAGACGACGGATTTTCACAAAATCAGTATCGTTTTGAAGTGCGATCTTTCAGACGACAAATAACGAAAAATTGTCTAAAAACATTATAATTCTTCAGAGGGGGGGCGCTTTTTTCGCCGATATTTTTAAAAGTTATTTTCTCCTTTCGATTGTCTAGCCTTAATTAAAACGAATCGTGGGTTTTGTAGAGATGCCGAATACTGTCATGTGTGAGTATTTTTCCAGCACTGTAGAGGGAGATCACATTCTTTGCAGCAGCTTTGTCAATATCTACTATGTATTTGTTAAATATCTGAATTGCTTAGTCATAAAAAAATGTGCGTATGTCGTTCTGATTGATCTAAGACAGTCTGTTCCCCGTGTTACGTGAAACGAATCATATAAGTAATGATAAAGGAGGGGACATTCCTTTACTGCAGAACCAGAGAAAAAAAAAAATCTCAGCTCGAGCGAAACTTGAGTCGTTGAGATATTTGCGCGTGGATAGAGTTTAACCGCCCTCACTTTTTTTGTCTTTCTTTTTTCAAACCGACCCAATCTTTAAAGTGGGTCACAGGGTCAGCTATTTTGAATTCTGTGCGTTCTTTGATGATATGAAGCAGAACAAAACCGACATTGATAATCTTTGGAATCGGAATGCTCATCGCTAAGTGAACGATAATAAGTTTATCGTAAAATAGAAAGTATCCACTTTATCATGGCCGCCGTATATGAAGTCGAGATTTTCAAGCCAATGTTAATCTAATGAAAATTATATTTAGGCCAGATTTTATTATTATATTTTTGGGCAAATATTTTGTTTTTCAAGAATTGGTTTAATGATTTAACACATAATAAAATCCAATTGTGTCTTTTTAAAATTATTTTATTTACCACTTCTCCAGGAGGTCAAGTGTGAGTTTGATGGAGGTTTTTGTGGAACTGTACCGTAGTAAAGGAACCAAAACATGTTGTGTGCAGTTTCAGTCACAAAGGTGACCAAGACAAAGAATAGGAAATAACTCAGACTCCCTTTTTGGTTCTCTACAATGTTATTACGGCCGTGACGCCAACCAAGTGATCTAGAACGTTCTCCACGTCTCTCACGAGATTGCGAACGGTGTCTTGTCTCTCACGAGGTCTTTGACTTCCTCTTATTTTCATAGTCCTTTTTTTCCTCCACCGGTGACGTCACTTCTCATACATTTATATCCGCGCGTTACAAAACGACCTGGATTTGAACTTGGCACATCCAGGTTTTCAGTCCGTGTCGTTAGCCACAATCACCAAACTGTTTTTATTTTATTTGAATGAAGATGCTTTGGCGTAACTATATCCAATTAAATTCTTCTAAATCCAAAATATTTTTTTATGGAAATCGCTTCACATAAGACATGAAGCTGTTATATACTACATATGTAACAAGTCTATTTAACGCGTTTGCTTGTGTAACCTGCGTATACGTATCGTATTGTGATCGTCTAGTGTTCATGTGTGTTTGTATCACCGTCCGTATCGTTACTAGCATGTTGAGTGTATCCTTGTCGACACGTGTGATGACGTCTAGTGTGTGTGCACATCTATTTACACGTATAACGTACAGATACAGGTCAATAAACGCAGACATATAATAATTTACAACAGTTTCTTACGGGACGATTAAACATCTTTTTGGCAGGTTATTCAGGCCAAAAAGGGGAGAGGGAAATATACCTTTCCGTCAGTTCATCTTGATTGATGGTCAGTAAGCAGCAACTTTCCCTAAGGAACGACAATTGACACGGTTTATTATTATCAACTTTTAATTCTGACGCCCTTCCACCACCCCGTTTCTGGTGTTGGACGTCTCTCCTGATCTCTACATCTTGCTATGCGTCCACTGTCAAACTCTACCAATGTCTGACTCCCTAACTCACTAACTTTCTAACTCTACGTATATATATATATATATATATATATATATATATATATATATATATATATATATATTTATTGGAATCCTTTGTGATGAGTCATTTATTTATTTATTTATTTATTTATTTATTTATTTATTAGCAGTACCCGCTGACCGGCGTTGCCCGGTGGAAGCATGCCCCCCCCATAAAAAGTTAAAGTACGGTTGTTTTCGTTGTTGTTGTTGTTATTATTATTGCTGCTGTGCTGCTGCTGCTGCTGCTGCTACCCAAGACACCCCCAACTCCTATATGGATATTGAACAAGCCCCTACCATTAAATAAATAAATAAATAAATAAATAAAAAATATCAGCGAGAGTAAAAATAAAAAAATATATATATTTGACACAGTCGTTAGCTGAGGTGGAGAGATGTGAAAAAAAGAAAAAGAAAAAGAAAAAGTAAATACCGTAGGCAGGGTGGCAGGTAGGCTCGAACCTGTATAGCGAATGATGAAAGGAATATGTAAAAACAAAGCCATCCATTTAGTTGTCGATAGATAGATAGATAGAGAGATAGATAGATAAATAGATGGAGAGAGAGAGAGAGAGAGAGAGAGAGAGAGAGAGAGAGAGAGAGAGACTGAGTTTGTAATTTTTTACGAACTAAAAAACAGGAAATACTTAATCGATTATTTTTAAATCAAAATAATTTATTCTATTTTAAAAGTAAAACTTTTTCACCAATAAACTGAAAACAGAATTTTTCATTTGTATTTCGGATTTGAATAAAACATGATACTTATGAATATTGTGAACGTCCGGTGAATTTTAAGTTTTGATAAGCATGTGGGTTTTGCTCAGATGGTAGCGAATACCGTTGTTGAGCTATATGCTTTGGTTTCGATTCTAACTGATCGCACCCATGTCATATATTTTTCAAAAACTTTTGACATCACTACTATATATTGGGTACAATGTAATAATTATGGCTCATTGTTTTGACTTTGAAGTATATATCCGACACAGCTAGACACAATTAATCAACCGAGAACCACATCATTCTATATAAAAGCATATAAGATATCAACGGATACACACTCGAGAGTCAAAACAATGAAAAGAATAAGCTGTTGTCATAGCCTTCGTAATAATCAATAGAGAATTGTTTCTATAATAATAAGTACGAAATCTGCATGAATTAAAATAACATCTTTAAGTGTATTTTATGATCTGGCGACGGTGATGTTGATTGGTTCCAATTCGTTGCTTCCAAACTCATCACGCAATGGACCGTTTATGTCATTGAGTTTAAGAATTCTGATCTAGATCTTTAATTATCTAATTATAATTTTCTTGTTGTTACGGATGATGATGGTATCGGTTGTGGTGTCGTTGTTGATGGTGGTTCTGGTCCGTTGCCAGAACCAGAAGATAAGAATTAAATATACGGATCAGATATCATGCATTCCTAAATATATATTAGTTATTATTATCTGTATTCTTCTTTCTCTTTTCGTTATCTTTTTTTTTGCCCCGCCCCCCGACAAAAGGACTTGTAAATTCACCCTTGTTTGTTCGTCCGTTCCTCTGTTCGCGCTTTTCTCAATAACAATGTCTTGGAGATTTTTGAAATTTTGCACAAACATTAAACATGACATGAGTAAAAAAGTAACAGAATGGATTTTCCGGGAAAAAGGGACGCCTTTCGAGTTGAAATGGTTAAAATTGACACTTTTGTGTTTATTAAAAAAATGATGCCTTGGATTTTTATAAAACTTTCTGAAAAGTTGTAACTAACTGATTTCTATACAATTTTTTTTGTCTATACTTCGCTTTGGTTAGCTCTGTGTATTTGCTCCGTTTCTTCTTTTATTTGATATTCACCCTGTGGTCAGCTGGGACAGCAAAGTCTACAATTTTACAGGACTTTTCTTTCTTGTTAATTATTACAACATCCGGTCGTCTGACTTGGATGGGTTTATCAGTGTGTATGTCCATGTCCCATAGGTTTTGTGATTCTCGTTTTAAAGTACTGTTGCGAGCTTATGTTTGTACCATTTGTCTGTGCGTTCGAAATGCAGTTGTTTGCATAATTCCCAGTGTACTGCCCTTCCCACTTGGTGGTGCCAGTTTTTGTATTCCTTTTGGGCCAGTTTGCAGCATTCGTTTACCATATGGTTTATCGTTTCATCTCTTTGTCCATAGCGTCTGCATTTGCTGTTTTCTTGTGTTTTGTCAATCTTTGATGTGGTTAGTTCTTGTGCTGCATGGATTCAGTTTCTCGGTTTACATGTTTCGCATCCATGCCTAGGTATTTTCGTTATTCTTACCTTTTGTTATTCTTATGAATCTTCGGTGTAGTTGTTTCTTTTTTCTTTTGTTTTTACATAGGCATCACCACTTATCAAGGCCCAGAGACCATTCGCGGACAAGGGTTAAGAGTGTACAGTAGTCAATTGGACAATATAGTAATCGTTAGTAATGGAAATTCGGTAAATTTGTTAACTTATATTGAACGGCTCATCAAAAACTTATTTACGTTGGACTTGAAGACAATCAGATTGTAGTCAGCTGGAAAGCAGGAAAACGGAAGACAATTCCACAGGCGTGCACTTCTAAGAAACAAGCTTTGTTTATGGAATCTGCGTTTAGGTTTAGGCACAGATAAAGAGTGGAGTAATTATTGATAGTGCTTTCAGCTAAACTTTCTTGTGAAAGTTTGACGAGGGGGGACCATAGATTGAAGCTCAATCGAACACTTGCCATGAAAACAAGGATAAAGCAGAGACAAACTTGCAACATCTCTTCTGTGAGATAGAGGTTGCAGGGAAGAGAAAAGGACATCTCCTACGAGGCTACGAAGTCTATTTTGAACTCTATCAAGGCAAGACAAGTCCTTTCTAACAGCTCCTGCCCAGATATGGCAACAGTACTCCATCCTTGGAGGTACCTGACTCTTACATAGATAGAGAATTGCATCAGCAGTGAGATATCTACCGGATCGATAGAAGGAGCCCACCATTTTTCCAGGGGCCTTGGCAACAGGTTTGATGTACATGTTTTTCAGATCAGGAATAAAGGTCAAGCCCAGAAGCTTGTCAAAACATGAGGCCTCCCCAAGACGAGATTTATTCATTTCAATTGATGCCAGATGGGGATCGGAGCGTTGATGATATAAAGATAAAAGCTTGGTTTTAGATGCATTAAAAGTAACCAGCGAGTCCTTTCTCATTGTACCACGTGCTCAAAATTAGAGGAGAGAGAATCAGAGAGAACTTGGTCGTTTACTGTCTTAGATGTGCTACCATAGATGGTAGTGTCATCAGCATAAATGTCTACGAATGATGTAAGGATGTGATTTGGAAAATCATTAATGTAGACTAGGAAGAGAGTTGGACCCAGGATGGATCACTGAGGGACTCCAGCATTAATACTATGAGATTCTGATTTTTGCCCATCAACCACTACTCTTATGAACCTATCAGAGAAAAATGATTTAATAATTGAGAAGACATTGTTATGATGGAGTTTTGGGATTTGTGGACTAGATCGACAGACTTGCTTAGAGCAGGACAGAGAGAGAGAGAGAGAGAGAGAGAGAGAGAGAGAGAGAGAGAGAGAGAGAGAGAGAGAGTGAGAAACGAAGAAATTTATTACTTTTTGTAGAACATGATAAGGTAAAGCCGTAACAATTACCCACTAATATTGCATCGAGAGGCCCCACCAGAAGGTACTGCATGGTCCAGAATCCATTCACCAAATGGCAATACAGCAGCCCCAGTACTTTGCACCTGCTGATAGGACAGCCTCCTTAGTGGTTAATCCAAGGTTCGGGTCTCTTACCATTAGGCGGATAACATTAGCCCAGATAAAGCATTTACCTCCAGCACCCTTACTAGTGACATGGCTACAAGGATAGACATAGAAACAGAAAATTTCCGACATCTCTGGCGACTGTTTGTCAAAATACTGCTAACCTAGAATACAGCTTTTTTTCTCCCTTTGTCAGAAAAATCACTCATTAAAAAATGAGGACGGAGGGACAAATAAAGAGAAGCGAGAGTAACGGGAGCTGCCAATAACGCATCCACAATGCGTTCTCTACTCTCCATTAAAAAAAATAATATTAAGTATTGTTCTACCCATTTTTCTTTTGTCGTTTTGTCCTTGGTCTCTGTTTTCTGTTTAGTTGAATTTTTTTCCATGTTTCTTGCTTCCAGTATTTTGTATTATATATTTTTGTGTCAT
>NC_136513.1:77148392-77175892 GCF_053919585.1 Euprymna scolopes | reverse complement strand
TGATAAAAGAAAAAGTCATAGATCGTGCGAAAAAAGACAGTTTTTTTAAAATCCAACCCATGTCGGGAAAGGACGAATATGTGTGCGTATGGGAAGGTTGTTTGATGTCTATATATACACTTTTAAAATGCATTAAAATAAATATGTACATTTTTTTTTTTTTTTCTTCTGCGAAACTATTCATTTTCCTGAAACATTCAAAGAAAAACGGCTAGCCAGGATCCACCCTGATACCTTGCTCTTTGATTATTATTTTCCCTATACACATATATATATATATATACATATATATATATACATATATATATATACATATATATACATATATATATACATATATGTATATATATGTATATATATATATCTATTACATAACTTATAAATAATGATAAAAATAAATGTTTAAATAAAATATATAGTTTCTTATGATTAGTCCATTTCTTTCTGTTCTAACAAACCTGTCCATTCCATTTTAAGTCAATTTAAAAAAAAAAGAAACGAAAATATAATAAAATTTCGCACTTTTTCGTTTTCTAGATTATCAGAAGCCATTAAAAATATTTAAAAACTGAAAAGGAAAAAAATTGCTGACATTTGCCTAAATTATCTTTTCCATCTTTTCTATTTTTCCATCTTTTCTTAACGTTTTTTTTCGAATTGTGCATCGTCAAGCAACTTTTCTATTGTTAAAAGAAAAAAGATGTGCAGCGAATAACTAATTTGCATGCGTGCAGACAACTTAACTCAAACGAAGGTACGTATGAAAAAAACAAAAACAAAAAAAAAACAAAAAACAAAGAACAACGAGAAAGTGGTGGTGCTCGAAATCAGTTTAAAATTTGCATTGCTTTCATAACCCGTTTTTTTCTTTCAGTAATATTACAAGCTATTTCGGCCTTAAATAGACAGCCATTTGTACTTGAAGATAGTGTGCTGGTGTGCGTATTTGTATTGGGGCTTCTTGACCCGCTAAAAAAGACTTGAGGATGGATGATCTGATTTTAGAAAAGCTGTTGGCTAGAGCTCAAGCAGTGATGAAATGCAATGTTGAAATAGTAGGACCTGACGTTGATAAAAGGCAGTGTTGAAGTAATAGTACCTGTTGTAGCTGTGGTACGGCCTGTTCGAATCACTCAGTCACGTGTGGACATGTACCGATCCTCTTATACAGGGTGACCCCCCAAAAAACCAAAGCTAAATGGAGGCTATCTAGAACAGAGAAAAAATGGCCAAAGACCCTTGTGTTTTTATGTGAGGTTTTTAATATAATAAACTGGTTATGACCAAAGTTTCATTTCATTCGGACAAAACACTAAGGAACAGGGCCTAATTAGAGTTGGGGCCCGTTTTTTTTTGTCACCCTGTATTTTATCAATACAATTGCCCTAATCAGTTTATGAAAAATTGGGTAAAGAGCAGCAGAGACGTGCAGAGGGTAAAGAGCAGCAGAGACGTGCAGAGGGTAAAGAGCAGCAGAGACGCGCAAGCCAGCGATCAACGCTGTTATCGGTGCAACAACAGTGATTGTCTGATCGTTGAAAGTGAACTCGGTGAATATGATTGTAACCACAGTGACAGGCGCTAGGCAGGTTTGCTGCGGAAACGTGATTCCGTTATTTTCTCGATACGCGTAAGGGAACTTACAACTGCGTGACTTATACTTAGAAGAATTTTAATGATGTACTATGATAACTTTTTTTTTTATAACTGCAATAAATATTAAAACAAATAAATGATTGACATAAATGCAATTAAATGTGTACAAATATATAATATTTCACAAAAATCAAACACAAACAAATAAAATAATACAAAGGAAAAAAGGGCAATAAATAGACCAAGACTATCACGTGGAATAAAGAAATGTGACTGTCGAACTATGCAAGTAAGGAAACAATGTTATATATACACTACCTTATGCTTTAATCTTGACTAATATATATATATATATGTATGTATATATATATATTTATATATATATATATATATATATATATATATATATATATATATATATATATATATATAATGGATTCTCCCGTCGATTTTGACGTATGAGGTTCCGCCACAACAACTAAGATGTTCGGAAATCCACGTAGTTAATTCGTTTATAGTGGTGAAGGCTTTGAGGCTTTGTGTAGAACCAACCATATTTTGGTATTACTGCTAATCTTTGTCGGTGCAATAGCTACCACAAGACAGAGCATACAGTATATATATACATATATATATATATATATATATATATATATATATATATATATATATATATATAATAAAATCATAATTACTAGCGAGACCCGGGGAAATTCACCAGGGACTGATTCATATGTAATATATTAATATTGACATTCTGTAGATATTCAGCGTAAATGGAGACGCCCTGACATTATTGTAGCTATTTTGTTAAAACTGCAAAAGTATTTATCCAAGTTAGCAGCGATGCCCGGCGTAGCCAGGTCGTAAAATACGCTTAAATATGATATTTTATAATGTTATATCGATTATTATATATTATAAAGTTGCGATGACTGCAAATATATTTTTTTTCTCTACCCTGCAACCTCTCTCCCACAGTTATCGTTATTTCCATGGCAAGTGCTCGTCTGAACTCCAATCTCTGGTCCCCCATCGCCAATCTTTCACGAAAAATACCCGTCTAGCTGAATCCACTGTGAAAAATTTCCCCCACTCTATATCTGTGCCTAAATCAAAACGTGGATTCCATGAACAAAGCTTCTTTCTTAGAACTGCACGACTGTGGAACTCTGTTCCGTCTGCCTGCTTCCCACCGGACTACAACTTGGATGTCTTCAAGTCCAACGTTAACAAATTCCTAATGAAACGCCCCCTTAAGTAAACACTTCATCAAATCTCCACACTAACGTAATGTACTTGCAATAACCATTATCCCTGAGTGGCTTCCGGGCCTTGATAAGTGGTGATCACTGTGTAAAAAAAAGATATATATATATATATATATATATATATATATATATATATATATATATATAACGAAACCAAAACCAAGACTTATAAAGAATTCTTGATAAATTATTTTAAAAAAATAGGTTATTGGAGTGTCATTAGTAGGGCTATTGACCACAGCATATTTTTTCATTGTTTTGGCTCTCGAGTATATACCCAACACAGTTATACACAATTAATCAACCGAGAATCACATCACTCTATATAAAAACATATAAGATATCAATAGATATATACCTGAGAATCAAAAGAAGGAAAAGAATATGCTGTTGTCATGACCCTAGTCATTAGCTATAATCGAAACTGAAACCAAAACTTATGAGGAATTCTTGGTAAAATTATTTATAAAAAAAATAGATGACTTAAGTGTCATGAGCTATAATCGAAACTGAAACCAAAACTTATGAGGAATTCTTGGTAAAATTATTTATTACAAGAAATGGATGTACATAACAATCAAACGACCCGGATGTAAGCGCGACACACAAAATAACACAAATGCTATCGTATTAATATATATATTCTTTACACCTAAAGTATGTATAAAGGTTAAGATTTCTATCTAAATTAGGATGCGTTTATTCAACCTATAGGTTTAGCGATGAAAACGATATTTTTAACGTATGCCTAACAAACAAACGAGGGGCGTGCAATAAGTAATGCCCCTGACCCATTTCCCATGACATTAGAACAACGAAACGTAGCACTGTTATTAGTCTTTCTCTACATAGGAACCACCCAGAGTTATGCATTTCTCTCATCGTTTGATGCAGCCCTGGAGACCGTTTGTGTAGAACACCCCAGCTTGTCCTCCAACCACGACGTGACTTCAGAAATTAAGGCTGTCTCATCTGGGAAACGCTTTCCTTTCAAAAACAACTTCATGGCTGGAAAGAGATGAAAGTCAGAGGGTGCAAGGTCAGGAGAGTAGGAAGAATGGAGCGGATTTCATAACCACACGCCCGTGCTTTTGATCTGGCGACATGCGAGTTGTGGACCGGAACGTTGTCCTGCAGGAGGAGGGTACCTTTGCTGATCTTGCCCCGCCTCTTGATTTTGATAGCTTCCCTTAATTTCCTCAAAAGTGAAGCATAATAGGCTCCTGTAATTGTGGTACCCTTTGCCAGGAAATCTGTAATCACTACTCCGTCCTGGTCCCAGAAGACTGTGATCATGACCTTGCTAGCGGAGGGCTGCACCCTTGCCTTCTTTGTAGGTGGTGAGTCCAAGTGCTTTCACTGCATTGGTTGGGCTTTGGTCTCTGGATCATAGTGATGGACCCAAGTTTCATCCTGTGTAATCAGTCTTTTGAAAAACTTTGATCATCTTCTTGGCACATCTCTAAATTCATCCTCGAGCACTCGACGCGTTCTCGCTTCTGGAATGGTGTGAGCAACCTGGAAATCCATCTGGCAGACACCTTATGCATATGCAAATGGTCATGAATGATAGTTTCCACAAACCCTGTACTAATCTTGACATCTTGGGCTATTTGGCGAATAGTAATGCGCCCATCTTCCAAAATGGCAGCCTCAACTTGCCGGAAAGATGCCTCATCAATAGCAGAAGGTGTGTGTGGGGGGGGTGACCAGGTCTTGGAGCTGTTTCCACAGACTTCCGGCCATGTTTGAATTTACGATGCCAGCGTTTTACAAGGTCATATGACGGGGCATTATCTCCATAAGTTTCTTTCATTTCATCAAAAGTTTCCTGTGGTGTGCGTCCTTTCAAATATAAAAACCGGATCACTGCTCGCCATTCAACAGGCTCCATTTCACACCTGACTCAGTTCAAACACCTGTAAAACAGAAACCACAATTAGTTCAGAGCTGTAATTGCCACATAACCTGTAGAGATATAAATCATTGCACGTGTAAAATTTCAGCTAGATCAGATAACTGGAAGTAGATCAGGGGCATTACTTATTGTACGCCCCTCGTTACATAACAGAACCATGACAGAAGTGCAAACATAATGCTTTAAACTTCAACCTGACAAACCGATAAACTTTAAACTTAAACGTTACAGACCAAAGAACATGCTTTTTCAAACTGAATGTAACAGACCAACGAATAAAGTCACGAAATAGGGTTCGTGGGTGATATGACAAAATAAGTCTGTGTAGGCATTAAGAATATTGTTTATCTTAAACATAAATAAATAACTCCGGAAAACATGCTATTTAAAACGTAAGTTACAAATCGACAGATAGTCAGACAAAGCCTCCTATAATGATACAAGGACGCTTTCAGATTAATATAATGTTGTATGTTATTTGAAAAAATTACATGAGGAGTCATTCCGAATAAGAATTTATTTCACCCATCTAAACTCGATAAATGTGCGATTAAAATGTATAAATATTGAATTGAACTAATATTCCTAACACGTAAATAAATGTTGTTTATTTCGTGTTTATACTGTGATTTCGAGTTTTTTGTCAGGTGTTATTATTTTCCGGAGTTATTTATATTTATGTTTATGTATGTGAGTTATTTATATTTATATGTTTATGTATGTGAGAATGTGATCTGGTTACACTCTACTTAAATTTACCTTTAACGGTCCCTTGGATATCCTACTACTTCCGACTTCAAGAGATTTCTGCAGCTGCAACCATCAGTCCTAAAAATTGATAGATCCCGATTATGAATTGGTGAACGCCAACTCACACCCTTACAAGTTAGTGACTCCATGGTCAGTACTTACAAAATGGTAACTCCGCCTGAGTCATTCGAGAAATGCACGATTAACGTAAGTGTTTTCTTGTAATGAGTGTTCATTATTCAGGATTAGCTAAATGAGGATTTCGTGAGAATAGCATGGAGTTTAAAATTACTGATTTTTCTTTGCTCATAGTGTCACACGTGGCTTGAATTAAATGTGATTATTTTATGAGAGAAAGATGAATAGTCCATGATCATGGGGACGAAAGCGTACGTGTGTTCATCACATAAAAACAGTAGTTCGAAATAACATTGTTTAAAAAGGGAGAATTAAATTTCCGTTCAATATGAACTTTGGAATTCCCTGCTGGGTCCCTGCTTCCCCAACTGTACTGACACGCAGAAGTTCAAGTGCACCGTGAACCGACACCTTGCTGCCCAACTCCCTACACAGTACCCCTGATGTCCATGTCCCTGATAGTAGCCCCCTATAACAAAGTGGCAATATGCCTTGTTTGGGGTGAAAATGTAAAAAAAAAAAAAAAAAAAAAAAAATATAGTAATTTTCCATGATGAAAATTAAGGTGTATGTTGATGGTGCGCAAATTCAAGATTTTAATGCCTCCCAGTGGCGGAGTTATTCTGACATACAGTCTTTAGGAAAACAAGAGAAAAACTGATTTGATTTTCGCGGCAAATCTTTATATAAAGATGTTCTCGAAAGTTCCGTCCTGTTTCTACGCACGAAAATGTAACATAGTTCATTAATTCTTTACGTACGAGTGACTTGATCATGACGTTGTGTCTTTACGCGTTCTTATACGCGTGGGTGTTAAAAACGGTGATTGTTATGAAAATGTTCCCGCCGTGGATTTGTTCCGGCCGTATGTAGCAGTCGCTATAGAGTACTCATTTAATAACGTTTAAGACAAAGAAATATTTTTAATGCCCACACAGACTAATTTTTCTCATATCACCCAAAAACCCTATTAAGTAACATTACCCGAAGATGTTATGTCAAATATAGACATTGCAGAGAATCAAACATGCTATTTTAAACTTAAGCGAGACAGACCGATGGACATGCTATGTCAAACTTAAACCCGACAAACTGGCAAACATGCTATTTTAAACTAAAACCTGGAAGACTGATAAATATGTTATCTTTTTTATATAAGCGTGACAGACCGGCTAACATGCTATTTAAAACGTAAGTTACGGAACAACAGATAATCAGACAAAGCCTCGCATAATGATACAAGGACGCTTTCAGAATAATATAATGTTGTTTGTAATTTGAAAACTCATAGAGCTGTCCCTTCTCATCCGTTCCAACTAGAAGATCCAGTCCTTAACCCATCACCCTCATCCTTTACCTTAACCATGTCGTACGAACAGACCCCTCTATTGTAAAGACGAAAAAAAGAAAATGTCGGTCAGATTTTAAATCGTACCATGTTTCCCACCCAGCAACAGGGCGAAATGGACAAATATTTGGAGTATTCGGGAAGTACAGACAGGAAAGAAAGCAAGCCGCGTGTCTGTTATTTTTAAATATCTAGGAACCATCCTGGGAATCCTTGAAAAAAAAAAATAAATAAATTAAAAAAAAATAACCAACAAACAAATAAACAAACAAAAATACGGTTGGAAAATTCGAAATCTAAGAAAGAAATGGGTGCTTCTTCGTTATTAGAGCGAAATTCGAAAATCGAAATATTGAGTTTCAAGTAAAAGCAATGCTGTTTATTTAATTGTAATGTCGCAGTAATGAACGTATCCAAAAATTACGAAAAACGATGAGGTAGAAAATTAATTATTAATGAAAACAGTTTTCAAAGGCAGCTAACAAAAATATAGTTTTGTAAAATTGGCCTAAGATTTCAGCAAATAATTACCTCCCTTTTCTTACGGGTCGAACTCTCTTGTTTCTTTTCTTTTTCTTTTTTTTTCTTTTAGCAAAATTCAATAAATTAATGTCTGCTGTATAATCTGTATCTTCCCCTTGTATTTCGATTTTTTCCAAGTTCTTTGGAATTGTTTCGACTCTTATTTATATTGTATTCATCATCATCATCATCATCATCATCATCATCATCATCATCATCATCATCATCATCATCTATATATACGATAGCGTGTATGTTCTTTTGTGTGTCACACTTACATTCGGGTTGTTTAATTGTTATGTTCTTTTATTTCTTGTCATAAATAATTTTACCAAAAATTCTTCATAAGTTTTGGTTTCGGTTTCGACTATAGCTTATGACACTCCAATAATCTATTTTTTTAATAAAAAATTTTACCAAGAATTCCTCATAAGTTTTTGGTTTCGGTTTCGATTACGACTGAATGAACTCAAGTTATATATATATATATATATATATATATATATATATATATATATATATATATATATATATACATTTTTTTTTCATAAGTTTGTATTTCGGTTTCGATTCAAGTTAATGCACCCACGTTATATGGATACATTTTTTTTTAAATTTTGAAATCGCAACTTTATAATATACAACAATTGATAGAACATTAATTGTATGATAACATATACAAAATCTGCAAGAATTAAAATATCATATTTAAGCGTACTTTACGACCTGGCTATGTCGGGCGTCGTTGCTAGCTTAGATAAATACTTTTGCAGTTTTAACAACAATAATATCAGAACGTCTCTATTTACACTGAACATCTACAGAATGCCAGCCCTAATATATTACATATGAATGAGTTCTCTGTGGAATTTCCACAGGTCCCGCCAGTTATTATTATTATTATTATTATTATTATTATTATTATTATTATTATTATTGGTCCCCCGACGAAAGGAGGGTGGACATGTAAATTCACCCTTGTCCGTTCGTCCGTTCATATGTTTGCACTTATCTCAATAACTACGCCTTGGAATTTTTTGGAATTTTGCACAAACATTAAACATGATATGAATAAAAAGTAACAGAACGGAATTTCTGGGAAACTCTCGTCGCCACCCCCCAGGGCTTACGAAATGTGATGTGAAATTTTTTGTCCCTGCATACGAAAAACTTTACAGGATGCAAAATATATGAGTAACGAAAAGATTATTTTTCAGGTGCCTAATTCTTCGAAAATCTTTTTAAAACTTTGGTTTTATTCGATTTTTTTTTTTTTTAGTAATTTTCAGAAAATATTTGTGGTTTTTTTTTTTTTTTTTTTTGGAAAACATTTTTTCGGGGAACTTGAATTTATTTTTCCTGCTTACCTCTCCATAAATCAAACTTATTTTAAACATTTTAAAATTAAAATTATTAAATTATTTCATTTTGGTTTTACCCTTATGAAAATTAATGAGTGTTTTTATAGGGCTTTTTTTCTTTTACATTGGAGTCACCACTTATCAATACCCAGAAGATAAGGGTCAAAGAGTAGTCCATCGTAGTAATCGTTAGTAGTGTCAATTTGGTAAATTGTATTACTTAAAGAGAACGACTCATCAAGAAATTGTTTACGTTGGACCTGAAGACGGCCATATTGTAGTCAGCTGGAAAGCGGGCAAACGGAAGAGCGTTACACGGGTGTGCAGTTCTAAGAAAAAAGCTTTGTTCATGGAATCATCGTTTAGGTTTAGGAACAGATAAAGAGTGTGGGGGGGAATTATTAATAGTGTTTTCAGCTAGACGAATGTTTCTCGTGAAAGTTTGGCGAGGGGGGACCATAGATTGAAGCTCAGACGAGCACTTGCTATGAAAATAACGATAAAGCAGAGACAGTCTCGCAACGGATTAGAGGATTTCAAGATACGAAATTTTCAAGATACGAAAGCCAAGTCTGAACCAATTAATTTCGTATCTAGAGATTTCACTGTATATTTTGATATTTCCGGATCACTTTATCCTATATTCTATGTCTCATAAGTTTGTATGTTTGTATGTTTGTATGTTACTATATATTTTTACAAAGTAATAATAAAACGAGAAAAACTTCCGGCTTGACTGTCACTTCTACGCTTTCTCTGTACAACGAGGCTTCTCATTTTACTAAAAATTTCATCTATTATATTTTCTCTTCGTCTGTCTATTTGCCTGACTGTCCGTTTTATTTTTTCTCGGAAACTACTTGGCTGATCTGGCTGAAATTTAGTATGAACATTTGTTATGATAAGGTGCAGAGAACTAAGCATTATGGTATCTGTTAGATGCACGGTTAGAAATAATAGGGATTAATCGCAAACACAACATTTAATCTAGAAGTTTACACGGAAACTACTGGGTTGAAATTGTGAAAGTGGCTTCGTTATGATGAGGTGCAGCAAACTAAGTATTACAATATCCGTTTGACGCAGAGTTAGAGATTAAATGAGTGCTTGTGTGTATGTGTGTGTGTTTGTGTGTGTGTGTGTGTGTGTGAGAGAGAGAGAGAGAGAGAGAGAAGAGAGAGGGAGCTTTTTTTTTTAAATTTCACACAGATGTACTTGATGCGTCTGGAAGCGTTCTTACATCGGTTTTGTATCGGAATGCTTCCGATAAGTATCGAAAATCAATAATCGAACAAATCTGACTAAAGGAGGAAGTCCGATTTTGACCCAAGTAAGCACTTTTATACAGCCTAAAATCACAAGTGCATTTGAGAAGTTTTATCACCGCACAAGCAGAAAGGCCAAGTGAATAAAATCAACAGTAGGTTATTTTATAAGACAGGGGCGCGTTTGAAATGAATACGTGATATTTAACTTTTTTATTAAAAATCTTTAATTTAAGCTCCTGTGTAAAAATAATTTCATAAAATCAAGAGTTGGTTCTTTTATAAGACAGGGTCGCGTTCGAAGTGAATGTTTCTATGTTGAATATAATTGAACCATGATACTTGACTTTTGCATTTTTAACTTTAATTCAAGCAATTATATATAAAAAATAATTGTATAAAATCAACAGTATGCTTTCTACAGTGCAATGTAGACTGGACTGTACTCTGGATTAAGTCACTGCAGGTAGTCGTGTGAAAGTTTCTGCCGTCACACCTCGGTGGATCCCTCAATAAGAACAATCGATTTGATTGAAAAAGAAAAGGTCGATTTCACCGATTTCAATGACAATAAAAGTATGATAGCATGGAACATTTGTTGATCCTTATTCAATTGCGGGCAACGTCAGGTCTCCCTGCTAGATAAAAAATATAGTTAAAACGTGCTGCTGCTGCTGCGAAAGATAAATCACATATTTCTTTTGGTTCTAAAGAATAAATCTTTCTTTCATTTGTATAAAATAGCAATTTGTTTACTTTACAATTAAAATTGTACATTTTTTTAAAAATTTTCTTCTTTTTTTTTTGTTACGGATGGGGTATCCTCCCGTAGGCCAAACATTTACCCGCGATCCCAGACATTCCAACCAAAAGATCTCTTTAGGATTTTTAGTGTCCCTTTAAGTGCAATTGTTTTTATCTTTATTACACTTGGTTCATCGGGTATATTCTCCAATTAACAAATAACAAATTACCGAATTGACTACTATATTGTCCAGTTTCTACTGTACACTCTTAAACCTTTATCCTCGAGTGGCATCTTGGCCTTGATAATGTGGTGATGCCTGTGTAAAAAAAAATCCCATTAGTCAGGTTGCTCATATGATTACTGGAACTATGGATAGCTCTCTAATATTCCAGTTTTTTTTTCCATGTCGTACATAAGACTTTTGTACTTGGTTATCTTCTCTAGTTCACCCCCCCCGTTTAACAGAGCATCATTAGTGGCGCTAACTTCTATTAGAGTCAGTGGGGGGGGGAGACGATGGTCAAATGGTTAACAACACGGATCGACGTTGTTCCAAGTTCGAGTCCAGCTTCTTCTACAAAATCACTTTCAGTTAGGATGTTGGCAACTTTCACGTGGTCCCTCCTGTAAGCACTTGATGTCTTTCTAGAAAATATTATGACTAGAAAAATATCAGGGAAACCAATGCCAACAATAGAATCTTCAGATTCATACGATATGATGATGACTTGATTCTCTTCTGTCTCATTTTTGTCCTATATCGCCATGTCAGGTTTAAGAGATCCATTTTCTAGGTTCGCAGCTGTAAGACTTGCATAGGCATAGTGGATGGTGTTTAGCTCATTTCCAACAGTTCTTTCTGGAATATGTTTAGATGGTGTTTAGCTCATTTCCAACAGTTCTTTCTGGAATATGTTTAGATGGTGTTTAGCTCATTTCGAACAGTTCTTTCTGGAATATGTTTAGATCGTGTTTAGCTCATTTCCAACAGTCCTTTCTGGAATATGTTTAGATGGTGTTTAGCTCATTTCGAACAGTTCTTTCTGGAATATGTTTAGATGGTGTTTAGCTCATTTCGAACAGTTCTTTCTGGAATATGTTTAGATGGTGTTTAGCTCATTTCGAACAGTCCTTTCTGGAATATGTTAAGATGGTGTTTAGCTCATTTCGAACAGTTCTTTCTGGAACATGTTCACAGAATTTTTACTGACATACTGGATATTCAACCTCCTCCTCTTTTTACAGAGATATGCACACATTGTCGCATTGTATAGTATCCGTCCCCCAACAAAACCTTGCAATTTGAGAAGTAACCCCCTCCCCCCTCCCCCCCGCCGAATAGAGGCAATCTGACATGCATATGTGCCTGGCCAGCCCCGTTGGTATTCTTCGGTAAGGACGCCTCAAGCAATTAGCAATAAACTAATCCCTTCACAAAGAGAGAAAGTAAAGCCTAAGAAAGTGGACTTCCTGGAACTGCATAGGAACAGCATTACAACGCAAGCAACAGGAACGAGTTCGTCTAATCTCTGTTGATTTTGGCGACCGATGATTAACTGGGTGTCAGGTGACTTTACTTTTGTGTGGCAGAACCTGCGCTTGTCGCCACCTTAAAAAGATTGGTCATCAGGCCTTGATCATCCTAGTTGAACTATCGCCTTTTCTACAAAGCCATTTTTATCTATGTATATATTTATGTGTCAGGTCACCCAGTTCTTTTATATTTGGTATTCTGTTGGTTGGCCTATTTTTTTACCCGGTTTTCTATATAAGTTTTAAAATGCGCAAAGCAATACATATTAAGAACTAAATGACATCACCCTAACCCTAACCCTAACCCTAACCCCGGACCACGCATGATAAGCATAGATAGTTATCTATGAATTGCAAAACCGATTTTTTTTTTTTAATATAGCATTTATTAAATTATATTTCCAAAATTTTTAATATTTTCCTATGATAAATGAATTAAGAAAAAAGACTAAACGAAAAGGCCAAATAAACGGAAAAAAAACTATAAATGATGCCCGGACAACACTGGGTAGATAGAAAAAGATGAAGGGGACAGACAGGCAAACAGAAACAGATAGACATAAATAGAGAAAGAGAGAGAGAGAGAGAGAGAGAGAGAGAGAGAGAGAGAGAGAGAGAGAGAGATGGGGGAAGATGAGGGTTGTTGGCTAGCAGGGTATTAAAATGGGAATATGTAATATAAAGGGGTTTTGAAACAGTACCAAACAGTAATATAATATAAGATAAAACAAACATGGCGACCAGTGAAAACAATACGGAATAAATTGGATAATAAAGCTCTTGACATTATTGGGTGTAAGACGGGTGTAATCCGTTGAAAAAACAAAATTAAAAAACAAAAAAAAAAAAAAAAAAAACAGAAAAAATTTAAAAAATTGATTTAGTACAATGGTTTCCAACTTTTTTTGTCCGCACCCCCTCAAGAAATTCCCCTCAAACCTCGCACCCGCAAAATTTCTGAATTCACGTTTAACTAAATGGTTGGATTAAATTTATTTAGCCATGTATCTAGTGGTCACCTAATAACAATGCTTAACTTTACAATTAAAACAAGAAGTACATTGCAAAAATAAATAAATAAATAATAAATAAATAAATAAATAAAAAATAAATAAAATAAATAAATAACAAAAAAAAAAAAAAAGACTCGCACACACAAAAGTGTAACAATTGCCTAGTTTCTATCTAAATTTTCTCGTACCCCTTGAAATATCGTCTCGCAACCGAAAGGGTTTCGAGCACCTCAGGTTGGGAATACCTGATCTAGTAACACCAAACCTGAAATAGGAGAAGATAATCCATTACCTGATAACCGATAATACAATACGTCCAGAATTGAGCATTAAAAGATAGCAATAGTATAGTTTCGGATTAAGGCAGATACCAAATCTCCATTAGTATTAGAAGTAATAATTAGACTTATAGCTAACGGGTAATAGTTATAGCTGACTTATTTATAGTTGACTTACAAGGAGTGATTTATGCAAAATAGTCAAATCTCCATTAGTAATAAATATACAGTGTGATTCTAAACATGTTCTATTCAACAGTTTAATTGCAATACCTAATCTACATGTAGATCGATTAAAAATATTCTCAATATTCTTAACCGAACTTTTATGTTTTTAAGATGTGCAGTTTTACGCCTTTTCGGCGTTTTTATTTTTATTTTTATAAAATGTGTGTATTTTAAATCTAATTGTGTATTTTTGAACTATTAAAAAATTTATGTTTTTCAACCCATATGTTAATAATTGTGTTGCTTCTAGTGTTGACGTTATAAATTCCACCCTTCAAAACAAGCATTCCACGAAAGTAGTTGGGAGTGGCGGGCAAATTGATGAAGAATTTTTCGCATTAAAGTTAGACAATATCTGCATTATCTCAGATTTAACTTGGCCATTCTTTTCAGGAGTGGATTGTGATTAGAACGACCATGGTTAAATATGCCAAAAGTTAAACCGACGCCCCCACCCCACATATATTGTCTAGCCGCACTGATGAGCTGTGAAACAGCGAAACAGTACTGCATATGGATGACTATAATGCTCCCTCTCTTTGGTTGAGCGTATTGGGAAGTGATATACAAACTGCCATTAGCGTATTAAGTGATGCTCTTTGTGTAAACAAATCAAGTTTTGGCATTTTGGACGATGTAAAAACATCGTTAATTCACTACTCGCGCAGCAGCAGCCGAATAGCGTGATAGTAAGAAGCTTTGACTGTCGTTTGGGTTTCAATCCTGACTTGAGGTAGTTTCCTGTCTAGTCGCACTGATGAGCGGTGATACAGCGAAACAGTACTGTATGTGGATGACTATATATATATATATATATATATATATATATATATATATATATATATATATATATATATATATGATTAGTTTTTTTGGAAAAAGAATTCCAGCAGAGTGCTCAATTAAAAGGAAAATCCAAATTTTAAGAGCGTACTTATATTTTGTGTACAGAAAGTTGTTAGTTGAGACAGGTCATTGGTACCGTCGGTTTCAAGCCCGATAATAAGGCCCGTTTAAGGTATCCTTATCGAGCTCTCTTCAGCCAATATTCGTCTCTTTTTTTTTTTTTTTTTAATACTATATACTTGGAATATTGGCTGAAGAGAGCTCGATAAGGATACCTTAAACGGGCCTTATTATCGGGCTTGAAACCGACGGTACCAATGACCTGTCTCAACTAACAACTTTCTGTACACAAAATATATATATATATATATATATATATATATATATATATATATATATATTCTCTCTCTCTCTCTCTCTCTCTCTCTCTATATATATATATATATATATATATATATATATTTATCTCTCTCTCTCCCTCTTACTCTCTCTCTCTATATATATATATACATATATATATATATATATATATATATATATATATATATATATATATATATATATAGAGAGAGAGAGAGAGAGAGAGAGAGAGAGAGCAATCAAAGACTAAAAATATATTTTACATTAATTTATTGTTCGACTGGATACTCAAAATGGAATATTGAAATTTCATTAATCCGCAGAGTTTCAAAGAAATTCGTTCTTCTCATCAGAGAAAAGATATTAGCAAATGAATTTGCTGGTAATTGCAATAATTGAAACAGCATTACATGAAAACTAGTCATGAATAAAAAAAAAACATTTGTGCAAAGGGTTTATAAAATGGGGGAAATAATTTAAAAATCAAGAATAAAAAAAAAACAGATGGAAAGATATGGAGAGATCAAGTTTTATCAATACGAAAATATGATAGGAGATAATGTTCCCATTTGAAACATCCGGAATTATGTTGTTGACATGCAAGATTAATATTAAAAATATTAATATTTATATTTAAACTAAGTTTGCAGAAACTATTGGATTCTAAACTTAATCTTTACTGACTGCTTATATATTTGATGAATCATTTACGAGCGATTCTTGGTCTTGGTTAGAGGTGCCGACTGTCAACGTGATGGTTGTAGGTTCGATCCACGGCGAGAGAAAGGTCCTAGTCTAACCGCACTGATGAGTTAGTAGACAACGAAACAGTACTGTATATGGATGACTATATATATATATATATATATATTAGTGATGGGACGATTTCAATATTGATTCCGATACACTTACTAATTCCAATTATTATGAATCTCTAAATATTTAACTATACAGTTCTTTTTTCCCCTGTAAAACGCATGTAAAATGTGCAAAATATACTTGGGGATGATCTGTAGATTTCAGTTTTACGATTATTTACGAAAAAGTCGTTATTAATGTTTGTGCCTATTATATTCTATTGAGGCCAGGCGCGAAAGCAGATCGCACAACTTTATTATACCATCCCTATTTAAGTTAAAACATACTTATCAAAGTATTATTATGTACATCTATATCAAAAACACTTGTAAACTTTTTTTTTAATTTTTTAATTTTTTATTTCCATACTTTGTGGACCAGGCGCGACCGCAGACCCCACAATTGTAATGAAGCACCGTTCTGCCAGATCAAACATACCCATTCCTGTGTCTCGATACATCTTCTATCATTATATGTAATCAGTTTTTTAAAAATAGTCAACCATATAGGAGCCTATTCGTGACCACACACACACACACACACACACACACACACACACACACACACACACACACACACACACACACACATTAATTCAGATCAGCTTGCTTGCTTTTTGCTTGCTTGGGCGTTTAAATCGTCCATCGGTTTCATAACTTCTGATTTAAAAACATTCGTTTGCTTATCTATTTTATGGCCGCCTTGTCTTAGTTCGATATTAAAAACCACTGCTGCTATTCAAAGCATACACAAGATCAACAGTATTTTTTGTTTTAATTTATTTTAAAGTGTTTTCCTTACAAATGAAGTTAATTAACCTCGTTGAGTTTAAAGCACTGGTTTGAATATAAATATACAATATATAACTATAATCATATCTATAATCATATCTATAATCATATTTATAATCATATTTATAATCATATCTATAATCATATTTATAATCATATTTATAATCATATCTATAATCATATTTATAATCATATCTATAATCATATTTATAATATTATATTTACTACGTTTAGTAGCGCTCCTGTGGATTCTGACGATTTATTTTTTCAGGCCTTACTTAAAAATATTTTCTCCTCATGGAGAAGGGAGGTAGAAACTTGGTTTTTGTAGTGCTTTTAGCAGGGGCTCCTTAGTTTTAATTAGTGCTTGCAGTAATGCCCTGAAGACGTAAGGAGTAAAAACAAACAAAAAAAAAAACTAGAAAAAATACTGTTAGAATCTCGCTCAATATATGTTACCGTGACGCAGGCAGAAATATATTCGGTGGGGTTTTAACAGTATTTTGTACATTTTTTTTATATTTAACTCCTTTCCCCAAACTTACCGTGTCAAAGAGAGAGAGAGAGATAGAGAGAGAGAGAGAGAGAGAGAGAGAGAGAGAGAGAGAGAGAGAGAGAGTGAGAATCGGGCGCCATTTTTAATTTTCCAATACATTAGTAAGCACTGTATGTTTTTCGAGCTGAATAAACATGTTACATTAAATAAAAACATTAAAAACATATCCAGTTAGGCAGAAAAGTAACTTATCTTGCCTTTGATAACATTTATTTGTTATATATTTGTTTTTGACATTTTTTTCGAATCTATGTGTACAGTAATACAAACCCAAAAGTGTTAACGAAGAGTTTTCAGGTAACGTATTATTAGTCACGGCAATCAGGCCGACAGTCTGCCATATTTCAGTTTAAAATAATGTTATAGATTCCCGATCTTCGTCGCGCTTAAGTTTAAGAGAGCAGTTTCATTGTTAAACGCGTTAACTGAATGACCGTATCGTAAGAATGTCCATTCATGTTAGTAATTATTGCAATGACTTTTGACTTTGTTCTCCATTTCTAATTAGTGTTATTTTGTTGTTGCTGTAAAAAAAAAAAAAAAAGATTGAATTGCGATAAGAGAAATGAGTCTAATAGAAAATCTCTTCGAAATTCGAGAACTAACGCGAGACTTCCGCGTGACTTTGTTATCCGAGCAGTGCAAAACAATAAAAACATGGAGCGAAAAACGATATTCGGTCACAGATTAACGAGATAAAACATTGTTTGACTTCACTATTAACTTGTGTTTTGATCTCGGTTGGTTATGTATAAGTTTTGTAAAGTCATGGACGGTTGTATATATATATATATATATATATATATATATACACACACACACACACACACACACACACACACACACACATATATATATATATATATATATATATATATATATATATATATATATATATCAAATACATTTCAAACAAGAATATATGTCAGGCATGACAGACCAACGAAAACGCTACTTTCAAACTTAATTGTCCAATATCTACTATATGCTATCTTCAAACCTAAGCGTCACACACCATCGAAAAATATATTTCAAAGTTGAGCATGAAAGACTGATGAAAATGTTATTTCAAACCTAAGCGTGTCAGACCAATGAAAATGTTATTACTAGGGCTGTGACAACAGAATATTCTTTTCATTCTTTTGACTCTCAAGTATATATCCGACAAAGTAAGACACAGTCAATCAGCCAAGAACCACATCAGTCTATATAACAATATATAAGATATTAACGTATATATACTCATGAGTCAAAACAATGAAAAGAATATGCTGTTGTCACAGCCCTAGTTATTACAAACTTATGCGTGTCAAACCTACGAAAATAATATTTCAAGGTGTAATGTAATGAGCGAACAATGCCATTTCAAACTAAATCGTGACAGACCAATGAAAATGTCATTTCCAACCTAAGTGTGACAGATCAACTAAATGATATTTTAACTAAATCGTGACAGACACATAAAAAGGTCATTTCAAACTTAAGCGTGACAGACCAGCGGAAATTATATTTCAATCTTAAGTGACATAGACTCTGTCCTTGAGAAGTTGATTCTAAACCTTCTTGGTCTTTCTTTCTCGTCGAATCTTTCTTGGAGTTCATATATTAGATCCATTGCTCTTTCTGCTTCTTCTATCCTTATTATTAGTTATCCTTATTGCTCTAAACACTTTTTTACACCTGAGACAATTATCTATCTCTACAAATCTACTATCAGAACTCAAATTTAAATATGTTGAGGCCTTGGGGAATTTTGGGGCTAAATGGGTGGGGATGGGAAATGATGGCCTTAGTTATTTTTTATTTACTATTTTTTTTTTTACATAGTGCAGAACTCAAATTTAAATATGTTAAGGTCTAAAACTGCACCTTTTGTTCATTTTCACCAGGATTTGAGTCCCCTGGAGACTTTTGGGGCTAAATAGTGGGGTGGGGGATGCTGAACTCAGTCATATTTTTATGCCTCGTTCACTGCACACTCACGCGGGACCATGCATACGTCACTTGTTTTTTTAATTTTTTTTTTTTTTTTTTTAGTTCTGTACATTTTAAGACCCATGAATTCTTTTTTTTCCTTTTTTTCGTAAAATAAAATTTTACAGATATTAAAAATCTTTACTTTGTGTTTATAAATGAAACAATTGAGGTTTAATATACGTTTGTTTACGGTATGCGCAGATCAATCAGAAGGGCTTGAGGCAGGCTCGAAATCGTCTCTTTTATTTTGCATGGGGACCTTAAAACCGATTGATCCCTTTCATTGCATTATTTTATTACCTAACGCTGTGAATCCATTATAACGGGCTGTGAACGAATCGTGCATTCTGGGTGCGGTTTTGCTCGGAACTAAGTTTCCTCAAGTCAAACTTTGCCACACAAATAAACAACCTCACTTCCCCGTTACCATTTTAACCCGCAAGCCAGGGCGAATCCTGTTTAATCTTTGAAAATTTTCATAGCAAAAATAAAATCGTCTTAAACCAGCCGTAATGGCACGTCAACTCATTGACTGCAGTTGTGAGCCTTTCACTTTGTGAACTCGTTGACTATTTCAAGGCATTTCTGAAATAATGAAGACTCGCATGCGACAGAGAATTACAACATAAAACAAAGATTTATTTCCATAACAAAGAAATAAAAAAAATAACACAAGAGAACATCCTGTAACTTTACAAGGCCACCACCCGCCCTTGCTTGGAGTATTGTTGCCATATCTGGGCTGATGCATCCACCACTAGTCTCTCCTTCTTAGATAAAGTCCACAAAAGAGTTGTCAATCTAATCCGCCCCACTTCATCAACTAAGCTCCAGCCCCTGTCCCATCGCTGTACCTGTTTTACAAATATTTTAATGTAATGTGTTCTGATGAACTCGTTTCACTTGTACCCCCTCGACGTACATATCCCCGACAAACCCGCTTAGCAATAAGATCTCACCCTTTCACTCTTGTTGTCCCTAAATGCCAGAAAGCTTTCTATTTTAATAGTTTCTTCTCTCGAACAACTAGACTTTGGAATTCCCTTCCTGCTTCCCTGGTTGTACTGATATGCAGAAGTTTAAATGCAACATAAACAAATATCTTGTTAATCTTTCCTAGACATGACCCCAAATAGTAGCCCCTTACGTCCAAATGACGATATGCTTTGTAAGGGGTGAACATGATTAAAAATGTGTACATCTTGTCTCTCCCGAATGGAATATCATACATTATTGGTGCCACTACACTATAATAAAGCAATTCGAAATTTTTAATATTGAATTTCAAAGCAAACAAACGACCCCTATTTAATTGTCATGTTACAGTAATGAATATATCCAAAAATTATGAAAAACAATGGGGAAGCAAAAATTATTAAAGGAAACATTTTTGACGAAAATTAGCGGAAATAAAATGTTTAGTTAAAAAAAACGAAAAACAGAGTTCCAATGAGAGTTAAATATCGCATAACTTGCCATTTTTTTAAAAAATAATCATTGGCCGTCTGTTTAGGAACAAAGTGTAGTATCTGTTCGGATACTACACTTCATCTTTTATATCCTCGGTCAGGGGAGGAAAAATCATTCTAGACCAAGATAATATGGGCTACTTGTCTTATTTTTAGCACAATTGAGTTAGTTCCCTTGTTATTATGTCACGTGTTCTCCAAATAATATGACGAGTTTTTTTTTACGATAACGATCGAAAACTCATGGTTTTTTTCCTAAATAATGCGATAATATTTAAATACTTTTGACATGTCAGTTCAGTAGATATCATTGCTTATAGTTGAAATTGACGCAAATATGTTAGTAGATACCATTGTTTTTTGTTTTTAATAAATTTATTTCGTTTTCCGAATTTCGTTATTATAGTGTAGTTGCACCTAATCTCTCTCTCTCTCTCTCTCTCTGTCTGTCTGTCTGTCTCTCTCTCTCTCTCTCTCTCTCTATATATATATATATATACATATATATATATACATATATATATATATATATATATATAAGTGAACGTATCTCTGTGTGTGTCTGTGTCTGTGTGGGTGTGTGTCTGTGTACATTTCAAACGCAATAACTCTGTCAATTTTCAGTCTACAGACTCGAAATTTGATATACAGGGTATTGAGATTTGGAAAAATCTTTGTAATCCGTTTTCGGACAGAAATTTGACTGTTTAACGATTTGACATTTGAGAACTCTACAAAACTCCTCCGCCAATTTTGGGTCTAAACACTTGAAATTTAAGATATAGGTTCCTTGGACATGGATCTAACTTAATAACTTGATTTGACCCCAAAACAATAAATGTTAAGGGTCATAATAGGGGTCAAACTTAAAAAAATTGACCGCCAAATACACCTCCAAACACCCGGGCAACGCCGGGCTTAAATGCTAGTTGTAAAATATAAGAATTAAAAGAATAATGTATTTAAAAAATTTTTTAGACGAGGATTGAGGATTTGAATTAATCGGATTATTCGAACTATTCTTTTCATCTTAGATATTATTCTTACAAAATATTTCTCCCACTTGTATATATTATTGAACGTTCAATTTCCAGTGCGAGTTACACTAAAAATACAGTCTTGATATAGTTCAAAACCGCCTTCGCAACATAGTAGATGATGCGCTTTTCTCTTCCCCGCAGCCTCTTTCTCACAGAAGAGACGTTGCGAGCCTTTCTCTGCTCTATCGTTATTTTCATATCAAGTGCTCGACTAAACTCCAATCCATGTTTCCCTCTTGCCAAACTTTCACAAAAAACACTCGACTAGTTACAACCACTATAAACGATTTCCCCTACTCTCTATCTGTGCCTAAATCTAAACGCAGATTCCATGAACAAAACTTCTTTCCCAGAACTGCCAGCCTATGGAACACTGTCCCGCTGGCCTGCTTTCCGGTTGGATACAACATGGTAGCCTTCAAATCCAATATGAACAAGTTCTTGTTCTCATAAATAATCAAATTCTACCCAATTTACACCATCAACGATTACTACACCTTACGATCATTAATCCTTAGTCTCGAGTGGCCTTCGGGCCTTGATAAGTGGTGACTCCCAAGTAAAAAAAAAAAAAGCTACGAATCGCCTAAAACTTTTACGCGCTCATGGCTGACGGAACAAAAGCAAGCTATCCCATAGATTAAATAGAGGGTTCCGTTCGAAATTGCATACAGATAACAGAATTCGACAAGATACACCCAAAGAAGGTTAAATCGGTCGAAACGTTGTGAGATCAATATTTAAAATGAGAAAAACAATCCGAATAATAATAATTTAATGTCAAAGAAGACGAACTGAAAAAATAAAAAAGAAGCAGGCGTAGTTTGGAAAAGTACCGTTAATAATTGCCTTTTGTTAAAACAACAACAAAAAAAAGTCGAGTTGACTTTCTTTCTTTTGTTCATTTGCGACTGTCTCTGCATACAACGTGTTGGGTCCAAGTGAAAATGCTACGGAAGATTATTTGGAACAGTTAGAAAGGTTGTACAACTTTGCAGTTGAGGTTATATCGGTCGGAACGTTATAAGAATAACATCCAAGGTGATAACTGTAATATGAATATATATATGTAGGGTGTCCGAGAAGTCACTGAAGGGATTTTGAACTTAAACAGATTCTTTGTTTTATATCTTTCTGTAATTTTTACTTAGACAATGGGAAATTTTTTATAACAAATGCAAAATTCAAACAATCTTCATTTATGAGAAATAATGTCTTTTAAATGTGCCCTTTCAAAACATTATTGCAGAATTTCTGGATTGCAATTTAACTTCAGTATGTCCTTCCTGATATTTTCCATTAATTCTTACAGGTTTGGGGCTTGTTAACATAGACCCTTTCTTTAAGATATCCCTACAAGAAAAAGTCAGGGCTATTCAAGCCTGTTTTAGAAAGAGCACAAATATGCGAAGCTGAAAATGGGTTATAATTTAAAAGACATTATTTTTCATAAATAAAGATTGGTTAAAGTTAGCATCTTTTTTTTTTCGTTAAATTTCTCAGTGTATTAGTCAGATTGTATTAAAATTACAGAAAGATATAAGAAATAAAGAATGTATTTAAGTTCAAAACCTTTCATTGACTTTTTGGACACTGTATAAATTAGCGGGACCTGTGGAAATTCCACAGCGGTATCTTTCATATGTAATATATTGTTGCTGAGAATTTTTGGGGTGTTCAGCATGAATAGAGACCCCGCTATATTATTGAAGCTCTTTTATTAAAACTGTAAAAGTATTTATCTACGTAATCTGGTCACAATATATCTATAATATAATATTACGCCTGAGCTCCAATCTATGTCCTCCCTTCGCCAAAAACATTCGTCTATCTGAAACCACTATAAATACCCCCCACCCACTCTTTATCTGTGCCTAAACATAAACGTAGATTCCATGAACAAAGCTTCTTTCTAAGAACTGCACGCCTGTGGAGCTCTCTTCTGTTTCCCTGTTTTCCGGCTGACTACAATATGGTTGTCTTCAAGTCCAATGTGAACAAATTTTTGACGAGCTGTCCAATTTACCAAATTTTCCCTACTAATGATTACTACGATGTTGTCCCATTGACTACTGTACACTCATTAACCCTTATCCTTGAGTGATCTCTGGGCCTTGATAAGTGGTAACTTCTATGTAAAAAAAAAAAAAAAAAAAAAATTGATAGCTCCATTTTTTAGTTCGTTTGTTTAAAATATAATAAAAAAAAAAACATTGACTACTGTACACTCATTAACTCCGGACTTTGATAAGTGGTGACCCTTTGTAAAAAAAAAAAAAAAAAAAAAAAAATACGATTTATCTCCAATATCCTTATAGGCGTCTGTGACATATTTCCATTGTATTGACGCCCGGTGCGAACGGAAACCCCACGATATTATACTATTGTTAGACAAAACAGATACTACCCTTGGGTCATAACCAGAAATCTAAGAAGGTATATTTTAGTTTCACGTACGACCCAAAAGCGACATTTTTTAAAAATTAATTTAAAAAAAAAATGTTTATTTTACATTGCGTTGGGAGATCTTATTTATTAAAAAGGAGAAAAGAAAGTGATAACATGCCGGGAACATTAAATTAGCGTATCTATATATTAATACGATAGCGTATGTGATTTTCTGTGTCACGCTTACATCCGGGTCGTTTAATGTACTTTCATGTCTTGTCATAAATAATTTTTCCAAGAATTCTTCATAAGTTTTGGTTTCGGTTTCGATTATAGCTGATAGCACTACATCTATTTTTTTTAAATAAATAATTTTATCGAGAATTCTTCATAAGTTTTGGTTTCACTTAGATAAATATTTTTGCAGTTTTAACAACAAAAAACGCTACAATAATATCAGAGCGTCTCTATTTACACTGAACATCTACAGAATGCCAACATCAGTATATTACATACTAGCGGAGGTACCCGGCGTTACCCGGGTGTTTGGAGATGTGTGTGTAAGAGGGGGGGGGTAAAGTAAAGAATAAATGAAGTAATAACCCTGTTTAAATATTATAAAAAAACGATGTTGAACTTCTTATAAAAATCGGAAAAACCAAAACAAACAACCCCCCCAAAATCCAGCGAACAAACGTAATGCTTCTTTAAAAAAAAAAAAATAAATAAATAAATAAAAAATAAAAAAAAATCGGAAAACCAAAAAGCAAAAATAAGGCCGAAAAATGATGAACGTGTTTGGAAAAACAAAAACAAAAAACACAGCGAAAAGCGAAAAAAAAAATGGCATGCATAACCCTTCGATTCGGTTAAGTCCATGGTGCGTTTCACCCAGTAGAAAGCATAGAACGAAAAGGAACGTTAAAATTCTATTCCAGTTTTTTAAGCAACTACAAAACGAAATAAAACGGAAATGATGTTTTATATGTTTGTTTTATATAAAAAAATTGAAAGAATCATTTTTTTTTTACTTAGTAGTAAAACCTGGAATCCAAGGTTAGTTCGTTTCGTTTTTTTTAATAAACGCAATTTTCTATTTGTAATGTGTATTTGTATTGCAGAACACGAATTTCTGTAAGAGAGTGTTTGAATAGTATGCTATGCAATTTGTTGAAGTAATATAAATGGTAATTAAGCCATGTAAAAGTAAGCGTGGGATAAGAATTAATGTTTGTGGGAATGTCGGTATCGGTTAATTGCGTGGTGCGTTTCACCCAATAGGAGCATAAAACGAAAAGGCACGGTAAAATTTCATTCCAGTTTTTTTTAAGCAACTACGAAGTAAAGAAAACCCAAACCGGCGCTCTTCCGTAACTGTCCTTTGTGAACGATCCCGGAAACGGTGTAAGTGATGGCGGGGGAAGGAGGAATTAATTAGAGAGAAAATATGTTACTACTTCCATTGATTTTAACCGATTCTGGCACTGAACTCCCAGCAGAAAAAATATAGGAATCTACGATCATCGAGGAAGTGGAGAGGTAATATGCCTATAACACACCTCAGATATTGTGCTGCAGTTTGTGCATATTACATTTGTATGAAATGTCTTGATTTTAAATCCTATTAAGGTCAAAATCACAGGGAGAAAATAAGTTCATTATATATATATAGGAATGAATGAGCCCCCGCTAGTTTATCTACTAATTTAATGTTCGTGGTATGTTATCACCTTCTATCCTCCTTTTTAATAAATAGGATCTCCCGATCGAATAATTTACAATCTGGAAACCGTAACACACATAAGTACACATTAAAGGTACTACGGTATTGATTGATATAAATAATAAAATACATTTTGTTATAGGGTGGGTGCCAAAAAAAATGGGGGGGGGGGGTCCTGATTCAACTCCGGATGGCATATCGATGAGACACTGGGGCATTTACGTAAAAGGGTTGATGATGTCAGCCATTGTGTATTTTTTTAATTCGTATGATTTAATGGATTTTCCATTGTTTGTTTTCATGACAAAGCGAAGCAAATAAACACGATTTCCTTGTACGCAAAGAATTAAACTGATAATAATATTAATAAAGAGGTTTGTTATCTGAAATAGCGGCATGACAAACGGACAATTGACAATGGATAGGCGCATGCGCTCCTACGATTTCAAGTGTTTCCTTATTGGATTTGCTTCCGGTTTCAGACTTTTGTGGGTTCTGTTATTGTTGTTGGGTTATAAAAGCGAATACATAAAGTAGGTTATATGTGTCTATGTTAGTTTCATTGTTTTACGACATATCAACTAGTATTGGGATGATTAATCGGAATCGGGAATCGAAAAAATCGGAATTTTTTTTTTTTTTGGGGGGGGGTATCGGAATCGGAAAATTTTGTGCCTATTTTCCGATGCCCAAAACGATTCTTTTAATTGGCTTTTTTATTTGATTTTCTGTAAAGAAAATTCTTTCTACTGCTAATAGTAAAACTAAAACAATGAATATCTATTGATTTTAAACGATTGATACAACGAAAATCGATAGATCATCCCTCACAAGTGTATCTTTACAGTTGAGAAAAGATCTGCATGTTTTACAGGTGTTTTTACGGTAATCGTGGGGGAAAAATAGCAACTCTATAGTTATATATTTAGATATTTATAAAATATCGGAAATTGTATACGGAATCGGTAATCGGAATCAGAAAAATATTAGAATCGTTCCATGTCTAATATCAACCCTTTCGTTTCGGTTTCTGTTGTGGCCGCCATATTTGCAATTGCTAGATTTACAAAGCAGCAATAAATAAATAAATAAATAAATAAACGGATAAATAAATAAATAAACGGATAAATAAATAAATAAATGGATAAGTAAATAAATAAATAAACGGATAAATAAATAAATAAACGGATAAATAAATAAACGGATAAATAAATAAATAAATAAATAAATAAATAAACGGATAAAATGAAACCGAAAAGAATTTCAAATGGCAGCCCGTCTGAAGAAAGACACTATCAGATTAGAAAATCTGACGGCATCTAGGAGCTTTTACAGTGAAGAGGTGGAATTTTGTTGCATCTCAAGTGGGTAAAGGGTATATATTTGTTGATGGGGTACAAGTGGAGCAGTTTCATCGGAGCAACATTTCATGGAAGTAAAACAAACGCAGAGATGCCGATCTGGAATTATGCGACAGCGGTTGAAGCTTGGAAGACAGTGCGAGACCTATTAGGTTAGAAATC
>NC_136513.1:77125892-77143392 GCF_053919585.1 Euprymna scolopes | reverse complement strand
TATTTACATTTAACTTGAAAACCACCATGTTATAGTCAGACAGGAAGCAGCCACACGGTATTTTGTTCCACAAGTGCACAGGTCTAGGAAAGAAACTCTGCTCATGGAATTTTCGTTTAGTTTTAGGCCCAGATAGAGAGTGAGAGAAATTGTTGACTGTTGTTGTAGCTGGACGAGTATTTGTTACAAACGTTTTACAGGGGGAACCATAGATTGGAACTCAGTCGAGCATCTGCCAAAAAAATAATGATAAAATAGACATAGACTCGCAACGTCTCTTCTGTGAGAAAGAGGAAGTAGGGGATGAAAAGGCATCAAGGCATGAAAGGATACTCTTATGAGATCCACCCTAGATGTGACAACAGTATTCTTTCCTGAGACATATTTTACAAATACAGGATAGCGTTGAGAGTAAGATACCTTCTTGAGCAATGGAATGATCCCACCATTTTACCACATGTAGATGTTCCATTTCATAACAGAAGTTAAAGTCAATTCGAGAAGTTTGTCAACGCAAGGGGCTTCCACACGGCGAGAGCCGTTCATTTCAATTGAGGCCTACTAAGGATTTGAGCGATGTTGATGAAGAAATAGAAGCTTAGACTTGGATGTATTAAAGGTAACTACCTATTTATTTTTTACAATATTGTACACTCCAGGCCAGAGCAGAAAAAAATCAGGAAGTCCTGGTCATTACCGATCTTTGAAGTGTTGGCATAAATGGTAGTATCGTCTCCATAGATGTCGATGAAAGATCTTAGAATGTGATTTAGGAGATCGTTTGATAAAGATCAAGAAGAGAGTTGGGCCCGGGATGGATCCCTGAGATACGCCAGACGCCTATTGTGTGTGGTATCAGCCAGGTCTGATGTCATTTTGTGAGGAGGCAGTCTGAGAGTTTCGGATTTTTGCCCATCAATGACTACTTCAGTAAATCTATTGGAGAGAAATGATTTTATGGTTGGGAGAACGTTTCCAGCAATTCCGTAGCTGGAAATCTTGTGAAGTAAATCTTTATGCCAAACCCTATCAAATGCCTTATAAATGTCAAAAGCTATTTCTGTAGAAACGAGGCCATCGTCAATAGATTCAGTGATCCTGTGTGATATTATAGTCAGAATATCAGCTGTTGATCTCTCAGAACGGAAACCATATAGCTTATCTCTGAATAGGATATCTTTGCTGAGGTGGTCTAGTTAGCATAGACTCAAGTAACTTATAGCTCACAGGAGACTGATTGATCTGTATTGAGAAGCAGAGGAACGATCTCCCGTATTTTTAAATACTGAGCAGACTGTCGTTTTCCAGGGAGTTGGGAAACATCTCGCCTTAAGGCAACGTTTAAGCAACTTGGTTAGTACATAAGCTACTTTCAGTTGCAGTTTTTTTATCACTATGATTGGAACGTTGTCAGAACTAGTTGCCTTGCTGAAATCAAGGTTAGATAGCGGACGGTAATAATGGTCTCTATACGCCTCGGAAACTATCAGGCGCAGAGAATAGCAAGAATGTAGAAATAATCAACTGCATGCAACTGCAAAATTGGGGAACATCAAGAAATAAAAGTTACACGAAAATATAACCAGAGTGTCGAGTGTATATTGTTCTTCTTTGGGGATTTATCTTCATTGCAGCTTTTACAGACCCGTCAATCAAAACCAACCGATAGTCGAAGGTATTTTCCCCTTTTGGCTTAAATAAAAAAGATGTTATCCGTCCCTTGTTTAAAAAAAAATTGCGTTTCTGCCTTATTGTTCGGTTTGTTGAACTGTTTGTTGAACTGTATGTACAATTATAAATATATGTGCATACACACACACACTAGACATTCACACGCATATACAAACTCCATTATATATACTGGACGGCTGCTATGCCCCCGTTCAGTCTTAAAAGGCAATGCACACGCCCTAGAAGGGTAGCTGTGCGGTTAATTGTGAGGCAAGGGTTGCGCAATCTCTGACCACACTTCACCTGAATCGGCATTGCTTAAGTTCAGTGGCAAGGAGAAATCCATGACGACTGGAAACAATGCCGAAATAAACGGAGAGCACATACAGCACCTTTAATTCCCAAATGGTCACCCATTTTAGCACTGACCAGGCTCAACGTTTCTTAACTTCGGTGACCTAACGAGAATCGGTGTGTCAACGTGATTATACCGTATATAGGACGGCTAGACACCAACATATAAATATATACCCGTCATATAGATAACTGTGTATTACGGATACACCAACCCCGCTATGCATACAAGCACTTCCACAGAATGTGTTTAGCTCAATGTAAGTTATTTATGTAAATTTTGAAACAAGCCACTCCCCACTTTTCATAGTGGGTTTTGCTTTTGTTTTAAAGTATCGTCAAAAGAGTTGATATGTCAAGAAACCGAGAAACCAAAATTAGGTTTCTTAACGATCAACTTATAAAGTGTATTTTCGAAAGTAAAAAAGAAAAAAGAAAAGAATTCAGTTTACCCTGTTTATAATAAAATTAATTAACACATTGACCTGATAATTCATCATCAAATATTTACTTGGTATTCATGTTATTTTTATTTATTTATTATTTTTTGCTTTTTTTTTTTTTACAAAAAGGTCACTTAGTGTATTTTGTAATTTGCGCTGTTATGAAACTGGCCAGTCACGTCCGGTAGCCGAAGAAGCCGAAACTTACGATGGCGAAAACTGAAGAGCTCCCAGAATATGCAATAAGGTAAAATGACACGAGTGGCTTTTGCTAAACGAAGTAATTAGTAAAAGTGAGGTTTAAATGGAATAGTTATTTTAAAACGATTTTTATCTGACGAATTGTTTCAATGAAAATTTAATTCCGCTCCAAAAATAAATAAATATAACCTACTTAAAATGTCTTTTTTTTTGCTTGAAAACGAATATTAAAATGAAACTGTCTTGCCAGTTTCTTTTTTTTTTTCTAAAAACATAAATTCAATGAAATTCTAAAATTTAACAAACGAATTTTAAAAATATCTTGAAAGATAAATACCTGTTTTCTGTGATTATTAGTATTTATTTACTTCCCCACGCAGGCAAAATGTGACACAAGGTCGTTTTTAATGTGGGGTTAAACCAGCTCCTCGAAAAGAAGGCAAAAGGTGCACTCTGGTTGGGAAGAAAAATAATAATTGTCTTTGTATAGAGGGTTTCCGCTCCATTGACCGAGACAAATTATCTTAAGTATAGCATCGGAACAGATGGTATTTATTTGCTCCCCCACCGAGCAAATTAGGCACAAGGCCGATTTTTAATGTGAGGAGTGAAGGGAGGGGGAAGGGAAAAAGGGGACCAGCTCCCGAGAGGTGGGAAATGGGAGCTGGTTAAAGGTCAGGCATGTGGGGTTGCCCCCACATCTGGTCTTTGCTAGTCATAGCTGGTCTTTGCTAGTCATAGCTTGCAGTATCTGCCGGAACAGATGGTATTTATTTGCTCCCCCACCGAGCAAATTAGGCACAAGGCCGATTTTTAATGTGAGGAGTGAAGGGGAAATGGGGACCAACTCCCCGGGGAGTAGGGGAGCTGGATAGTGACAATTGGTATGAAGGGTTGCCCCTACATTGACCAAGGTCTTATATGTGGGGTTGCCCCACATATGGTCTTTGCTTGCAGTATCTGCCGGAACAGATACTACACTTTGATCTCGGCTTTCTGTGATTATTTAAAAAGATGGTATTTATTTGCTCCCCCACCGAGCAAATTAGGCACAAGGCCGATTTTTAAAGTGAGGAGTGAAGGGGAAATGGGGACCAACTCCCCGGGGAGTAGGGGAGCTGGATAGTGACAATTGGTATGAAGGGTTGCCCCTACATTGACCAAGGTCTTATATGTGAGGGAAACCCCACATATGGTCTTTGCTTGCAGTATCTGCCGGAACAGATGGTATTTATTTGCTCCCCCACCGAGCAAATTAGGCACAAGGCCGATTTTTAAAGTGAGGAGTGAAGGGGAAATGGGGACCAACTCCCCGGGGAGTAGGGGAGCTGGATAGTGACAATTGGTATGAAGAGTTGCCCCTACATTGACCAAGGTCTTATATGTGGAGTTGCCGCCACATATGGTCTTTGCTTGCAGTATCTGCCGGAACATATACTACACTTTGATCTCGGCTTTCTGTGATTATTTAAAAAGATACTGGAGTTTTAATGAAAATTACTTTTTACAAAAAGTGCATACTTATACAAAAGCAACACTATTTATACTCACCAGGAGTTTTCACACAGACCATTATTAGAGACTACCCACTGACGATAACCAGTGGTGTCCCCTGGAATCTGGATGACAACAAGTATCCCCAGATTTCCAGTACTCTCCACCTCTACCGATAACCTTTGCAAATAATTTTGCTTTCTCGCATGAATCGTTTACCATTGATGTCTCGCTGGCACCCCAGGATCTCAACACTCTTCGCATTTATCTAGTGGACATCTAGACTACATTCTATTCTCGGTCCTTTCATCCTCCTTGATCCTTCACGGCTATTGTGTGTGGTATCAGCCAGGTCTGATGTCATTTTGTGAGGAGGCAGTCTGTAAAATTTCTTCCAGTTTCAGTTTCCTTAGTTTCATGTGGTGTCTCTTCTAACCTTTTTGTTCTACCTTTGATGCAGTTTACATGTGGCTGTATAGTGCTTGCTGTTGTGTGGGTAGGATTTCGCATTTGACGGGTTCCCTTAAGATTTCAGCTGTTTTCTACAACCGCCGCCTGCTGTATGGTCTCAATTTGATTCTAATTTTTTTTTTTAGTCTTTTTTTTCTTCAAATTTCTCCTAGTCTAGAGTAAATATCAAGGAAAAGGAAAAACGGATCAAATACACAGAGCTAACCAGAGAACTGAAAGGAATATGGGAGATAAAGAAAATCAAAATGATACCTATAATAGCAGGAGCACTAGGAACAATTCCGAAAAACTTTGAAAAAAAGAATGGGAGAAATTGGAATCAAAGGAATGACTGAAAAAATACAACGAACAACAATAATGAAAACAGCTAAGATATTAAGAAAAACCCTTGAATGTTGAAACTAACACGCAGACGCAACAAGTGCGGGCCAGACAAACTGCTGCAAAGGCAAAACATTAAATACTGCATGGAACCAAGAACACTGAAGCCGTATATCTATAAATTCTATAACCCCACCCCCACTGCCCCATTACCACATAACTCACCACCCCTCAAAAAATAAAATAAAAAAAGTGAGACCAAACAGCCAAGCATAATGGATAAGTGTGAAGAGAACTGGGACCTTGGGGAGGTTTATTGCCACTCAAATTCCAGTGAAGAGCAATAGCTGCTGCTGCTAAGGAGAAATCAACGGCAAGCAGCTGTTGCGATAATGAAAATTTATTTGCAAATACTACCAACAAGGGTGGAGACTACTGGAAATCTGGGGAGACTTATTGTCACTTAGCTTCCAGGGAACACCACAAGCTGTTTTCAAGGAGAGATCCTTGATAACCTGTGTGAAAGCTCTTTTTGGGCCAATAATAATAATAATAATAATAATTATTATTATTATTATTCTGATTTCTTTTATGAACGTCTTTCTGGAAAAGGATGGGATTTATTTCCAGAGGATTTCCCTTAATCCTGGCTTCAAACCAGGAGCTTCAAAGATCAAGGGTTTTCCTAAGGATGTTGGTGGTACCTATAATTGCAGAGGTTTGAGGGCCTCCTAAAACATCAGGGATTTGTAGTTTTTTCAATTGTCCTTCCAGATGACTTGATACTACTCCTAGTGTACCAACTATGACCGGGATTATTTGTGTTTTAACCCCGTGTATATGCCTTATCTCCAAGGCCAATGGAGCATAATTGCTCCACTTATCATTCTCCTTCTCTCTCACATTCCTGTCCCAGGGTACTGAGAAGTCTACAATCTGCCAGTTTTTTGAGACCTTGTCAATGACGACCAAATCCGGACGATTATGTTCCAATTGCTTGGTTGTTATGACACTTTTGTCCCACCATACCTCTACCTTGCCATCCTCACTTGTTCTCACTTCATCAGGCACCTCCTCAAACCATTTTCCAGCACACTTCACCCCAACCCTTTTACACACCTCCCAATATATCCGAAGTCCCATGCGATCGTGTCTTTTGCGGTACTCTCTCTGGGCCAATCCACTACACCCTGCTGCAAGGTGCGTAATTGAATCTGAGGTCTTACCACAAATTCGGCATTTTGCAGCAACTTCCTCTCCTAGAACCACTTTTTTGAACAATCGTGTTCCTAATGCCTGCTCTTGTGCTGCACAAATAAAAGCTTCAGTACTCTTAGCCAGATACCCAGCTCTAAGCCATTGCCATGATCTTTCATCAGCCACTTCTGCTATATCCTGGAAGAACCTTCCATGCATTTTCTTCCTATCCAGTTCCTCTGCCCTTTCTCTATCCATACATTTCAGATTATCAGCCTTGGTCTCACATATCTCCACTTCATTGGCCACAACCTTCAGCATCCACTCCTCACTTCTAACCACATGCTCCTTCAATGATATCTCCTCGGTGCTAACACAATCTTTTACACTTTTCAATCCTCTCCCACCATCTTTCCTCTTTTGATACAGTCTTGCTATGCTACTTCGAATGTGAAATATACTAAACATTGCTAAAACTTTTCTTGTTTTGATATCCATGGCATGCAAATCCTTGTCAGACCATTCTAAAATTCTTGCACTGTATCTCAAAACACTGACTGCCCATGCATTTACTGCTTTCATTAGGTTTCCTCCATACAGTTTCGAATTTGCAATTAGTTTCACTCTTCTAAAATACTCCTTCCTGACTTTTTCCTTTATTTCTCTATTCATGATGCCTACACCCTCCAGCACTCACAAATACTTATATCCGGTATCTTCTATTTCATTCATGATTTCTCCATTTGGCAGCACTATTCCATTCGAATGAACCTTTACTCCTCTTTTCATCACCAGCACTGCACATTTACTAATCCCAAACTCCATCCCAATGTCTTCTGCGTATGAGGATGCTCAGTGGCATCATTATCATTACAAAAAGAAGTGGCGATAACGAATCTCCTTGAAATATCCCACGTTTAATGCCAACCTGCCCCATCTCCTCTGTTTGCTATCAGCACCGTTTTCCATTGAGCCATACTTGTCTCCAAAAGCCCTACCACATTCTCAGCAACCTTCATCATCAATAGTATTTCACGTATCCATGAATGAGGAACCATGTCATAAGCCTTTCTGTAATCGATCCATGCTATGCTCAGATTCCTCTTCTTCTTCTTTGCATTCTGCATTATTGCTTTATCAATTAGTAGTTGCTCTTTAGTACCTCTCGAGCTTTTCCGGCACTCCTTTTGTTTGTCAGGAAAAACATCATTACTCTCTAGATGTTCATAAATTTTCTCCGCAAATATTCCAGTCAACAGTTTCCACGTTAATGGCAGACATGTAATTGGTCTATAATTATTGGCATCTGTTCCTTTTGCAGGATCTTTCCTAATCAGTGTTGTTCTTCTCTTCACAAGCCAACCAGGGACATCTCCCGACTCTACAATCCTTTGCAGAGCAGCAGCTATAGGCGGATAAAGTCATGGAAACTGTTTAAACCAGAAGCCCATCACTCCATCTGATCCAGGTGCCTTCCAGTTTGTCATCCTTCGTATGCCAGCCTTAACGTCATCGATGGTTATCTCAACGTTCTTCATCTGCTGCATTTCTGATAGCCTTTCTCTGACCTCTCCCAACCAGCTAGCCTTCTCATTATATCACCCTTTGACAGACCAAATCCCACTCCAGAACTTCCTTGCATCTTTTGCATTTGGATTGTTGTTATTTCCCACCTGTTTACTACCATTTAATTCTTTATACAGCTGAGACTGATTGTTCCGGAAAAGGTTGTTCTGGCGAAATGCAACACTTTTTCCAACAAAGTTCCTAATTTTCATACCACCAGTGTGGACCTTCTCTTTCAACATTGTTAGAACGTTCATCGTTCCTTTTTCCAGCAATCTATACCTCCTTTCAAGTTTGTCCTTGGCTTTCTGTCCTAGTTTAACTCCTTTTCTTATTTCTTTGATTCTACCAATGTCTATCCGCCACCGATAACAATAATAACAATAATAATAATAATAATAATAATAATATTAATAATAATAACCTGACCGATATAAAATAACAGCGAGACATCTTCAACGGAGACTAACTATCACCACTACTTACTTCTTATCATAGCCATGATGCCACTAAACTACATACTGAGAAAATCTAAAGCTGGATACAAATTTACAGGCGCAAAACAAAGAATAAACCACCCCATGTATATGGATGACCTGAAGCAGGATATGGGAATGGAATTTGGAAGGGAAAAATATGCATTAGTAGAGATGAAAAAGGGAAAACTAAATGTATGGACCGCCCAACGAAGATCATAGATCAGTGAAAATGGCACAAATATCTAGGAGTGCTAGAAGCAGACACCATTAAAGTTACCGAAATGGAAACTAAAATTGGAAAACAGCACCGGAGAAGAAAGAAGAAACTGTTAGAAACGAAGCTATAGAGTAGAAATTTAATTAAAGGAATAAACACCTGGACAGTATCGCTAATAAGGTATTCTAGACCGTTCATAGGATGGACTAAAGAAGAAGACACCTTGATTAGAAAACGAGAAAATTAATGACAATGCACAATGCATTACACTCAAAAGACTATATTGACCGACTCTGTGTGAAAAGGAACGAAGAAGGAAGAGGATTTATAAACGTAGAAAACTGTGTAGAAGGCACAAAGAAGACTTGCAAAATACATAATTTAGAACACAGAAAGCTTGCTCACTGCAGCGAGAGACATCACCAAGAAAAACAATACAGGAAATGATGAAACCAGAAGAAAAAAAAGAAGAAAAGTGTGAAGAGAAAAAGTTACACGGACGATTTATCAGAATAACAAGAGAAGGGAACCATGAAAGTACATGGACGTGGCTAAGAAAAGGACACATGAACAGAGAAACAGAATCCCTATCGACAGCTGCACAGAACAACGCAATTAGAACCAACCACATTAAAGCTAAGCCACAGACTCTGTGGACAGAGAGACGAAGCAGTAAACCATATGATAAGTGAATGCAGCAAACTAGCCCAAAAGGAATATGACAGACACGACTACATGGGAAGGCTCGAAACTCTGCAGAAGACTACTGCTGGTAAATGATTCAAACACAAACCAAAGACAATACAGGAAAACGAAAACCACAAAATCCTTTGTGACATGGAGATACAAGCAGATAAACCCGTCCAAGCAAAAATACTAGATTTCATAATAATTAACAAGTAGGAAAGAAACTGTTAAATTGTAGATTTTGCTGTCCCAGCAGACCACTGGGTGAAGATCAAAGAAATAGAAAAACGAAACAAACATGCAGAACTTGCCAGAGTAAAGAAAGGAATATGGAACCTGAAGAAAATCAATATGATACAAATAAATGTAGGAGAATTAGAAACAGTCCCCCAAAAAGAGAAATCAGAATTGATGGGAATTCTTAGATTATGCAAGGGTGAAAACAACTGAAATCTTAAGGAAAATCTTCAAGTGCAGAAACTAATCAATATGAGCAACAAATTCCCACCGGGCATATAGAAACTGCAACAGAATGGAAACAAAAATATGCAACTAATAGAACTGGTAGCCCAAAAGTGAAAAATGTCTATTCCCCTTCCCCTCTTCCTTCACTTTCCTCTTCCTTTTCCCTTCCCCTTCTTCCTCCTTTCCTTCTTCCTTTCCCTTCTCTCCCCCTCTTTTCCCCTCTCCTCTCTAAAAGAAACTGCCTTTAGGATGGAAAAACCTAGGAAAATAAGCACTAACCAGACCCCCACTGTGTTAATGCGAAAAAGACTGGGATCTTCGGAAGACTTATTGCCACTCAAATTTCAGTGAAGACAATGAAGAATCAATGGTAAACGGTTGTTTCGATAACGCGAATTAACTTACACATTGTATTGGAACAGGTGGAAAGTACTGGAAATCTAGGAAGACTTGTTGTCACTTAGACTTCAGTAAACACCATAAGTAGTTCTTAAAGACAATTCTTTAATGATAGCATGTGTGAAAACTCGTAGTGAGTGAATTATATAATAATAATAATAATAATAATAATAATAATAATAATAATAATAATAAAAGACAGAGAAGAGAAAGCACCAAACAGATCTCTACTAAATAAGTGCAAAGAGGACTGGACCCTGGGGAGGCTTATTGTCACCCAAATCCCGGTGAACACCAATGGTTGTTGCTAACGAGAAATCATAATAAAGCAAATTAATTTTATTAAGGTTATCAAAAGAGGCGGAGAGCATTGGAAATCTGTGAAGACTTGTTGTCATCCATATTCCAGGGAACACAAAAGATGTTCTCAAAGAATGTTTTAGGTTTGGCATCCGCAGTTAAAACCAAATAATTGTAAAAATGTATACAGAATTGAAGGAAAAAAATAAAGGTTTGTTTTATTGATGACCAAAACTGCTTAATTTCTTACGCCATTAATTTTGTAAAATAAAAAATACTGAAAATATTAATTAAAATAATGTTATTTTTTTTCTCAGTTTATATTTCATTTTTTAATTTTAAACACAATACAAAAATAAACATCTTTGACCATATAAATCCAAAAAAGTAAAATATTTTGCTCTGGATTCATTTTCAGTCATTAATTAACATATAGTTCACATCCCAGCAGAAAATTGTCCTAACTTGACTTTAATTTTCCCACGAAATATACCAAATCACCATCACTACAATGGACGATAAAATAAATGCTACAAGAGAACGACAAAGACGAAGGCGTCAGCAGCTACGAAGGGATATCAGATTTCAAAGGAGAAACATAAGACAACAAATAAATAACATGAATGAACAAGATAGACAACTTTATTTGAAAAATGAAAGGGCCAGACGACAGGAAAGAAGAAATAGCATGAATGAAGTAGAAAGACAAAATATCCTGTATTATTTTATAGGTGACATGAATGCCATTTGCTCATTTTGTAGAGCACTTAGATTTTTAGGAGAAGCATTGAATTGTTGCCAAAGAGAAAAATTTCACTTCCTCCCTTAGAAGATTATCCTCCTCAATTTCGAAGGTTACTCAAAAGCAATGACCAAGAAGCATTTAATTTCAATTACAACTCATCAGTTTCATTTGCATCATTTTGAGCAAATATAGTCCGCCCTCCTGGAAGAGGTCCCTGTTGTTTTCACTTACGAGGCCAAACTTATCATTATTTTAGTACTCTGCACCCAAATAATCAAGAAGAAAGAAAATATGAACACATTTACATCTTAGACTCATCTGAAGCAACTCAACTTGCATGTAATTTACTAGAAAATAATAAATGTATTCAAAGTGTCGTTGAAACCATAGCTACAGTTATGGAGAATAATCCTTATGCCCAAGCTTATAAAAATATGAGGGCCATTGAATTAGAAGAGGAAACATGTGCTATAAAAGAAAGTGTACAGCCAAGGAGAGTTTCGGTGCATTTCGCCGCTGGTCCAGATATAAGAAGATTTGATAATTTAATAAACAACCAAATAGCTACAGTATGAGGATGGTGGTGAGGATGGTGGTGAGGATGTTGCTCAACTTGCTAACAGAAATATTATTGTTTATCCACATGGTCAAGCAAAACAATGAATTTTTTATCTGTCTTGCCACATGGACCCTCATGATATACCCCATATTATTTCCAAATGGTGAACAAAGCTCATCTGAGCTCCAATCTATGCCCCCTGATTGCCAAACTTTCACAAGAAACACTCGTCTAGATGAAAACACTATTAATAATTTGCCCCACTCTTTATCTGTGCCTAAACCTAAACGTAGATTCCATGAGCAAAGTTTCTTTCTTAGAACTGCACACCTGTGGAACTCTCTTCCATTTGCCTGCTTTCAGGCTGACTATAATGTGATCGTCTTCAAGTCCAACATAAACAAGTTCTTGATGAGCCGTTCCCCTTAAGTAATCCAATTTACCAAATTTCAACTACACAATTACTACGACATTGTCCCATTGATAACTGTACTCTTATTTGATGCGTTCCGCAGCGCTCTCCGGTTAAAACAGACGCTAACAACTTGTAGAAAAAATAAATGTCTTTATTTCTTTTTCACAATGCTAAATTCAATGCTTGCGTGTAACAGTGAGAGCTTGATGCGACGTAGGACAGAGGGGGGGGTGACGGTGTCGGTAGACAGCGAGCGGCTCCCTACACAAGTCAGGTGCGTGTGTCTGCCTATCTCTGCTCTTCTGCTGACTCTGATAAGCTAATTGTCTTGTTTATATAAATCCTTTCCAGCTTCCGATGCACCTGCGTGTCAACGATTTTAACCTTTGACCCCCCTATCAACGAGTACATCCGGCCTCTGTTGCCATTGACAGTTCAACACCTCAGATTTCTGCACAATGCACTGTGCGACATATTAACCCTTATCCTCGAGTGGCTTCTTGGCCTTGATAAGTGGTGACTCCTTTGTAAAAAAATTAAAAAAAACATAAGCATGCAACATAACCTAGAACAGCAAACAAGAGTTCGCAATAAAGTTACAATGAAAGAAATTATCGCCTTTGTAACGCCTCCTTCGAGGAGGTGGTTAGGTCTCTTATTTCTCTGGATTCTCGGCACGTGTCGTCTAGACTCCTTTGGTGCTGTTACATAAAATCTGGCATGCTGAAAGCGAATATCGAAGCGGCAGGCAGGAAGAAAGACAAACGATTGTAGTCTATCTACAAAAGCTTAATTCTCATAAAATTATGTACAAATGTTTTTACAATTCTCATTCAGATTTTGTAAGTTCTTTTCAAAGTCTCAACTCTCTTCACAGACAGCGACCGACGGATGGATGAGGTAGGGAGGGGTCACGTCTCTGCTCTACTCTGATCTGAAACTCTCTCCGACTCAACTCTCTCTAATTTTCGCGTGACAGTCGTATATATAGTAAGGTAAGTGGATGGGGTGGAAATTCTCCCCAGCCAATAAGATTTCGCCACGAAATCTCCACAAAATCGAAAGCCCCAGGTCCCTGGGTGGGCACCGTTCCCACACCTGAAATTCTCTCACCATTTTCAAGGTCAGATGTCAATTCTGACATCCGACGCTGGGTTCATTTAAGGCCAGACAAGGTTCTAAGTGAAATTTCTTGTCGTCAACTTTTAGCCGTAAAAATATATTTCTCTGGTTTTCAAACAATATCTATTTTGACATGAAATAAAATATGTATATTCATATTCTCTATCTTAAATCCTAGGGTTATCTGGCGTCACCCGGGAATACAAAGCTATCTCAGCATAGTTCTAACGCTCCTTAATTGGAGATTACGTTACACCTTGCAATTAGAGATAGCTAAACAGTATTATCCATAGATCAGGTAAACAATTCCAACAATATGAAGTTGGTGTATATGTGAAAGTTGGAGGCTGCAGATTGAACTAGAAGCCATCAAAATCAACTTAGAGATGCTCAATATTCCGTCTTAATGGATCATTTGGCAAGGAATGAAGATGGTGACCCTGGTGGTCCAGTTATTCTACCATCTTCATTTTCAGGAAGTTCTGGAAATATCCAACAACTTTTATCAAGATACAATGACAGTTTTCTGTAAATACGGAAAACCAAACCTATTCCTTACATACACATATAATCAAAGATGTCCTGAAATAGTGAACAAGTTATATAAGATCGACCTGACTTTATCTCACGTGTGTATCATGCACATCTGGCTGAACTTTTGAAAGACATTAAAGACAGACATGGACTGTTGCATATGTTTATGTTATCGAATTTCAAAAAAAGAGGATTACCACACTGATCATAATGCTGCGAGATTAGGATAAGTTCAGGACAGTTCATCAAATTGATGCAATTGTGTCAGCAGAAATATCTGAAGATCCAGAGCTCCGTGATTTAGTATAATTAATGTTACATGGTCCAACCTCATTGTAATTGTTTGATTATGTGATAAGAAGTTTCCTACTAATGTGTGTTTTAAAAAATTTCAACTACCATGGAATTTCCACGGGTTCTGCTCCGTTTCTCCTATTCTTTGGTCGGCTGGAACGACAATGTCTACGATTTGACAGGACTTTTCTTTCTTGTTAATTTATACGATATCCGGTTTTCTTGCCTGTATGGGTTTATCATATTATTATTATTATTATTATTATTATTATTATTATTATTATTATTATTATTATTATTATTATTATCATTATTATTCACTCACGAGGAGTTTTCACACAGGTTATTAAAGAATTTTCTTTGAGAACAATCTGTGGTGCTCTTTGGAGTCTGAGTGACAAGGTCTCTCCAGATTTCCAGTACTCACTACCTCTTTCGACAATCTTTGTAAATTGCTTAGTGTTATCGCAATAACCGTTTACCATTGATTTCTTGGTGGTAGCGACCATTCATCTTCACCAGATCCTGGATGGCAATAAGCCTCCTCAAGGTCCAAATAAACTTCACAAACAAGTCTCCCCAGATTTCCAGTGCTCTCACCTTCTTCCGATAACCTTTGAAAATAAATTATTTTTATTCTATATATTAATATGATAGCGTGCGTGTTATTTTTATGTCACGCTTACATCCGGGTCGTTTAATTGTTATGTACTTCCATATCTTGTCATAAATAATTTTACCAAGAATTTTTCATAAGTTCTGGTTTCGGTTTCCATTATAACTGATGGCACTTAAGGCATCTGTTTTTTTAAATAAATTACTTTATCAAGAATTCTTCATGAGTTTTGATTTCGGTTTCAATTATGGATGAAGGAACTCAAGTTACACACACACACACACACACACACACACACACACACACACACACATATATATATATATAAAGCTGAATGTGTGGTGTGTGTGTTTGTATGTGTGTGTGTGTGTGTGCGTGTGTGTATGTGTCTGGTCACGAATAGGCTCCTATATGGTTGACTATTTTAAAAAAACTGATTACATATAATGATAGAAGATGTATCGAGACACAGGAATAGGTATGTTTAATCTGGCAGAACGGTGGTTCATTAAAATTGTGGGGTCTGCATACGCACCTGGTCCACAAAGTATGGGGAAAAAATTAAAAAAAAAAGTTTACATATAAAAAACGTTTATATACTAAGGTGTCATAATAGGGGTCAAAGTTAAAAAAATTGACCGTTTTTTTTTTTTTTTGCTCAGCCTACACCTCCAAACACCCGGGTAACGCCGGACCCCCATGCTAGTCTATCCATCTGTCTATCTATATATCTGTAAAAGTGAACGTGTCTGTGTGTCTGTGTGTCTGTCTGTGTGTCTGTGTACATTTTCCTACGCTATAACTCTGTCAATTAACACTTTTTTAAAATAGTCAACCATATAGGAGCCTATTCGTGACCACACACGCACACACACACACACACACACACACACACACACACACACACACACACACATTCAGCTTTATATTATATATATATATATATATATATATATATATAATTTTTTTTATCTCACTACTATATATTAGGTGTAATATAATAATCGATAGAGAATTGTCTCTATAATAATAAATACCATCTGGGAATGTACAGCTCAGAGCACTCTTTCCCGCCTTGACACAGAATACAAAATCAACTTCGAAATCTAGCGGAAGATAGTCACCTCTTTTCCCTGCGACTTCTTTCTAACAGAAGAAATATTGCTAATCTTTCTCATCTCTGTGGTATTCTGCATGGTAGGTATTTGACTAAACTCCAATCTCCGGTTTCCCTATGAAACATTCACAGCAAAAAATCGTTTTCTCATGGAGTGTTTTTCCCCCCTAGAATCGTCTGTCTATGGAACGCAATACCGTTTGTTTGCTTCATGACTGACTATAATATGGTCGGTTTCAAGTCTAATGTAAATAAATTTCCTACTGAGTGATCTATTTTGTTAACTCAGCGTTCCTATCACGTTGCGTTTAACAACCACCTGAAGATGGCCAGAGGAATAGTTGGCCGAAGCGTAGTGAAACAACAACTGTGGAGATAACAGACTGCAAATAAATAAATAAAATTCTCAGCGTAGTCATTGCATTTAATTTACTTTTTCGCGCTTAGAATGGAGTTAAATTAAAGAGAATTAATTATCGTTGCAACACGTTTACGAATAATTCTAATGATATAAATGGGTAAAGTTTCTGATGAATCATTTTTTATTTAATGATTGATATTCGCTTTTCAGCAAACGAGTTATAGACCGTAAAACTATTAAAAGAATGCAGACAATCGGAAAGTTAGAAAAAAAAAACAAATAATGAAAGGCAGACGATATGAAGACAGAAAATGTTATATAAAATTAACTGAACCTATCTATTACAAAAACCAAAATTACTACTACTACTACTACTACTACTACTACTACTACTACTACTACTTATTAGTAGTAGTAATAACTAACCGGGCCTGTGGAAATTCCACAGGGGGACTCATTCATATGTAATATATTGATTTTGGCATTTTGTAGCTGTCAATCGTAAATGGAGACGCTCGTATATTATTGTAGCTTTTTTTGTTAAAACTGTAAAAGTATTTATCTAAGCTAGCAGGGACGCCCGGCAAAGCCCGACCGTAAAGTATGCTTAAATATGATATTTCAATTCTTGCGAACTTCGTATATATTATTATGTTCTATCGATTTTTATATATTATAAAGTTGCGATTTCAAAAATAAAAAAAATAAATATATCCATATGACTTGGGTGCTTAGCTTGAATCGAAACCGAAATAAAAACTTATTAATATATATATATATATATATATATATATATATATATATATATATATATATATATATATATATATATATACAAGCAAAAGTACCCGTCGTTGACTGAGTTCAAAAACAGCCTACAGAAAATGGACTCTGATTTATGAAAGTATGATAGGTTATGAAAAGGAAGGGTTGTAAAGAGATAGCTTCGAATTTGGGGGTATCAAAACCAAAGCAAAATATGAGGAAAATAAAAATAAAGTAAATAAACCCCATAATTTATTATACCATACCTGTTCACACTGAAACACTTATCACAATATTCTGTGGATCTATATTAAAAAACCTTGTTAAACTTTGTGACATTTTTCCATTCTATGGAGGTCAGGCGCGAACGAACACCCCATAATTTTATTATATCATGTTTCTTCAAACTGAAACATAATTATCAAAGTATACTTATGCAGATAGATATGAAAAGTCTTTATTAAAGTTTGTCCCTATTTTCATTCCATGGAGGCCAGGCGCGAACCCAGACCCCACAATTTTATTATACCAACCCTTATTTAAGTTAAAACATACTTATCAAAGTATTATTATGTGCATCTATATCAAAAACACTTGTAAACACACAGACAAACAGACACGTTCACTTTTATAAATATACTAGCATGGGTTTCCGGCGTTGTCCGGGTGTTTGGAGGTGTATATTGAGCAAAAAAAGTGTTAGTATG
>NC_136513.1:77083392-77120892 GCF_053919585.1 Euprymna scolopes | reverse complement strand
AAGAAAATAACCCATAGGTTAAATGAAAACTTCCGTTTTTAAACGCAGCTGGTACTGGTTATCATAGTACTTAAAAATAAATTAAATTAAATGTGAACTAAATTACAAGTAAATTAAATAAAACAACTCATATAATATTTCTAAATAGAATACTTAAAACAATTCTATTACTAATTGCCATTAAAAATTTAGAGCTAATTATTAAAACAGATTTTCTGTAATGTAATATGTAAATGAGATCAGTCCAAAACGTTTGAGAGGGCCGACCATCGTTTCCAGGCATCTGTCGTAGAGGCCGCCAGTTTTAAACCAGACTTCTGCAAGTTGATTTCCGTGATGTATCAACAGCCCACAGCTGTTGTGCAAGTCAACGGAAAGCGCTCGAAACCCTTTGTTATCTCTCAGTCGGTTCGTCAAGGTTGTCTACTGTCGCCCCTGCTTTATGTCCTGGCCTTGGAGCCTCTGCTCTACAAGCTGAGACGTGGGGAGACAAATTCAGCCCTGCGCGGAATGGCTCTGCCTGGCAGCTCAGCCGCCAAGGTATCCATGTTCGCCAATGATGTCACGGTCTTCGTGTCGAGTTTCAGAGGCATCAAGATCATATCGGAGCCGCTGGCAAAAGAATTACGGGGGCCAAGATAAACCACAGTAAGTCAGTCGGACTGCGATTAGGCGCCTGGAGTGGCAACGCAAACCTCCTGGCGCCCTTCAGCTGGCCGGATGGCCCGGTTCGGATTCTCGGTGTGTGGTTCGGACTGAGTCTCCAGCTTCGTAAGAATTGGTCGGAGGTACGATCAAAGGTGGAGGCTGCGGTCAACTCGTGGCTTCCTAGGAAATTTTCCTTAAAGAGTAGAGCCGAGGTATGCGCCACATAGTCTTCCCTCTCATCTTTTACGGACTGGCCATAATTCCTCTGCCTGCACAACACCGTAAAGCTCTTGTCACACTCTTGTCCTCGTTCTTTTGGGACAGAGGAAGACACTGGGTGAGCAGACAGTTCTCTATTCAATGTCTGTGTGAGGAAGGTTTTGGAATGCCGAGACCCCGAGAGGCTGGCCTTCCTGAGCCACTACCTTCAAGATGATCAACTGTGGCACCCCGCGACCTCATTCATTTCTCGACCTCATTCTTGACTCCTCTATCATGAGTCGTCGCAGGCCGCGGGGAGATTCAGCCTTTCTGAAAGAGTACCAAACCATGCTAAAACGACTACCAAGGTCCAGCGACTTTGTGACTGCCACCTGTAGGGAACTCCACAGGGATCTATTGGGGAAGGCCGCTGACAACTTGCTATGCGCGCGTTTGGGTTGGCAGCAGAGTGAGATCCGCTCCGCGTGGAGTTGGACGCCAGGTTCGAGTCATCTGAACAACTCGTTCTCTCTAACCTGGTGATTTGCCTGAAACGCGCTTCCCCTCAACAATATACAATGCAGTTCTGGTTTCTTGGAGTCGCCGGCCTGTCCCCGTTGCCAGACGATGGCCGCAAACAACTGATTACGCATTTTTCGATTGCTGTGAACTCCAGCAGTACTAGTCGTATGTTGGTGAGGTGATGGCTTGCATCGACCCCAAGCATCCTCACCTGTATCAAACGTAGTGGACAACGTGAGGCTGTCGTGGGACCAGGAAAGACAAATGGTCTACATCGCAATCCTGGCTGTGGCGAGAATGGTGATTTGGACGTCAAGACTGCAAGATGGCCGGGGGTTGCTGCCTTTTTTTTATCAGGATCTAATCGCTTTCTTTAAACACCAACTAAAGGGTAAAGATAAGATGCGACAGAAGAAGGCTGCATCGCAGGGCTTTTGAAAGAAGATGGATACATGTAGCAAGTCTGTGTGTACGAAGAGGGGCCAAATTTGATTACGTGTTCCCCGCCTATGTTCGGGGGGGGGGGGGCGGTTGTCAGACCCCGCCCCTTTCCAATTTTACTTCCTTCAGCCTCACAGCCAGCCAAATAAATCTCGTTTCCCTTATTATAAATCCTCCAAGACCCCCAACCTCGAAAACAACAATTTTTTCTTTTGCCTCCCCCCCCACCTCTCGAAATTCAACCCATCTTGGAGGAAATCAAGTCTAACACTAACACCCCCCTCTCACCACAATTTTTTCTTTTCTCCCCTGTTTAGCCCCCCCCTTCAGCTCCATTAAGAGGCCTCCCGCGAAACTCTGATTCCTTTATAAACCTTAGTGAAACGGGTGGTCTAGCATTTCAGACGGTTTGGGAGGGCCTTACTAACCACGTTTTATTTCTCCCCCCCCCCATCTCCCTCGACACAAATGAAATTTTGATTAATATTGTTATCTTTTTTGTATTTTTTGATATAAATAAAAAATGTTTTAAAATTGGGTTTAAGTAGGAACCCCCTCCCTACACACATAAATACAATTTTAAAAGGGTAACCATGATAAAAGATGCTAGGCGAGAGAGAAATCCTTTAAAATTTCCAACAGAGAGGAGATGGACCAACCAACCTCACCATCCCCCTTTCTTTTTAAGTTGGCCTTGTGACTAAATTTTTTGTTCATTTTCCCAATTGTATTTGTTTTTCCTGTGAATAAAAATTTAATATCTTAAAATATATTTGTGAAGCAGTACCTTTTGTATATATAACCAATTTGTGAATAGATGGGCAGGAATATTACTTTTATATAATAGATATACATTTTGCCTGTTTCGAAATATTAGAATATTGCATTAAAATATGTCAATCTATATCTATATGTTCTATACAACTAATAAAATTCTAAATGTTTATTTTTTTATGTGTGTGTATGTACCAATAAAACTTTTGAACGGATGCACTGAATTGAAAAAATTATTTTTTCCCTTGAAAAGTGTGAGTTTCTAGAGTGTCCTTATCTATATATGGATCGTAACGAACAACACCAAGCCCGAAATAAGAGGTTTTTGGGCCGTTTCGTTTTTGTCGAAAAAGTTACCTGCCCATGTCAACGAAATGTAACACTGTCTGTATACAGTCGCGATAACGTCTTTCGGCATACGGGCAGGACTTGTGGCGCAATGGATAGCGCGTCTGACTACGGATCAGAAGATTCCAGGTTCGAATCCTGGCAAGGTCGTAATAATTTTAATCATCATTTTATCCAACGTTTACTCATTATCCTTACCCTTAGTTAATCGCACTTTCATTAGTTGATCGTTAGCATTTTCATTAGTCTGTCATGCTTATGTTTGAAATAACATGTTCTTTCGCGTTCTGCATAAGGTTGAGATAGCACTTTTAGTTGCTAAACGAGGAGAGGTGACGGTGATCTAGTGGTTAACGACACGGTCTGAAGACCTGGATGTCTTAAGTTCGAATTCGGTTCGTTCCACAAAAATTACTTTCACTTAGGATGTTGAAAACCTTCACAGGCTTCCACTCGTATTCCCAGATATCTTTCTAGAAAGAATTCTGACAAGAAAAATATCGGGGAAACAAATGCAAACAATAGAATCTTCGGGTACATACCATATGGCGATGATTGCTTAATGCGCGATGTGGACGTAGACAGCCTTTTCTGCCACGCCGACTAAGATGAAAGTGTAGGATATGGCCGTTACACTTTAACCGTGTCGTTACATTTCGACCACTCGGACCCACACGTTTTCTGGTACCGTCGCAGGAACAAAACAAATAAAATGAAAGAAATAAATGCATTTATCCGTGGTTCCTCCAACAATATTGCATTTCATTATATTTCCAAAAGCATTTTCACACACCCATGTGTTTTACAACGCTCCGCCATGTTACATGTGCTTTTTAAAAGTCTTTCTCCCCGCCACCTTACGCCAGCCATAGGCAGCGCGTTCTCGTTCTCGATTTCACACGCCCATCTTCCCCGAAATACAATTTGCTTCTCGTTTTGCTCGACCACGTGCTGTCCCTTTTTTCTCCTTTTTTTTCTCCTCCTTCCCGTGACATCAGCACGTACATACCTGCTTAATTCGCATATGTGCCTAAACGACTGCTGCTGCTAATATTTTCGCTAGTCAGGTATCCTGCGACTGCTGCTGATTTTCTCACACGCGCGCCATATGCGCTATGTTACATATGTTCATTCTAAGGAGGTTATCTTACCAGGAATTATAACTTTTTTTTTTATTATTATTCTGCAAGGGTTTATTAACTCATTAGTTAACAAGCGCCGACAGGAACTATACTGGTATTTGTTTATTTCAGGTTCAGAGTGTTACTTTTTAGGGGCTCAATTTTCTTCACATTAAAAACTGATCTGGTGCCTAAGCTTATTCTCGTGGGGGAAGGTGAAGTAAAAAAGAAAGATTTTTAAAGACATCGTTTTTGTTTTTAAAATTACAAAATGAAAAACAAACACGGAAAAGTATATACAAGGCGTTCCAAAAGTCTTGGACACTTTTCAAGTGCTCATATCTGCTTAACTATGAATGGTAGTATTATGGAAGTAATGTCATTTTAAAGATAAATGCATTAAGTTTTTTTTTTGTAAAGCTATTGATTTTATTTTTGGATCCAGAAATATCGTTCACTCAACCAGAAAAAAGTGAATTTGCAAAAAAAAAAAAAAAAAAAAAAAAAAGAACTGGACCATAGACACTTGTTCAACGTGCATTTTGCAAAAAAAAAAAAAAAAAAAAAAAAAAAAAATCGGAAAACAGTTACGCTTTTTGTGGAGATTTGTGAAAGGACTGGTATATGTGTCTCCCATCACAAGGAACTTGAATGAGCCGAAGTCCCGAATAACAGAAGCTGTCGCAACCATTGGCACCGCAATGTTGGGACGCGTTTGGAAAGAATTGGACTATCTGCTTGATATGTGTCGTGTGACGAAAGGTGCTACACATGAACATCTATGAACATTCCAGGAAAAATTTGAGAATACAAGATTTCTGAATATGCCAGATGCATTTTTATATCCTTAATAGTTCTCGAGACATTCAATGTCCAAATGTGCCCAAGACTTTTGGAACGCCCTGTAGATTTACAAAGAAAGAAAACAAAAGAAAAAAAATGAGGCTATGTATAAAAGGTATGTCTCATAAGTCGCTATCAAATGGCAACCTGATTATTTAACGCCCACAAACTTCGTGAAGTTACACAAGTGTGGATTTTATAAGACACGCCACTCAATCTCTGCATTCAGCGTTAAAAAATGGACGTATCTGTATATTAATACGATAGCGTGTGTCTTATTTTGTGCCATGCTTACATTTTTTTGTCTTCCGAGTGACTGTCGTTTAAGTGTTATGACCTTCCAGTTTTTGTAATATATAATTTTACCAAGAATTCTTTATAAGTTTTGGTTTCGGTTTCGATTATAGCTGAAGGCACGCAAGTTATCTATTTCTTTTATAAATAAGTTTACCAAGAATTTTTCAGAAGTTTTGGTTTCGATTTCGATCATAGCTGAAAGAAGTCAAGTTCTCTCTCTCTCTCTCTCTCTCTCTCTCTCTCTCTCTATATATATATATATATATATATATATACATATATATATATATATATATATATACGTATTTTTTTCTTCCAAAATTTTGGTTTCTGTTTCGATTCAAACTAAAGCATCCAAGTCATATGGATATATATGTTTTGAAATAGTAACTTATATATATATATATATATATATATATATATATATATATATATATATATATATATATATATATATATATAAGAATATAGAAAATTTACTTTATAATAATATATACGAAGTCTACATAAATTAAAATATTATATTTAAGTATATTTTACGACAGGTCTACGCCGGGCGTTCCTGCTAGCTAAGATAAATACTTTTGCAGTTTTAACAAAAGAAGTACAATAATATCAGGGCGCTCCATTTGCGTTGAACATCAACAGAATGCCAACATCAATATATTACATATGAAAGAGTCCTCTGTGGAATTTCTACAGGTTCCGATAGTTTATAAATAAAACGCGTTCTTTGGATAATCGAATCTGAAAGTTTTTGGTTTTTCTTTCTCAGCAAATTTTTCTTGTAGTTCACACATTAGATCCATTGCTCTTCCTGTTTCTTGTAAAGTCAGTTCTCTCTATCGCTCTAAACATTGCCTCACACCTGACGCTATTCTAAATCTCTACACATCTACTATCAGACTATATATGGAGTACTGTTGTCATATTTGAACGGGTAAATATCATTTGATTCGTAATTTGATTGGCCTCACCTTTTCTTCTGCTCAGCAACCTCTTACAGACTTTTTCAATACTATTATTTCTTTCTTCCATTCCCTGCTTCCTTTGTTCCAGCTTGTTTGACTCGTTGATCTAGTGGTCTTCACCAATTCACTGTTTTGATACCTCATTGTGATACAGCTTCCTATTTCAGTAGCTTCTATCCAAGAACTGCAGACTTGGGGAACTCCCTTCCTGCTGACTGTTTTCCTCTGATCCATAGCGATGTTTTTTTTTTCAAAGCTAAGATCAATAAGTATCTCGTGTCTTCGTGGTAATCATCATTGGTCGTTGTTACATCCTCATATCAAGTGGCTTCACGTTTTGTCCGGAGCAATTTCCATAAAAAAGCGTAATAGACCGACGAATGTATGAAAGCAAATGTAAGAAAATGATAAAAATCAATTGACGAATCTATTTTTTTTTAATCATATCCTCTCCCAAACATAGCATATTTTCACTTGAACGTACTATACCAGACCATGTTTACATTGGACTATGCAAATGTTATATTTTACTCCGATGATGATGATGATGATGATGATGATGATGATGATGATGATGATGGTTGAGTCGTCAATAAATAACATTTTGTTGTCATTTCTTAGACTTATGTTACATCCTTATATCATCAGTGGATTACAAAACGCACGGAGCTGATTCTAAAAATATGTCGTTTATTTCTGTACATAAAAGTTTTAATGACAGATTGACAAATCTGATGGCGGCGTGACGGGGTTGGTGGTTGCTGTGTCAAAACTGTGCTTCTACCCCACTCGTTTGTTGTTGTGTCGAGTAACTCTTCTCGATGTGTCTCTTTTTATTTATTGTATTTATTTGCTTCCCCACCAAAGCAAATTAGGCACAAGGCCGTTTTTAATGTGGGGTAAAAACCAGCTCCCCTAAAAGTAGGCAAAAAGGGGGCACTCTGGTTACCAAAAATCATAATTGTCCCAGTATGGAGGGGTTCCCCTCCATTCACTGGTACAAATTATCTTAAGTGCAGCATCTGCAGAACAGATACTACACTTTGATCCCGACCCGAATGGCCTAGACGACAATTTCCGATCGGCCGATATTTCAATCGGCATTGTTTCGTAAAAATGTGGTCACTCGCTTTGACGTCATCTCCCAGGCTCTCCTAAACTTCTGACCGACTTTTTTGTTTGCCGTCCTTGACCACACGAAGATTCCGTACCTGACCCTTGGTCACGTTTCCTGGCTAAATTTATTGTTTGACCCCCAACCGGGAGTCTGCTTATGTAACGCAAAGAGCTGAGCGAGATATCGATTTACACTGCATTTAAACTCCTGTTCGCCAGGAAACAGTTAACAGGGAGAGAATTCCAAAGTCTAGCAGTTCAAGGGAATAAGCTATTAGAGTAAAAGGCCTTTTCAGCATTTAGGGACCCCAGCAGTCAAGGAGTGAAATTTTGTTGCTAAACGAGTTTGTCATGGGCATGTACATAGAAGGGATAAAAGTGCGATGAGTTCACCAGAGCACATTCCATACTTGTAAAACAGACACAGCGATGCGACATTGTGGGGCAGAAGTTGTTGTTTAGTTGACAGTGCGGGACCTATTAGGTTTGAGATTCTTTTCTAGACACTGTCCAAGAGGTAGGGACTAGTGGTAGATGCACCAGCACTTGTGGCATGACTGTGTAGATATGCAGAAAACTCTCAAGTATGAGTAATTTTCAAGCACGGTAGAGAGAACCCACAAAAATAAAAATTACGTTCAATAATGAAAATCTAATTTAAATTTAAACGTGAAAGACCGACAGACAGAACGTCTTATACAACTGCGTGCTCATATCTAAAAAAAAAATAGGAATCTGAAAATCTGGAACAATTTTTATGCCCCCACCCCTTCCTTCCATCACATTGGTTCTTCCTCTTCCCTCTTTCCTTTCGCAATTTCGTTAGTTTCTCTGCCCCTATTGTTATGTTTGTCTTGTCTTTTTTCTTTTCTGAAATGGAATTTCAATCTCCTCCCGGTGGCGTCAAGTCGGGTAAATGCGGGCAACCTACCAGAGAGCGAGAAGACAGGATGACCCAACTTAAGGGCACGTACTATCGAATTACAACAAAGAACGAAATGTGTGGGACGGAGAAAGACACTTTTATCTCCCCGGGATCCCATAATTCCTGGGACACTCGTTCCCACACTGATAATAACCAACAGTCTAATAGTGATTCTCACGATACAAGCACATTCGACGACGGAATGAAGTTTTCTCATTACATAAGTAGAAATAAGTACATGGATGTTATCAAGATGGCTGCAAAGAATGTACGCTCCCTCTACCAGGCTAGAAAAATTCTTACATCTTCCAGTAAATAAATAAATAAATACAAAAATTATCATTTTAATAAAACATAGTATTCTTAAATACTGTATATAAAAATGAGCGAAGTACAGTCATTTGTGCGCCTAATAAGCGCAGATCATCATATAATGATTAGATCATTGTGGCAGACGTTAAAATCACTTATAAATAAATGTTAAAATTTCAACAATATTTCTCGCGAATGGATTTGGTCCTTTCTAATTGAGTCAGAGATGGCGTCGTTGCCAGGTTTAAATCTCTTGACCTGTGTTAATTGTGACACCCTGCACTTATGATTCCCAAAAGGATGAAACACAAGGTCTGTAGGTATTTAATAATTATTATAGTAAATAATTATGTCAGTCCCTTTAAGAAACTCGTTTCTTATCGTTGAACACTTTACAGTTGAATGAGAAAGCCGGTCAATTTAGCCCGGATGCGAAGATCATCATATAATGATTAGATCACTATGACAGGCGTTAAAAACATTTAAAAATAAATGTTTCAATTTCAACAATATTTCTCACGGTTAGCGGTGGCCGAATGGATGTGGTACTTGCTAATGGAGTCAGAGATGGCTTCGATTCCGGGTTCAAATCTCTCGACCGATATTAATCGTGACACCCTGCACTGATGATTCCCGAAAAGAATATATGAAATTGGTATATATAGTCAGCATTTTTTCATTAGAGCCAATTCTCTATTAATTACCACATATATAGTGTTGATTCTAAAAGTTTTATAAATGTGTGTGTGTGTGTGTGTGTGTGTGATAAGAATGAAGAAAATAATATTCTGACGATATCGACAAAGTCTTGAAATAAGGACGAAACGTTGACGAATATGAAACTTGTGTTTTTCCTTTATCATCTCTCCGCATATATATATATATATATATATATATATATATATATATATATATATATCTTTGATTCCAAATTTTTAGATTATTCTCAGTGCTTGTCTATAGATTTGGTGAAATAAATATATATCAAATCATTTCTATGTTTCAATTGATTTATTTAACATATATTTATTCACCATAGGCAAACATTGAGAATAATCTAAAAAATTGTGAATCAAGTCTCCCCATTGCTGTTATTTCAGATCATTTGAAATTATATTAGTAATTTTTAGTTTCCCCTCTAACAAGGACGGAGATTTTGGGATATATATATATATATATATATATATATATATATATATATATATATATATGTGTGTGTGTGTGTGTGTGTGTGTGTGTAGAGAGAGAGAGAGAGAGAGAGAGAGAGAGAGAGAGAGAGAGAGAGAGAGAGAGAGAGAGAAAGTTATGAAAATATAATTATTCTATTTATTTTCATTTTTCGATTTTCCGTAAAATCTTTTTTGTATCAAAATCAAAGATACAAATAAAAGTTCCATAATTGTTCCTGTCACGATCGCTTTCGATTCGTTCACGAATCATCATCAGGTGTTGAAGTAAAAGTGCGAAGGATAGAAAATGAGAATTAAAAGTGAAAACTAAAATATACAGTAAACGACGATAAGTTAAAATATATAAAGTCGATGAAAAGTCGATTAAAAATTCGAGTATCAAAATCCACAGATTCGTGGACACTGTTAACAAAGTCTATCCAATATGAACTCTGCAAGATATTTTAGTACGTTACTGCTTTTCTCAAATGCAATATCATTTATAGTTGGTTGACGCGTTCTAATATATGACCCTTTTAAGAATTTTTTTTTTAATATTATTCTCATGTTGTATAATTTTTATGTTTTCAACGCGGACTTTTGTAAGATTGGAGGGGGGACGGTTATGTTCTTTTATCAAATGTTTAACACTAGTATTATTTAGATGCATAGTTATTCGCCGGGACAACGTTGTCGATGTATGCCCAATGTACGTATTATTTTCGGAGTTACATTTTCCCATAGAGCATTAGAATTTATACACTACATTGGTTTGTTCCAACATTTTTATAGCCGGTAAGGAGTTGTTTCTAACTACAAGGTTTTGTGTTCTAAACTTCTTGTAGTAAATAATAAATTTAATTTCAGAGTTACTGTCAATAGGCGTCAAGTATCTACGCATGATATTTTTGATTGCGTTTTCTTCGATTTTGAACTTAGGTGTCATTTGATTTTGATAAAATATATTAATGGAGTTTGTATTACGGTGTTGGCTAATATTATTATTAGGGTTTTCAAGGGATTGTAGCATTCATTTTATTTGTTCATCAACAATGTAATTAGGAAAATGATTGTTGATGAGAACTTATTTAATGTTTTTTATTTCAATGAGTAATGCTTTTTGTGTATGATATTATTTTAGCGCGATTTAATAAATTTTTTATTATGGCTATTTTGTAACTTTGTGGGCACTCACTTTTAAAATTAAGGAGGCTGGAGTAGTTCTATAATAATTAATACGATATCTGCACAAATTAAAATATCATGTTTACGTGTCCGGCACGACCAACAATTCAGTCAATGTTATTCAAAATGGATAAAAAATCATCCATTAATTTCAAACAAACATACTTAGTCTGATCTCAATTAAATTACGTATCTATTCAAGTTTCGATAACTAAGTAGCCAAAAGTTCATAAATATATCTGGGAATAATACAGCGATGCTGTTTTGAATGGATGGTCTTTGTCCGGCCACCGTCAGATCCATTGAACATCCCATAAAAGCGGCTATAATGTTGAACACGCGTAATCCGTGCCAAGCACAAGAACCCTCATAATAACAGTAATGTTAGAGAAATCTCGCTTTTGGCTACCGTTCGAAAAAAACTGAGCACAGTGTTACTGCTGACGCCTGTCTTGGGAAGAGGGAGAGGAACCGAGAGAGAGAGAGAGAGAGAGAGAGAGAGAGAGAGAGAGTAAGGACGAGAGGGAGAGGGAGAGGGGAGGGAGAGGGAAAGCATACATAGTGTAGATTATAGCCGCCGTCGTCGTCATCATCCCAGTTGGTTAAACGGCGTGTTTTAATTCGTTTTTTCACTAACATATCTCCATTTCTTTAATGAATGTTGCATATATTACATCCTGTAATCAAAATTTTTTTATTTGAATACATTTTCAACAAATAATCTTAATTTTAAGCGAAATTGAAACTACTAGCTGTGTCTGTGTATACTGTGGATCTATAGACACATACGTACGCATAAACACATGAAGAACGATTACTACTACTGTTGCAAGTAAACGTATATGTAGTAGTACGAATAACTATTTGTAAACATAACCATGCGTATATATCAGATTGTAAATATCAGTGATGAACTTAGTGTTTCATTAATTAATAAAGAACAGGTTTTGAATGAGAGTGAATTTATTTGTGTTTTTTTTTAAATTTTTATTGAGGAATGCTTTTACGTGAATTTTAAATCATAGAAATCTACGAAAAATACGGGGTTCAAGTCATTTTATATTAATACTAAGAAAAAACCCCCAAACTAATGAACCTTCATAGAATTCCGTAGTGGTACGTAAATACTTTTGTAATTTTTTTCATAAAGGTTCTGCATGTAACTTTTTTTTTTTTTGCTGCATCCATCATTTCACAGCTATTTAAACCAAACTTTATTCATCAATATTACCTTTTATTCTATGGGAAAATTTAATCGTCGTTTTTGGAAAGCATTACTTCAGTTGCCGAAAATATTTCAGTCGCTTCACTACATTCAATTTTACCACGGACTTTATTTACGAATTTGTTGTATCTTAGAATTTTTGGATAAAATTAAGATTTTCAATGTTCTCAGTGTTTCCACGGATAACTTCAACTGGTCAAGATATCATATGTTTCAATTATTCATCAGATGGAATTTATATTTTGGAAGTTCCCTGTATTTTGCGTATAACGTCACTTAGGCTAATTTTCCTGTGTTTTACGGGTAAGACGATTATTCTCTAAAACATAAAAAAAAGTTGTACTGCATTTGTTGTTAATGATCTGGATTTAAAATTGATATAATGGAAATGGATATTGTATTAGACATGAAAAATAGATCGTTTGGCCAGAGAAATGGAGCCGAGGAGCGAGAAATTATCAAAGTTGGCCGCCCAACTCATTTATTGGTGAATAAGGTTAGAACTCGTTAATTCCAATCCAATGGTTTAATGACATTGACTGGTTATATGCGAGTAAATCTGAGTAACAATCTATTGTTTGCCTTGCTTGCTTTTCACGCCTAAATTAGGACAATCATGGACTGATACTGGCTATACTGATTATAGGCATATTTTGGCTGACTGCAAAATTCATTCGAAATCAATGACTCATTTGAACAATTATAAGCGTTTAAAAACATTTGGCATGTATGACATAGTCATTGCTATTAGTGAATCGGCCAAACTTGATAGAGAAAGGCACAATAAATTGGTCGAAGAAAATAGACAATATCTGAAACACCCGATAAACACAATATTATATCTTTGCAAACAAGAACTACCATTGCGCGGACACGATGAAGGGGAAGATTATCGAGAATTATTGCAGTGTTTCTCTAAAATTGACAGTGTGTTTTCATCAAAACTTTCCGCCAAATAAAGCTCTCGGCAATTGTCAGGTGTTTCCAGAACAATACAGAATGAAATTATATCTGCAATTGATAACGTGATTGCTGATGTTATTTACGCTGAAATTCAAAGTGCCCCATTTATTTCAGTGCCGGCTGATGAAACAACTGACTGTGCAATGCATGCACAGCTTTCGATCATTGTTAGGTATGTGAATGGATGCAAAATTATTGAACGATTCCTTGGATTTCATGACGTGAGCGCTGACAAAAGTGCCACAAGATTAGCTGATGTAATCGAGAATTCTTTAAATTCCTTCGATGATGCAAAATCAAAATTGGTTTGCCAAACTTATGATGGAGCAGCCGTGATGGCAGGTGAACGGAACGGAGTGCAAATTAAATTGAGAGAGAGGGGATTTAAATACGCCGATTTCATCCATTGTTACACTCATAAACTTAATTTAGTTTTGAGTAAAAGTACGCAAAAAGTTGATGGCGTTAAAATATTTTTTCCCATTTACACAGCTTCAGTAAATTAACATTATCTAGTACGAAAAGGAAGAGTGTGTTCCGAAAATTTGAAATCAGCATCCCATCTTTGTGTGCTACCAGAGGGTTTTATAAATCAAGAAGTGTATCCGCTATAAAAGACGATCGTCAAAAAATAATGAACGCACTCAAATATATTCTTGATCATGGCGAAATATGGGATGAAGTAACACTAAGAGAAACCAACAATTTATTGTCAAAAGTGATTTCACTTTCATGTTTTTTATTAATTGTTTTTATGTCATTCTTTCTCAAGCAGAGAAACTATTTGACATTTTACAATGCAGAAAACTCGACGTGAAATATGCTCAAGATAAAATGATTTCATTCAATCGATATCAAACAATTGTGACAATGAACATTATGAAAAATGATCCAACAAACGATGACAGACATGGAGATATGTGACGAATCACACGCTCCACCCACAAAAAACTAGGGGAAATGGAATCAACTACAAAAATGTATATTTTGAAATAATTCAAAACATCATTTCGTCACTAAAGGAACGATTCGCCAACATAGGAGACTTTTCATATTTTGAATTGCTCGATGTGAAGAAGTTTGAAGTTTTTTCCTGTACATTCCCTAAGCAACATAGATACATTGCAAAAAAATACGCTGGTATTTTTGACCTAAAATCCTTGACAAGTGAGCTCAGGTATTTATATTCTGACAATGATTTTAAAAAATGTACCTCAAGTAAAGCTATTTTGGAGATGTTTCATGAACTCGGTTTTTTGTCTCCAATGTCTGAAACTGTGGGACTGATACAACTTTTCCTTACCATTCCTGCTAATTCAGTTTCAAATGAAAGAAGTTTCTAAACCTTGGACAGAATACGATCATTTTTTAGATGCACTATGGCTGAGGATCGACTTTCGTCTTTCGCCCGAATTTCAATTGAGAAGGAAATGCTTAAAGACTTAGAGCAAAGAAATGAATTGCACAATAAGGTAATAGAAAAATTTGCGGCCAATCCAAGACGCCTGGAGTTTATGCTTAAATGAGATGACCTTCCCAAAAACGCGCTTGACCTGCAGACACACCCATTCAAAGGCATTTATAGACGAACACTAGCTGTGAAATGATGCAGCAAAAAAAAAAGTTACATACAGAATTTTTATGAAAAAGAATTACAAAAGTATTTACGTACTACTACGGAATTCTACGAAGTTTCCGAGGTTTGAGGGTTTTTCTTACTATTAATATAAAATGACAGAGAACCTGCATTTTTCGTAGATTTCTATGATTCAAAATTCACGAATAAACCATTCCTTAAAAAAAAACCATTGTGAAGTGCTAATAAATAATCAATCATTTAATTATTTTATAATTCCATGAGACAAATGAGCTGGAGAGTTATGAACTTAATTGCTAACCTGGTTAGTTGTCATTGTCATCAATTTCTTTATTCTAATAAACATATTTTTTCTCATCATAGTAATGAACATCTCTTTTCTTCTATACTTATCAAAGGAAAAATATCTCATCTACTGTATTAACAAGACTACAAATTATATACTATCTTGATTGTTCACAAGCCCCCCCCCCCAAAAAAAAAAAAACACCATGCAAGGTACGTTAGTTAATCTGTGCTATACAATGGAGAATCACGCAATAGCAACTATGATGATTACTTTGGGTCCACGGACCACGGGTTGGGAACTAAAGTTGACAGAGAGCGGGGGGCACGAGCAGCAATAATAGACTAGAGTCACCACTGATATATATATATATATATATATATATATATATATATATATATATATATATATATATATAGTAATAAGTTTTAAAAATACAACGATGAAGCTACACAAAATTTGGGGTGTTTCGTCCTTGTGAGGATTATTCAGGCTATTCCCTCTCTCTATTATATATACATATATATATATATATATATATATATATATATATATATATATATATATATATATATATATATATATATATATATAGGGAGAGAGATAGATAGATAGATAGATAGATAGATAGAGAGAGAGAGAGAGAGAGAGAGAGAGAGAGAGAGAGAGAGAGAGAGATAATCAATAAATAAAAAAAACGACAATATAGAAATATATACTAATGCATATAGATCTATTCATTTATTCAATAAGGATGATGCATCAATTAGAGGTGTAGGATAAGAAGAAATCTGCATATCATGATATTTCGAAGCCTAATGCGCCTCATCAGAAGAGGAGAGAACATACATAACAGGATGCGACGTCTAGCGATGGTTACATTAGGAGTGAAATAATTGTGCAGTGAGAGATAAAATATTCAGACTGTTTGAAGAGGGAATGGGAAAACTAACTTAAGTTATCTCTCTGACATAGGAAAAATATTGCTTTTATTATATAATGAAGGTAGGTGTATGACGTATCTGCTAATATATGTGTACAATATGCGTAGCTAAGCTCTCGGGGGAGAATATTTTTATCTTGTGATTTTCTTATTTTATTGATACTCTATATAAGCTTAAAAACAATTTATTGAGCTTATTATTTTATCTCGACGTCTCCTCTTAAAGAATGGATTTTATATTTGTCTTTTAACTCTTCCATAATATATAAAGTTTTTTATCCTCTTTTTTAGAGAGCTCGCAACATTTTATGATCTTTTTATACTTTTTTTTTTGAAGAGCTCCAGTTTTCCATTTCAATTTCTAATCTTTCCCATTTTTCTTTTTGGCTTCGAGAGGTTCTGGGTCGCCTGAGGAAGTCTCTTTGACTGAAACAGATGGCTATTTGTAGCGACCATATGTAACTGTTTACCCTCAAATAATAATAAAAAATATTTTGCTCTTTTTATTGAGAACTATTTAACAACCTCGTTGTCTTCATTAGTCCCGACTTTTGAACAACGCAAACCTATATATATATATATATATATATATATATATATATATATATATATATATATATATATATATATATATATATAACTACTTAATTTACTCACATAAAATTAATATACGAAAGTATAGATTTATGTGTAAACTTTAAGTATTTACTTCAAAAGTGCTCAATACGTAGGGAGAGCTAGTTAGTAAGTTATAATATATATATATATATATATATATATATATGTGTGTGTGTGTGTGTGTGTGTGTGTGTGTGTGTGTGTGTGTGTGTGAGTGTGTTTGTGTGTGTGTGTGTGTGTTTGTGTATGTAAGATCGGCGCAAACGAATTCGTGGATTAAAAATTTGAAAATGAAAAAAAAATGCGTTTTTGGAAATCTGTATTCGTAACAATACCAACCTTTGCTATTTATAACTTGATTCCGTCTATCAAAGAGCTTATAGCCTTTGATATGAAATATGTGTCTAACTCATGCTCATTTTCCTCACACGACGTTAACGTAACGCCGTCTAAATGGTTTTGTAATCCTCGAAATAAGCGATAATCACGACAATATGGAGGATGGAGCAAGATTTTCCTACCAATTTCTCCAGGTAAATCTTTGGTCAGTAATGTTGCGTGAGTGCGAGAGCTACCATGATGAAAGATGAGTCTAAATAAAGTCGTTTTCAGACCAACATGGGTAAGCATAATTCAGTAAAAAAATATGAATGATGCTTTAGTAATCTCAAAAAAAAATTATAACTTAATCGTGGTGATATGTTTATATAATAACAATATGCAAAAAAAATAAATTACAATCGTTTAAAATGTCCTTTCTACAAACCCGGCCCTGTCGGTGGGGCATTAGAACACGCCGACTGCCCCCCTGCAGAAGGTAAAAGTCCCTCAATGGGGGTCCTGGATATGACCTTAAACTATATCCGATGGTGAGGCCCCAGCTTGCAGGCTCTGGGGAGTGTGGAGCCACCCTTTAATTGCTATTGCTCCCAGGTCCACTCTGACCGTGGTAGTACCTGTTAGGATCCCAACTATGGGTTAAATAGAAACTGACTTGCAAAAAACAAATATATTCTATTAAAAAATTTTCAAAATCACCGGATTCGGCATTAAATAACCTGAAAAGGGTCGATATGCCGTAAAACAAAAACAACCAACCAATCTTTCTACAAACCGGCAAAAACTGATAAAAATCAAAATATCTGCGTATTTTCGTATATTTACACTTTTCACATTTTTTTTAAAAGATAAAACAGAAATAAATTGACTATCAAAGAAAACGCCTATTAGAAATTGGCCTATTAATGTGTAATACGCGACCGTAAATAAGCGTGTGTCATGGTTGGCGCATCATAAATTCAGAGTAGGGTGAGTCCCTAGCGTCTGCACTGAATACATATGTTTAGTTACTTTATACAAATATACAGGCTGTTCTAAAAGTCTTGGGCGCATTTTGACATTGAATATCTTGAGGTCTATTAGGATGTTATTTGTTTTTGTTTTGCGATACTTTTTGAATGAATTCAATTATATATACGAAAGTGCATTTTTGCCTAAATGCGAGTTGGGAATAATTTTCCCTTTAACCAATTTCGTACCTCCAAATGGGGAGTGGTATATGTATTATTTAAAAAATATAATTATTCACTGACACATATTTCGTCATCTACGACTCATTAGAGTGGCTGAATCTAGTGAGATTCGGAATCTGACCCCTTGGTAAGAAACGTAGACCCCTACCACTAGGGTAAAGGATATTAAAACGCATCTGGTATATTCAGAAAGCTTGTAATCTCAAGTTTTTCATGCAATTTTCCAAGATGTTCAATGTGAGCACCATTATTTATACGGCACACATCAAGCCGATAGTCCAATTCTTGCCAGTTGGAAGGCAGTTCGAACTTGTTCAACCACATCTTTTGCACTTGAGGGGCATCCCATTCGCCATGAATTTACCATGCCATCCCACTATGGACTTTCCTTCTGATGTCTGTTTTCCGAATTTTTTACGAAATGCACGTTGAACAAGTATCCATGATTCAGTTTTTGTAAATTCAAGCACACAAATCGCCTTTTCTGGTTGAGTGAACGCCATTACTGGATCTGAAAAAAAAAAAAAAAAAAAAATCAATACCTTTACAAAAACAACAACAACAACAACAAAAAAAAAACTTAATGCATTTAGCTTTTAAAATGGCATTGCACTCATCTTACTACAACTCATAGTTAAGCAGATATGAGGACTTGAAATGTGTCCTAGACTTTTGAAACACCCTGTTTATCAGAAAAAATGCCCGCCCTAGAACGAATAAAATTAATGATCTGTTGTGTCAATTTATAGCCATTTACATATATTAAAATCAAGATATATTGATAAAAAAACCTTATGTTTAGAATTCTTATTCCAATTTTGTACAAAATCCAATTACACCATTTTTATTCCAGAAAATGTTTAAAATTTGGACGTTTAAGACTAAAAAGTCCCGAGAAAAAAATTGAAATTCTGTCCTAATTAGTGTTTAATTCTTGGGGATCAAATGTAATACAAATTTAAAATATTTAAATCTTCAAATAAAAAATTGATCCCTAAAATCCCTTTTAATATACCCCAAAGAAACTGAAAATTAGAGACCATTTGATAATTACTTGGCTAATGAAACATTGGCTAATGGAAACAGTAACTCGTGGGAAGGAATAACAATAAATCTGATTGATTAGTTAGCGAAACTAAACGTGCATATATAAAACACCAAGTTACACTAATTTCATGCATCTTAACCTGACGATCCCATTCGGGAATGAAATACGGAGACCTGTGTATAGCTTAATTGCCATAAATATATTTTTATAACTTACTACCTAACTCTACTTATGTATTGAGCACAGATGAAGTAAATACTAAAAATCGACACAAAATATATTTCCTTATAACATTTTTATGTAGTCTTAGGAAATAATATATATATATATATATATATATATATATATATATATATATATATATATATATATAGTAAGTAGTAAGTCATAAAATATATATGGCGATTAATCGCCATATATATTTTATAACTTACTACCAAGCTCTACCTACGTATTGAGCATTGTTCAAGTAAATATTTGAAGTTTACGCATAAATTTATACTTTCGTATATTAATTCATTTGATTAAATGAAGTAGTCATATATATGTGTGTGTGTGCGTGTGTGTGTGTGTGTGTGTGTGTGTGCGTGTTTGTGTGTCTGCGATGCCTCCGTTCAATCTCAGGAGACAATAGACACCCCTGTAATAGTATCTGCGCGTGTAATTGCGAGGCAAGATTGCGCAATCTGCAACAACACCTCTCCTGAATTGGCACGGCTTATATCCAGTGGCAAGGAGAGGTCCCAGACTAACTTGAAACAATGCTGAGATAAGTGGGGAGCACACACAGCACTTGGAATTCAAGAATAGACAACCAATTTAGTATTGACCAGGCTTAACGTTGCTTGAAACACACACACACACACACACACACACACACACACACACACACACACACACACACACACACACACATACTTTTTATTTTTTCAATCCACTTTCAACTAGGAGCATCCCAGAATTCGGAAATGGCGTTTAACTTCATCGTTATAATATAAAACCTTTTAATGTATTATTTTTCTCAAGAAACAAACGTTGGCTTCGAAAATAAAATTAAATTCTCAATTATGAAATTATGTACCAATGGCTATACTTAAGGCATGTATTTCTTTTAGAAAATAATTTAAAAAAATGAGTTGGATAGCTAGTGTACCGTCAACCGGGTTACTTCTGCATAAGGGGCTACTATAATACTCCCCGTATTTATCGCTTTTAACTAACAAACCTCGATTTCTTTGACCCCTAATGGTGTAAGAGACGTATGATAGAACTGTGACATATTTTATGTTTCCTACCAATGCTAAACCAGTGCATGAAGACCTCAGAAATATGATGGACATTATGCTTGGAGGCTATATCTCGTCAAAGAAGAAGACATGACAAAAATTTTGGAACAACTAATTCGCGTCCATTCTACGTCTATTGTGAGAAAACGCAAAAGTGTTCCTTCAGAACCTGAAAGTTCCGGTGAAGGGAAATAAGAAGTCTGTATCATTTCCGAATTCTGGGATGCTCCTAGTTTTAGAAAACTAAAAGTGGATTGAAAAAACGTGACAAATGATCGCAGAGATCGCAATGACGTCATCACATGCTGCCTATAGTCCAGTTACGTCATTTCTTTCCATCCAGCAGTTTTGTGCTATACTGGTTCCAGTTTCCTCATTCGGGTCGACCCAGTCATTGGCCACGCCCACAGTGTTGAGTTTACTCATAGACAACTTATTGTGATAATTTCTTGTTGACTTACAATACTTTCCTCAAAGAAAGGAGAAAATCCTGGTGGATGATCTAATCACAATAGAATATAGTATATTTTACCTTACAAAGGAGAAGGTAATGTCCGGGAGGAGGGCTTTATTACACCCCCAAAAGAAGATAATCTCTAGGAGGATGATATCGCAACAATAATTACAAGACACCTTCTCAACCACCAACAGCTATGGCCAATGATACATTACCTGAAAGTACTTTGTTCAAACTCCTCGGCTTAACGTTCACAGAGATCATGAGTTGGAACAAATAAATTGAGAGCATTTCCGCGATTGCTGCAAGGAAGGTGGGCTCTCTCTCTCTCTCTCTCTCTCTCTCTACCGTATTAGAAAGTTACTTACACCTGAAAGTATCCTGTACCGCTACAAGACCATCATTCGCCCATGTATGGAATATTGTTGTCGCATTTGGGCTGGTGCACCTGCTACTAGTTTCTCACTCACTGGACAGGGTTCAAAAGAGAGTCGTCAACCTCATGAGTTCCGCACTGTAAGTTAGGCTTCAAAACCTGTCTCATCGACAAAATGTTGCATCCCTCTGTCTGTTTTGCAAGTATTTTAGGTAGATGCCCCGACGAACTACATGTCCTTGTACTCCCTCAACGTAAATACCACGACAAACCCGACATGCAGCAAAATCCCACCCCTACACAGTAGACATTTCCAGATGGCAGAAAGCCTTCTACCCTAATAGTTTCTTCTCTCGAACTGTAAGATTTTGAAATTCCCTTCCAGGTCCCAGCTTCTCTGATTGTACTGACATGCAGAAGTTCAAGTGTAATGTAAACAAACATCTTGCTGCTCAAATCCCTACATAGTATCCCTGTAATTATGTCCCGGATAGTAGCTCCCTACATCAAAGCGGCACTGTGACTTGTTTGGGATGAAATGCAATAATAATAATAATAATAATAATAAAAAACATTAGTACGCTACCTCTCGAGTTGAGCACTGAAAATATAAAATGATATAGCCAACTGAATTAAGCATTATATGAGAGTACAATTACATTCGATTTCAGACAGATACCAAATCTCTACTAGTCATACCGTACCGGTACTGGGAACATCCAATTCATAAGCGGTCCACTGTCACTTGCATATCTCTGTTAGGGGAAATGACGGCGTTAGGCTTTTGAAGTTCTTGTAAAAAATGTCGACGTCTTCCTACATACAGCGCATGGTATTTCCAGGTGGTCACGTTGATTAACATCGGTGATCTAACGAGAATCGGCGTGTCAACGTGATTATGAGTTCAATACTACAATTGATATAAGTAATAATATAATTTTGGCGTCAGACGAATACGAAGTAATAGCTGTTTGGGAATACTTTTTTTTTTTTTTTTTTTTTAGCAAGAGTCTTCGGTTCCCTAGAACTTGTTTTGCTGATGCAGAATAAATAAGGTAGGTTGAAAACACTTACTATCATGAAAAGAGAGAGAGAGAAAGAGAGAGAGAGAGAGAGAGATAGAGAGAGAGAGAGAGAGAGAGAGAGAGAGAGGTGGTAGAGGAGGGGGGTTAACAGAATAAAAGCCAAAATGAAAGTAGTTTTGAATAGTTGAGCGCGGAAGGAAAGAGTGATTCTGGGAGGGAATGACAGCCGACAGACAGAGAATGAAATTGGTAGAGATGAGGAAATGGATTTAGAAAAAAAACCCCAAAAAACTGAGTGACTTGCGTGAAAAAAAACCCCTAAAAAATTAGTGTTAAGGGTAAGGGGTCTTCATCACGCGATTCGTAAACGCAGGGGTGTTGGTAGAGCTAAGAGGAAAATAAGAGGGATGCTGCCCTTGTTTCTGAAAAAAAAAATCGTTTGCGGTTAGTGTAAACTTGTTAAAAGAGGGGCAAAAGCGCGATTACCGAAGAAAGGATACTCACAGACATACATCAGTACAATATACTATATATATATATATATATATATATATATATATATATATATATATATATATATATATATATATATATATATAACAATATGTACAATATACTATATATACATATTATAATATATCTATCTATCTATCTATCTATCTATCTATATATATATATATATATATATATATATATATATATATGTATATATTATTTCATTTAATCACATAAATATAAGGAGATATAAATTTATGCGTAAATTTGCAGTATTTACTTCAACAGTGGTCAATATATAAGAATAGCTAGGTAGTAAGTTATGAAAATATATATGGCAATTAAGCTACACAGAATATTCTGCGATTCATTCTCCTGAGAATTCGTCAGGCCGACAAATTCTCACGAGGATGAAACGCGGGATATTCTGTGTAGCTTAATTGCTATATACAGACCCATCAACATGATTTAAAAAATAAAAAATGAAAATAAAGGTTAGCTTACCAGGTTTCGTTCCTCGCAAAACCTGATTAGCTAACCTTTATTTTCATTTTTTATTTTTTTTAAATCATGTTGATTGGTCTGTATTTAACCATTATTATATTCTGTACCACCCCCAAAATTTTCATACATATATATATGAATATCCCCCACCTAGGAATGGTGCACGCCATTTATCAAGGTTAAGGTTAAAGGTTAAGGTCATAGCCTATGAACATATACTCTATTTCAACCCACATCACTGGAACGATCATGACCAAATCTGATATGATGATGGTCTCTGACCTAAAGATGGTGCACACTCATTTTCACGGTCAAGAAGGTCAAGGTCAGGACTTTGCTGTACGCTCGAGTACCTAAGTGTACAGCTAAATCCCGCGCTTCCCGAGGGTATTTTTGCTAGTACACACACACACACACACACACACACACACACATATATATATATATATATATATATATATATATATATATATATATATACTAGACTACACGTGACCCGTTGGGTCAGTATGTTATATTAGCTATGGAATTCGTGTATGAGCATGACACTTGTGACGTAAAGAAAATAGGTTTTTTTTTGACATAACAGAAACATTTCTATAAAAGTATATTAAAATGAAAAATCACGGACGGACCACTCAAACATGAAAAAAAATCCTCCCTATTCGTGTAAAGTTACCTATTTTTCTGAATAATCGCTGAAAAATCGAAAATTAAACATGATTTTCCTACGAATCGAACGCCGACGAAAGTCATTTAGCAGCAAAAACGCACATGAACCTACCGATGAGAAATATAAGAATGAAAAACCCATATTGGAATCCTTCAACCAAGTTATAGAAGCTTAAAATCTAAAAAAAAAAAAAAAAATTAATAAAACCTGTACAAAAAATAAAACCTAAATAAATAAAATAAAATAAAACTAATATTGAAACAGATTAGTAAATGTGTCAACAAATTCACCGTTCTCACACAACTATTTTGTATCTAGAAATGTAAGCAAAAAATAAAAAAAGAAGGAAGGAAGGAAAAGGGACGAATAGAGAATAGTAGTAGTAGTAGTAGTAGTAGTAGTAGTAGTAGTAGGCTTTACTAAAATTGTTCTTATGTTTGTCAACGGGTTCAAGTTGTTTAGTTGTAAGAAAATAGCGACAGTATAGTTGTAATAAAGAATAGTTGCAAAACACTCCACTCTTCCCTTGTTAAATAATACTTTCGAAATAATAACGTTAATATTTCAGTGCGCAGGTCAAAATCTGCAAAAGAAGCGATTTGTGTTTATTTGTTTACATTGTTATGGGTTAATGCTTATGCGCGCATGCGCAACCGGATGTCGTAAACCGGAAAGTGGGTTACATCACTCGTTACAAGGTCGTTTGAGTTTATATATATATATATATATATATATATATATATATATATATATATATATATATATATATATATACAGGTTTAGGTGAACAGCAGCGCTAAGCTGTACATAATCTTTTTTCTGTGTTTTTTTTTTTCAATATGACAGGCTAACTTTCTCGCGTTTTTTACGAGAAAGTAGGGAAGTTCGCGGAACATACTAACGTTTTCAACCCACATGGGTCGTCTTCAAGTACTATGGCATAGCGAATGTTCATCGATGAATTGACTGATCAGATAATGCACCTATAAACATCTGAGTACATTCCCCAAACCTGATCTGGTTGTCGATGTTCTTTTTTTTCCTTTTTACTTTTTTTTGGCTCAACTGAGCAATGCCTCAAGGATTGTTAAGTACAGATCGTAATATGAGATGTTTTGTTTAGTTTTAGAGAGAGAGAGAGAGAGAAAGAGAGAGAGAGAGAGAGAGAGAGAGGGGAATTTCTGATAGTGGTTGTAGCTAGACGAGTCGTTGTTGTGAATGTTTTGCCAGGGGGCGAGTCATAAATTGGAGCTCAGTCGATCACCTGTCATAAAAATGAAGATAGAATAGAGAAAGACTCACAGCGTATCTTCTGTGAGACAGAGATAGTAGGAAGTAAAAAAATAACATTGCCCACTAGATTTCGAAGGCAGTTTTGTACTCTGTCAAGACAGAAAAGGATGCTGTGAGCAACACCTCTCCATATGTAGCAACAGTACTCCATCTTGGGACTTACGTGGCTCTTAACATATAAATGTCAGCGTGTGTGTGTGTGTGTGTGTGTGTGTGTATACGGATTTCCATTTGTACATGTTGATCAACCAAAAGCATAAACACATTCGCGCGAGCGTCTCTTTCTTTTAAGTTTCAATCATTTTTATTTGACTTTTATCTTTTGAAAATGAGGAGAGGAACTCGTGCGCGTGATATTCGAAACGCAACCGTGCGAATAATATACTATATAGAATGTAATATATATAAACATACATCCATATAAGTATACACACAAACGCCACACACACACACACACACACACACACACACACACACACACACACACACACACACACACACGCAGATATTCACGTGCCTATTTAGGTCAATTAATATATCCGGCTAGAACGTACATTTTATCAGACCGTCATGATATTTATATACGAATATATGACTTCATAAATATTCTTCACAATCATCTCTCCGAGATTGAGCAGTATGTGAAGAAAACTCGCTAGCTGCCATTCGCAATAATGCAAAGTTCTTAAGAACTACGAAGGGAACACATCTTAAGTGGTTGATAATGTTTCTATAAGCAGCAAGATTTGTCTTCTACCTTGCTTGTGAAGCATTTTTGTATCGAGCCACACTAAGGAGCTGTGATACACAGAAAGTATCCATCTATGGATGACTATATATATATATATATATATATATATATATATATATATATATATATATATAAAGGCAATCATGAAGGGAAGACGTATTCCTTCGGAATTCATTTTATATTTAAAAAATAAAAAAAAGACCGAGGAGGAAAGGAAAATGGATAGCGATTAAAAAAATAAAAGAAAGGAAATAGGAAAAAAAAAAATCAAAACGAGTCAATTGACATGTTTCGCCCTCACTCATCAAAATTGGAATCGAAGGATTTATTTTTTAGTAATTTGTTTTCCTTAATGATAAAATATAAAAAAAAAGAGACGGGAGCAAGAGCAATCTTATGGGGATGAAGCATGGGCGAAACATGTCAATTGACTCGTTTTGATATTTTTTTCTATTTCCCTACTTTTATTTTTTAGTCGCTATCCATTTTCCTTTTTTCCTCGGTCTTTTTTTTTTTTAATATAAAATGAATTCCGAAGGAATACGTCATCCCTTTATGATTGCCTTAATAAAGTTTTGTACCCCCAAGAAAATCATGATATATATATATATATATATATATATATATATGGGGGGAGGGGCGTGTGTGTGTATTTATATTTTTGTTGTTGAATCTTCAGTGTTTAAGCTCAATAGATATTAATTCATAATTCTCGAGCAGTTTAAAACAGATTATAGAGAAAAAAACTGTAAAAGAAATGTTTTCTAAAAGGAAAATTCCTTGATTTTTTTTGATAAATGGAGAGGAAATAATAATAATAATAATAATAATAATAATAATAATAATAATAATAATAATAATAATAATAATAATAATAATAATGTATAGTATATTTCAAAGTTTTATATATGTACTAAGCTATAAAAATATATATGGTAATTAAGTTACACAGAATATGCCGCGTTTCTACTAATTCTGCGTAGCTTAATTGCCATATATATTTTTATAATGTACTACCTAGCTCTACCTATGTACTGAGCACTGTTGAAGAAAGTACTAAAATGTTACGCATAAAATTATATTTTCGCATATTAATTTATGTGATTGAATGAAGTAGTCGTAGTAATATTTCAAATTATGATGTTTTTTTTTGTATTTAATATTTTATTTTTATATTTCAAACGGTCTTTCGCTCTTGTTAAAAAAAACAGTATCAAGATGAAAATGAAAAATGTTAAAAAAAAAACCCCAAAAAACAAAAAAACAAAAAAAAAACTGGACATTTGTATTTTGGCCAGCGTTCATTTCTGGCACCAATGTTCGAAAGAGTTGACGTGGATTATTTTTACCATTTGTGGAAGAAGAATGTTGTATTTTTTATTTTATTAAAGTTTTGCAATGTATTAGCGTTCATTTCAACCGGCAAAAAAGAAGACGCAATTTATTATAAACTTTTAAAAAATATATAGTTAAGTGAATATTAAAATTTTTTAGAAAGCGTTTTCGCTTTCTAAAAAAAAATATGATTTCAAAATGTTGTCCATCTAGTTGTAATGTTTAATTTTTGACAGCATCTCTTTCGTAGCGCACAATCATTCATGTAATTATCATGTCAACTTTGAATTTATCCCGCCCTTACTTATCAGAAGAATAGGAATAGATTCAAAATTGACTTCATACTTATATGAATGATTCTGCGCTACGAATCAGGTGCTGTCAAGAATTGAACATTTTAACACGCTAAGATGGACAACATCTTGAAATTTGGAATATAGACCTTTTGCCATTTATTTGTATATGCTCCGTAGTTACACCGAGCTCCACAAATTTAAGGATTGGTGTAAATAAAAGTTGAAATATAATTGAATAAACACACACACACACACACACACACACACACACACACACACACACACACACACACACACACACACACACACACACACACACATATATATGTTTGTGTGTGCGTGTGTGTACATGTATATATACATATATATACATTCTTCTCTTTCTCTCTTTTTTTCTCTCTCTCAATATATATATATATATATATATATATATATATTACAGTATTTCGAATGATTTTCTTTCTCTCTCTCTCTAAATATATATATAAATTTCTCTCTCTCTAAATATATCTATATGCACAACCACACACACACACACACACACACACACACACACACACACACACATACATACACACACACACACACACACATATATATATATATATATATATATATAGAGAGAGAGAGAGAGAGAGAGAGAGAGAAAGAGAAATAGAGCATTCGAATTACTGTAATTAATAAATATTATGCACCCATTTTTCATGTGACTTTCAAAACAATTTTTTTAACGAAATTAATTACAGAACGATTTGTTTTAAAATCAATCGCAATCAACCGATTTTCTTCTTGCTGTTCCTTTAAGTTTTTAGACACATCTTGTTTTTTATATATTGTTAACCGGAATGGATGTTCTAAAGTTTTGCTCATTTAATCTTACAAGAACACAAGTTTTCCCAGCTGGGCAAACTTGAGTCCTTGTACCGGAAAATATTCAGTAAATAAAACGTTGTTTAGTAAATCGTTATTTTTTTTTGCATTTTTTTTTGCATTTCCATACACCAACTATGGATATAAATATCACTAAAACATCCGCTGGGTCATAAGCTTCATTTCGGTACCTTACTTGCCTGGGTGGGTTGCTTTTAGGCTGAGATAAACCGCGTCACACACAGACAGACAGAGAGACTGTATAATTTATTATAAGATGCACATTCTTAACATGTGTCCATTCAATCTGTACACATTCTTATAAGGTATCCATTCAATCTACACAAATTATTAAGAGGCACCCATTCAATCTACGCTAATTATTAAGAGGCATCCATTCAATCTACGCAAATTATAAAAAAAACATCCATTCAATCCACGCTAATTATTAAGAGGCATCCATTCAATCTACACAAATTATAAAAAAAACATCCATTCAATCCACGCTAATTATTAAAAGGCATCCATTCAATCTACGCAAATTTAAAAAAAAAAACATCCATTCAATCTACGCAAATTATTAAGAAGATCCATTTAATCTACACAAATTATTAAGAGGCATCCATTCGATCTACGGGGTCCTGGATATGACCTTAAACTATATCCAGTGGTGAGGCCCCAGCTTGTGGGCTTTGGGGAGTGTGGAGCCACCCTTTAATTACCATTGCTCCCAAGTCCACTCTGACCCGGAGTGGTAGTACCTGTTAGTGTCCCAACTATGGGTTAAATAGAAACCGACGTGAAAACAACAAATATATTCTATTAAAAAAATTTTCTTCAAAATCTTTGGATTCGGCATTAAATAACCCGAAAAGGGTTGATATGCCGTAAAACAAAAACAATCAACCAACCAACCATTCGATCTACGCAAATTATTTAAAAGCATCCATTCAATCTACGCAAATTATTAAAAGGCAGGCATTCAATCTACGCTAAATATTTAGAAGCATCCATTTAATCTACGCAAATTATTTAAAGGCATCCATTCAATCTACGCAAATTATTAAAAGGCATCTATTCAATCTACGCAAATTATTAAAAAGCATCTATGCAATCTATGCAAATTATGAAAAGGCATCCATTCAATCTATCCAAATTATTAAGAGGCATTCAGTCAATCTATGCATATTCTTAAGATGTCTCTATTCATTCTCCGCACAATCTCCATTTCATCTGTGCATATTTTAAATATACACTCATTCAATCTGCGCACGTTCTCCATTTTATCTGTGCAGATTGTCAAGATACATGCTCCACCCAATCTGCCATATTGTAAATATACGCCCATACAATCTGCGCACTTTGTTAAGATGTATTCAATATGTACAATTAATGACGCAAATTGCTATTTCAAATATAATTGTCGCAGGTTGACAGAAATGTTATTTTAAGTATCCAGGGACCTCTGCAGCGAAGAGGTGTGATTTTGTTGTTGGTTGGGTTTGTCAACTATGTACATTGAAGGGACGTACAAGTGCAACGAGTTCATCGGAGCACATTCCATTAAATTACTTAAAAACCGGAATATGGATGTATAAAAGAAGATATAAAATATTTTGAAGCTGATCAGAACCTCTTCAATTCTGATCCCATTTTGTATTATATTTTTGGCTTTATAGATATCACATATATGTAGAAAAAAAAATTTTTTTTGGAGGGGGGATATATTTATTCTTATTTTTGTCCTCTTCTTTTTTCCTCTTCTTCCTTTCTATTAAATTTGCATACTGCTACTTATGTTGTTGGTCATGTGACTAATTTCTGCCTGTTGATTGATCTGCACATTACCGCGTTTTGTAATAAAGTTGGCAGTTTGGTACGGCACAGAGTAGAATTGAGTTCGGAATGAAATTGAATAGAGTTCAAATTGGGACTGGATAGAAATGGAATGGACATTCGAAATGTGTGTACGTACTATCTTTTCCCCGTCTAAACAGGACATTAAAATGCCGATGTAACTCATCCAAGTTACCTGGCGAAGTTAAAATGTTGAAGTGATTGCGTCTAAGTTATCTGACGTATTCGTATATCGCAAAGAGAAATCGACTTCAAGGGAAACCAAGAAATCTGTCGAGGACTTGCAGTGAAATATGTCGGAAAAATACCAGCTTGGAGGAGAGAACACACATGTGGGAAATATTCTCATAAGGAAAGATTGAAGTGAAATTGTCTATCACTAGTTATTTTCTAAGGCTTGAAGAAAACGGACACGTGTCAAGCTGCAATTTTTCTAAGTCAAAAGAAAAAGCATTTTCTAATCAGTCTCATGATCTGAAGATCATGAGTTCGACCCTCACATGAAGAATATTTCTATTCTGACTGGACTCAAAGAAGGAAGGAAGAAATTTTTTTCACCGAACTTCTTGCCTCTTCAGAGAACGTTAAAATACGAAGAACTGTTTTTTTTTTTTTTTTTACAGGTTATTCTTTTAGAAAAAATAAGGAAATAAGTTCCTAGCTAAAAGCACACTCTCGGAACATTATTTCAAATAATAAGTTAACTTTGTCTGCAGATGTTTCTACTAATCGACCCTAGAGGACTTTTATTTAAAAAAGGCGACATTACAAAACGTAAACTTAAATTGCAAACAAAAGGGAACTAACTCTTTTCGACTTTGCTAAAAATATTATGACCTTCTAAAAAAAAGCCTAAGTTGGTCAAAATCTCATGTCACAAAAAAAAAACAGCAGTAAGTAGTAAAAAAAAAAGCCTACGCAACCCGTCTTTCTATCTTTCGTACTTGTTACACGCAAAGCGCTTTCTTTGTAGATGAGAGCAAAATCTTAGCAGCAGAAAGTTGTGCACTTTTTATGCCTTTAAATTTTCTTTTTTTCTTTTTATAATAAAACCGTTTGTTTCTATCAACCAAGTCTTTTCTCTTCTTATTTTTTTATTACTTTTCTTCGTTTTTGTGTTGGTAACTTTACGTCGAAGTGACCTTCATTAGAAATGATAGTAATAATTTCGACACATAAGGTCCCCCAGAATCATACAGTTTCAAGCGCCATACATACATACATATATATATATATATATATATATATATATAAAGTAATTATGTCTACCACTGTGTTCCCCAAACTCTTCTCTACACGGAGTCCAACTGGGAGATGCAGAACACGGTCAAAATCTTTTTTTTTTTTACACGGTGGTCACCACTTATCAAGGCCCGGAAGCCACTCAGGGATAAGGGTTATTGCAAGTACAGTACGTTAGTGGGGAGATTTAATGAAGTGCTTACTTAAGGGGGCGGTTCATTAGGAATTTGTTTACGTTGGACAAATGCGACCGCTGCTGAAAAAAAGACACGCTGCTCACCTGTGTACCCCCTGCACATGCCCCCTTATCTTCGAAGAAGGTCGAAGGTTACGTTGACCGAAACGTTGTGCGAAGTATACTCAAGATTAGAACAGTAGTCCGAATAATCCAAACAATAACATCATGTTTGTATCTGAAAAAGGAATCAATTACGTTGGCTGGGTCATGAGGAACATTCGTCTTCCTGGATAAACCGTTCGACAAGGATATCTTAAATCGCAGGAAGTTTTGACAGGCCTAGGAAAACATGTAAGCGAATGATTGGTCAAGATCGTTTAGAGTAACATTTGAAGACTGCTGACCGGTGAAACGGTGAGAACTGGAGAGTAAGCAGGCATGATATCAGGAAACGTCTAACCTCTGAACTAGGAGGACAGTAACGTTAAATGAATAAAAGAAGAAGAAGAAGAAGAAGAAAAAGAAGGAAGTACACAACCACGTCGTATATAATGATTTAAACACAAAGCATGGTTTGTGAGTGTTTAGACGATCGTGACACAAATAAGAAAGAAAGAAACAAACAAAAAACTGAAGTGAACTGACGCAGTTATCAAGTGAATTAACTTACTGGTCAGAACGATTCTGTAGTTACGTTTCTTTTTTGTTGTTATTTTTTTATGTTTGTTTAGCGCTAAAATTCTTTGAGTTTTACGAAAGGAATGCAGATATCTCTGGCATCCATCTTTGAAATCGTCTCACCCGCACAGAGAACGATCAAGGAAAGAAAAATCAGATAAAAATGGAATCATACGGGCGAACCCAGCGGTAGACATGATGTGAAAGAAGTGTGGTGCGGTCTAATATTTTCATCACATACGCAGGAATATATATATATATATATATATATATATATATATATATATATATATATATATATATATATATATATAAGAGTAAATGGTAGTTTGCTTGAAGAATTGCTTTTGCCTTTTAAAACTTCCATATATATATATGTATATATATATATATATATATATATATATATATATATATATATATATATATATATATATACTATAATAATTATTGAATACCTACAGACACTAGTGTTTCATCCTTTCGGGAATCATCAGTGCAGGGTGTCACGATTTACACCGGTCGATAGATCCGAACCCGGTTACAGAAGCCATGTCTAGCTCCATTACCAAGGACCCAATCTATTCGTCACCGTTAACAGCGAGAAATACTGTTGAAATTTAAACAATTATTTTTATTTTTAAATATTTTTAACGCCTCTCAGAGTGATCTAATCATTATATGATGATCTGCGCATGGAAGCTAAATTGACTGACTTCATATCACATGAGAGTGCTCAACGATAAGAAAATTCAACTATCTTTCAGTCTTTGTTTTTATATATGCACGTTGTTCTTATTTCAGCTGACTAATCACTTTAGCGCTTTGTATATTCTATCTTACAGGTTAATGTTTTCATTAGTCAATGGTTGAGCTTCTCTTAAACAAAGGCTCGGCTGACATTTCTGGAAAACTTTTTTTTTTAATGCTTGGATGCGGCGCACATCTTTTCTGAATGTGTCAAGTTAACAATTGGTTTTATTTTAACCGCTGTGTGATTGGGATAATTTATTTTTTTAAAATTTATTTTGCCATAGACAATCCCAATAATATAAAAAAAATACTACGTAAGTACAACCTCCCTAGACTTTAAATAAAGCTATAAAATAAGGAGTGAATTAATTGAGTTTGATGTTGTTGCAAGCTTGTTTTATGATGTGTTTGTGGCTTAATTCGAAGTTCCATTGTCTGACTTAACGATTAACGAATGATTGATTACTCTCCTTCTCATATATTCTAATTAATTAATTTATCTAAGAAACATACAAGGTGCCTTCAATAAGTTTCCAGCCATTGTTTGTACAGGCATTTAAAATCGTCGTAGACTCTTGAAAATTAAGTAAGTTATTGCTAAACACCTTATGAGACGACTGACCAATTTTTATGATTTCATGTTCAAACGAACAACTACAACACCCTACTAAAGCTTGATTGTCAGAGATTGTGGATTCCAAAAATGAAATCTAGACGTGAGGACATTTTAGAAGAACGATATGAAAAAAAAAATCTGTTATAAACTTGGAAAATGGCACAGAAACGTATGGAATGCTTCAGACTGCTTTTGATGTCAGTGTGGGAACTATACGCAATTATTCGTGAGGAACTAAAGGTGCGGGAGATTTTCACGAATGCACCAGTTTACAACTCCAACCTTTTAACAAAGTATTTGGCCAAAATAGGCTTCAAGACATTTTCTCATCCTCCCTATAGTCCAAACCTTGCTCCCTGTGACTTTTGGTTATTCTCTTAAGCTCAAGAAAAACCTTAGAGGTAGTCGTTATGAGACATTATAGGAGATGAAAGAGGCTGTGGCGGAGGTCATTGACACATTCACACAAGAGGATTTCTATGGGGCTTCCCGAAGTTGTTGTAACGGTAAAACAAGTGCATTGCAGCTGGAGAAGATTACTTCGAAGGGGAATAGAGCTTCATGAGTGTACTATCAATAAAAGTGTCCATAATCCTAGTGGGCATAATCCTAGTGGGCATAATTCTGTTGGATTAAAAACACCCCAGATACTAACTCGGAAATTTCTACGTCCCACCGCGGTACATGCAACGCCTAGAATTTCTAAATGGTCACCAACCTGATATTGATAGGCTCATCGTTGCTTCGTTTCGATGATCTGGCCGAAACCGGTGTGTCTATGGTATTACACACACACACACACACACACACACACACACACACACACACACACACACACACACGTATATATATACCTTCAAGTACGTTGACATTCACAATTCTTAACAACACCTTTTTCGTAGCACAAAATCATTCATCTAATTATTATATCAATCAATGAATCTATTTTTCACTTAACTCCTCAGAAGAAATAGCACCTATCAATAAATTGTAAGATGGTCAACATCATGAAACTGTTAATTACAGAGCACATAACAAATAAATGACAAAGAATTGGTATAAATAAAGGGTGAAATACAATGAAAGAAAAACATATTTCCACGCACATACGCACATGTATATATATATATATGTGTGTGTGTGTGTGTGTGTGTGTACACACACACACACAGAGAGAGAGAGAGAGAGAGAGAGAGAGAGAGAGAGAGAGAGAGAGAGAGAGAGAGAGAATGAAAAAGGAACAAACCGAGTTATGTGTTCATCAACGTTTCGTCTTTATTTTGAGACTTCCTATGGAAGACAAAACGTTGATGAACACATAACTCTGTTTGTTCCTTTTTATTTCTCTATGTTGTAGAAATACTATTTCCATTATTCTCATCATGTATATATATATATATATATATATTTATATATATATATATATATGTGTGTGTGTGTGTGTGTGTGTGTGTGTGTGTGCGTGCGCGTGCGTGCATTTAAATTTAATTATCCATGTCAAGTTTTACATCGTTAATGACTCATCAGCGTGGCTGAACTTAGCGAGATTTGAAACCAGAGCATGAAGCTCTACCGGTGAGCTAATTCTTGTGTAGTGTTGTGTGTTTTTATGTCATTTATTTGTTTATTTGTTTTTTTAATACTTTTGAAGGAAATATTTCTCTCTCTCTCTCTCTCTCTTTCTCTCTCTCTCTCTCTCACACACACACACACACACACACGCACACATACACACACTCATGCACACATACGCGTGTGTGTATAAACATATCTTTGTCAATTCAGTGACATGGAGAGACAACACTGATTTATTATTCGCTCTCTCAAGTGACGAGAATCTCCGTCGTTATTTACGTCCAATTTCAAAGAAACATGCAAGAATGTTATTCGTGTATTTATATTACACAAAACTGTGCGTACATTCATCAACTAAACATTCACTGAGCTAAATTTAACGCGACCCAAGGACGAATAGCTTTCACCCCCATCCCACTACTATTATTGAAAGATGCCTTGAAACAAGCTCTTTTTAATTCAGAGGCTGCCATGCATCGCTATAATATGCTCTGTCCGTCTGTATGTGTCGCGCTAAAGTTTGAAATAGCATTTTCATTGATCTGTCAAACTTAAGTTTAAAGAGCAGTTTTGCTAGTCTGTCATGCTTACAAGTGAAATAGAAAATTTGTGTGATCTCTCAGGCTCAAGTGTTTAATAATGTTTTCGTTGATCTGTTGAGCTGAAGGTTTAAATAGCATTTTCGTTGGTCTGTCAAGCTTACATTTGAAATAGCACTTTTTTGGTCTGTCGGATTCAAGTATTTAATGACATTTTCGCTTTTGTGTCAAGCTCCAGTTTGAACCGTTAGTCTGTCAAGCTTAAATCTACATATCATTTTCTGTTTTCTAAGCTAAAGTTAAGATTTTCATTTTCAGTTATGTTTAAATTTAAATATCATTTTTTGTTTGTTAATCACGATTATGTTTTAATAGCATTTTCGTAAGTCTGTCAAGCTTTGGTTTGAAATAGTATTTTCTTTGGTCTGTTATGATAAAGTTTTAAATATCATTTCGGCCCGGCTTTCTCGTAGCATTTGGTTTGGTCACTCACACCAATGTTTTAAATAGCTTAAGTTTAAATATTTCAATGGAGTATATGATATCTATAAATATGTTACCGTAGAAAGTATATTATATCTATAAATATGTTATTGTAGAAAGTATATGATATCTATAAATATGTTATTGTAGAAAGTATATCATATCTATAAATATGTTACCGTAGAAAGTATATGATATCTATAAATATGTTACCGTAGAAAGTATATGATATCTATAAATATGTTACCGTAGAAAGTATATGATATCTATAAATATGTTACCGTAGAAAGTATATGATATCTATAAATATGTTACCGTAGAAAGGTAGTAAAAGGAATAACTACTCGTGGGAATTGAAATTCCCAGGCTAACTCGGTAACTTTGGTAACCGGAGAGCGACACAGCCACGTTAACTTTGGTAACCGGAGAGCGACACAGCCACGTTACTTCCTGCTTCTTATATTTCTCTTTTTTTCCCCCGCTGAACTCTCGAAAAATCCACATGTGACGATATCGCACTCCTGGTTGGCATGGCCTCCCAACCAACGTTCCTGACTAACCCGTCAGCCTCTCATAAATCGCAAGTAACGGTACTCCTTTCTCAACGAACTCTTATTCTTTCTTCACATATATATATTTATGTAAATGAATCTACATTCTCTCACTATCACATATCGTTTCGTTTTCACTTGCGACCTTTTGCTTCTCAATCACCTACCATTCAATTCATTAAACAACATGGAGGATGGGATCCCAATTATATAAGCAGATCATCCTGTCCTCCACATACCTAATAATATGTTCAGAACCCTTCATAGGCTGAAAAAAAAAATTTAAGTATCTCAAAGCAGTAGAAAACTAATGATAATGCACAATGCATTGCACACGGTAGAGGATACTGATCGACTTTATATAAAAAAGAAGAGAACGGGGTTAATACAGAAAGACGAATTACGACTGCAAAAACACTACCAAAACAGTTCAAACAGCCGTGAATTTGAAAACAAGGAGGTGGAAAGAACAACGCGGGAAGAGAAAAAGATGCATGAACGATTTATAAAACAGGCTAAAGAAGTGGCGTACGATAATACATGGCCATTTATACGAAAAGTCTACTTGAACAAGAGCGTGGA
>NC_136513.1:76998392-77078392 GCF_053919585.1 Euprymna scolopes | reverse complement strand
TTAACATGCTGGACATCGTATTCGGGTATATATATATATATATATATATATATATATATATATATATATATATATATATATATATATATTATTTTAAAATATAATTAAAAATAATATATATGCCGTTCCCCATTAAAAGAGGGTACCAGATTGGTCAATGGGAAAATTATTCCCAACAAGCATTTAGGTAAAAATGCACTTCCGTATAAATACTTGAATTCATTCAAGAAAGTATCGCTAACAAAAACAAATAAAAACATCTATATATATATATATATATATATATATATATATATATGGTGCGGCAGAAATATTTTCCACATTCTGACATGCGAACTTACCAGACGTGCTCGTGCAATTTCTGAGCAATCATTAATTTATATAGATGAAATTGCATACCAATGGGTAGAATGTTCGATTAGAAAATCCCAAAACCAAAGCATGTTTGCGAGCTGAACGTGTAGGAGACCGAGCAACAGAAATTCTCACAGCTCGAATACTGTCTGGCGTTCCAGCGCTTTGAGGCCTTCCAGGTGGTTTTCTTTTAGGTGCCTAACCTGTAGTTCTGAAATTTGCAATCCATAGTTGTTTTGATTTTTTTTTTATTTGAAACAGCATCATGCTGTCTTAACTTGTGATGAACTCGGAAAGCTTTCTGTGTTGCAGTTACAGATTCACCATTCTTCTTGCTTTATCGTTATTTCCATGGCAGGTGCTCGTCTGAACTCCAATCTCTGGTCCCTCCTCGCCAATCTTTCACGGAAAACACCCGTCTAGCTGACTCCACTGTGAAAAATTTCCCCCACTCTTTATCTGTGCCTAAATCAAAACGTGGATTTCATGAACAAAGCTTCTTTCTTAGAACTGCACGCCTGTAGAACTCTGTTCCGTCTGCCTGCTTCCCACCTGACTACAACTTGGATGTCTTCAAGTCCAACGTTAACAAATTCCTAATGAACCGCCCCCTTAAGTAAACACTTCATCAAATCTCCACACTAACGTACTGTACTTGCAATAACCCTTATCCCTGAGTGGCTTCCGGGCCTTGATAAGTGGTGACCACCGTGTAAAAAAAAGAAATTTCTACTGTAAAAGCACAATGTGCACCAATAGGTGTATCAGAAATTTCGTGAAAATAGTGAATAATTCCACCCCATCTTTCCAAGCTTTCCAACTCCTCGAAAAATGTAATTCAAGCCCTAATTTTTTTTCAATTAAAGGAGCAAGGACCAAGGTTTCATTTAAAAAAAAAAACCCCAAAAAACGTGTTTTTTTTTAAAAAAGGTTTTAAACTTCGGACTTTACAGGTAAATTTCATAAAAACAGTTCTTTTTTTTTTTGTAAGTTCAAGTAATTTCCAAGTAATTTCCAATATATTTGAATATATTATTTATTGACCTTTTCTCTTCAATTTGTGATATATAAGACTTTGAAACATAAATTAATTATTTACTTTTTAATTGACATTTCAAAATGAGAGGCGTGAATTATTCGACCCCCTGTCTTTCCAAGCTTATAACTCCTCGAAAAATGTAATTCAAGTCCTAATTTTTTTCAATTAAAGGAGCAAGGACCAAAGTTCCATTAAAAAAAAAGAAAAAACAAATAACGTGGTTTAAAAAAAAAAAGGTTTAAACTTCAAACTTTACAGGTAAAATTCTAAAAAACACTACTTGTTTTTTGCTTTAAATTTGAATATATTACACTGGTCAACAGCAAATTTGGTGTCTCAGTTTTGTAAGCTGATTTTGGACAATTTTGATGTGCTGAATCGAAAAATAACACTCTTTTTGCTGGGCCAGGTCAACATTTTAAGCTATCGTTAATTTTCTATTTTTTAACTTTTAAATACCCGAGAAAGTTACAACAGAAGTATTAACCATTTACCGTTTAAAGTTCTATTACCTGAACAAATTTAAAGTTTTTAGCATTAGCAATAGAAAGAAGAAAGCATTTGAATAAACAATTTTTGATTAAATTTTAATTAGGGAGTCTAAGTTTTGCGATTATTATGCGATATTTAAAGATAAGATAAGACTTTATTTGGCCCATACGGGAATTCAATGGCAAAACTTGTTATTAAAACACACCAACATATGAAAGCAGACGAGAAAATAAGTCTTACGTATTGGTTCTGTGTGTTTCATAGTAAAATTATTTCATTACTGTGCGATTAAAACTGTTCGCAGGACATAGATATAATTGTGCCGAATTTTTTGGATACAGACTTTAAATTTCATGGAGACAACGTACACAAATTTAATTTTTAATTTTTTTCAGATATACAATGGCGACTCGAAGATGTGTGCAAATAAGCCAGATGTTTTTTTGCTATGTTTGTGGTGAATACACACTTGCACCAAATCGCAATACTGGCACCACCTTTATCAAGCGTGTTTACTATGCATATTTTGGCATGAAGCTCGGCGATCAAGACAAAAGTTGGGCACCTCACATTGTTTGTAAAAGATGCACAGAGCATCTCCGTCAATGGAGCAAAGGCACACGAAAGTCCATGAACTTTTGCATCCCCATGATTTGGCGAGAGCCTTCAAATCATGCAACCGATTGCTACTTTTGTGCTATCAATGTCATGGGGATTAACAGAAAAAATCGCACAACACTGGAGTATCCCAATCTGCCGTCAGCTATGCGCCCTACTCCTCATAGTCAAGAAATTCCCGTACCTGTATTTGAAGATACAAGTATTGAAGAAAGCAGCAGTAGACAAGATGAAACTCAAAGCATTACCACTACCGATGATCATCATGATGCATCCTTTCCCGATGACAATGATGAGCAGCCAAAATTGTTTTCCCAAAACGAACTAAACGATCTTGTTCGCGATTTAAATTTGCCAAAAGACTCTGCCGAACTTCTTACATCTCGTTTAAAGGACAAGAACATGCTAAATGGTAAAGTTAAGGTAAGTTTCTTCCGTACTAGGCACCAGGAATTTTTAAGATATTTTGCTCAAGAAAAAGAATTAGTCTATTGCAATGACATAGTAGAGCTACTGAAACATCTCGGCGTACCTGAATACAAATCAGAGGACTGTCGACTTTTTATCGACATCAGCAAAAGGTCTTTGAAATGTGTGTTGTTACACAATGGAAATCAATTTGCATCTGTGTCATTAGCACATTCGACAACATTAAAAGAACAGCATGAAGCAATTAAGTACGTCCTAGAAAAAAATTCTTATGACCAATATAAATGGCTGATTTGCGTTGACTTAAAAATGGTCAACTTCTTGCTTGGTCAACAGTGTGGATTTACCAAATACCCATGCTTTTTATGCCTCTGGGATAGTAGGGATCGTACTCAACATTACGTGAAAAAAGAATGGCCAGTACGCGAAGAGCTTGCAATTTGTAGAGCAAAAAATCTGATAAACAAGCCTCTAGTTGACAGGGGACGTATTTTATTTCCTCCATTGCACATAAAGCTCGGTTTGATGAAGCAATTCACAAAAGCCCTGGATAAAGATGGACGGTGTTTTCAGTTTCTGTGTAAAACCTTCCCCAATTTGTCAACTGAAAAATTAAAAGCGGGTATTTTCGATGGTCCTCAAATTAGGCAGCTGATCAAAAACTCTCCCGCGTTTGAGGAGACCATGAATCCTGTTGAGCAACAAGCGTGGAATTGCTTTGTTCAGGTCCTGATGAATTTCCTAGGCAACACAAAAGCAGAGAACTATAAAGATCTAGTAGCAAACATGTTAGTGGCCTTTAGGAACCTTGGCTACAATATGAGCATAAAAATGCACTACCTGTACTCGCACATGGACCGCTTTCCCGAAAATCTTGGCTCTTTAAGCGATGAGCATGGAGAGTACTTTCACCAGGACTTGAGAGAAATGCAATCACGCTACCAGGGAAGGTGGGACATGGTGATGATGGCGGACTACTGTTGGAATTTAAAAAGAGATGTGCAAGCACCAAAACATTCACGACAATAAAAAAAACGAAAAGACCGTTATAATGCAAATATTAAGTTTTCATTTTTAGTTACATGTACTGTACATGAAGTGTACATGATTCTTTGTTAGAATACAGCAATTTTATCATAAAAACTGACATTTTGCCATTGAAACATCATTAGTAAATCTTGAAAACATAGTTTAAAAAAATATAAGTTGCATAATTTTAAATTCAAATTTACAAAAAAATTTGACCTCCGAGAGCAAAATAGATGTTATTTCTAGATTTAGCATGGCAAAAATATAGTAAATCGGTTAAAAAAAACATCAGACACCTTTTAAAAAGTTTCTTTTTGTTGACCCAGTGTTATTTATTGACCTTTTCTCTTCAATTTGTGAGTAAATTAATTATTTACTTTTCGGTGAGAAAATTAATTATTTACTTTTTAATAGAAACTTGAAAATGGGGTGGGGGGTGAATTAAAAAAAACCGTTTGTCTAAAATATTATATTCAGTTTATTGGAAAGAACATAAAATTTCACATTGACCCTGAAAATATCGTAAAAATAGAATCAATAGAAAAATCTTGATAGATTTTTAAAGTTTAAAAATTGAAAAATATTGATTTCGGAAAATTCATTATTGTTTAAAAAAAATATTTCTATTACTTTTAAAACAACTTTAGTAGTTTATTTTTGAAGTGTAATCCATAAAGAAAATAAATAAATAACCCACTTTTAACAGAGAAATTACGAGATTTTTATATTTTATTCGCAGTTTCGTGTTAGGGGTGTCAAAAATTCCTACAAAAATTCTGATACACCTAGTGCACCAACACAAACCATATTGCTTAATGAGAGTACGTAATAGGAAAATGGCAAGTAATTAGTTAAATCAAAACATTATTGGTACTTGCATAAATTCATTCGCAACATATAGTTGAAAGTTTACAATGTGGGAGGTATTTCTGCCGCTGCCTGTATATGTCTTTTGGGCAGTCGGGTTTCGATCCTGGCTTGAGGCAGTTGCTTGTCTAGCCGCACTGATGAGCTGTGAAACAGCGGAACAGTACTGTATGAGGATGGCTATAATGCTCCTTATCTTGGGTTGAGCATATTGGGAAGTGATATACAAATTACCATTAGCATATTAAGCGATGCTCTTTGTGTAAACAAATTGAGCTTAGGTATTTGGACAATGTACAAAACATTGTTATTTCACTGCCCGCATAGCGCAACGGTTAGAAGCTCCGACTGTCGTTTGGGCAGACGAGTTTTGACCCAGGCTTGAGGTAGTTGTTTGTCTATCCGCACTGATGAGCTGCGAAACAGTACTGTACGTGGATGACTATATATATATATATATATATATATATATATATATATATATATATATATATATATATATATATATATATTAGTTTTACAGAAGTTCAGAAAAAACATTGGTACCGTCGGTTTCAAGCCCAAACACAACGGGAAACCGTTAATGGTAACACGTAAATAATGTTCGGCTCTCGTCAGCCATCTAAGATAAATTAATTATCCCTCTTACCCAACCAAAAGCAACGAAAACAAACAACACATAATTACTAAAACGCATTAAATAAAAAAATTAAAGAAGAAGAAAATTCATACCGGATTAAAATAAATTATACAGGAACTAGCTATAGTCTAATAAATAAAAAAGACCTGTTTAAACGTACGCAGTGAGACACTCAAATGATGTCTGCATAGGAGACAAGCGCTACTAATAAACTGGGAAGACAGAACAATAAACGAGGACCCCGCCTAAAGGAGTTCTCCAAGAGTATTCTAGATGCAGCCAACTTAACGCATAATTCAGAAAAGGGTAACGGACATTTAGACTCTTGTCAAAATACATTAAGCACAAATATTAGTATATATGAAGAAGAATAAGACTGCCTATAACACAGTACACAGATATATAAAAGAATTTAGAATTAAATGACACACCCACCCTCATCTATTATAATATTTAATACAAAAAGTTAAAAGGATAAATAAGATAGATTAGTTACCCCCCTTAGACCACTAAAACACATGTTGTCTCCCCTAAACCGAAAAAAGGTAGAGAGGTTAAATAAGATAAATTAATTATCCCCCTTACCCAACCAAACCCACCGAAAAGCAGACAGAAAAAAAAAGAAAAAAAAAACAAAAAACACATAATTACTAAAACGCATTAAATAAAAAAAAATTAAGAAAGAAGAAAATTCATACCGGATTAAAATAAATTATATAGGAACTAGCTATAGTCTAATAAATAAAAACATACATCATTATATAAACAAACATATGCGGACCTGAAAAAATATGCCCCGGGGCAGAAAACAAGATGGCTGACGAGAGCCGAACATTATTTACGTGTTACCATTAACGGTTTCCCGTTGTGTTTGGGCTTGAAACCGACGGTACCAATGTTTTTCTGAACTTCTGTATAACTAATAAATAAATATTTAGCTCTTATATCGAAAAAGTTTTTCTTTGTAATCGAGCACTTTGTCGGAACTCTTTTCCCAAAATACAGTAAGCAAATATATATATATATGTGTGTGTGTGTGTGTGTGTGTGTGTCACTGTCTTGTTTTTGTTTATTTCCTTCGAATTGTATCATTCCTGTCTGTTTCTCCTCCCCATGTTTCATTAATAGGTTATCTATCCTTTCTTTTATTAAAAGAAATAAATAAACAAATGAATAAAATAGAACAAATAACACCAGGGCTATTAATGCAGGAAGGAATAGGTCAACTATCCGAATTGGCGACCCGACATTCTTGAAAGAGGATTAGCCGTTGGTTGTGGTTAGCTATCTGGGACAGACAATCAATTACACTTAATTTGGCGGCTAACGGTTCAGGCCCTATATTTTTTTTTTGTTCTTTGTTTTGTCTTTCTTTTTCTTTTTTTTTGCTTATGTTCTTTGCTTTTTTTTTCTTCATAATTTATTTATTTATTTTTTGTTTTTGAAGTAATTCAGACTGGAAGCGGCGTACTCCATTGAGCTTTTCGCGGTGGATGGCGGAGTAATTGATCACGTGATCGTTTGACATACAAAAACAGTTGAGATGTCACGGTTGTTGCTGTCCTAAATGTGAATGTAGACATAAGTCGGTTCCGCCCAAACGGAACCGATTCTATTACAAAAAAAAAAAAAAAAAAAAAAAAAAATGGAAGGCGGTGATCATGGTAAGTTCTCGATGAGTGCGGATTGGGTAAAGGCTAATCTAATAGTCCCGCCTTTAGCTAGCCAAAGCGCTTATGGATTCCTATTGCCACTGGACTGGTATAAATTCTTTTTGTCCTTGTATGGAGGCTAATAAATATATACTGGAGATAGGAAGTTAAAAAGATGTAGGAAAAGAAAGATGCGAAAAGATGTAAGGATGGAGACGTTCAGGAATCGAAAAGAAAGATTAAAGGAACTCATAAGTAATCCATTTGTACTTAGTTCGGTCCTCTCATAATATTGTTTATCTTTTCAGCTGACAATCTACTGGTCGCTTTAACGCTTATCCTCGAGTGGCTTTTTGCCATGATAACTGATAAAAAGAAAATAAATTCATATTTTTAAGATACGTCCATTTAACCACGCGTTTAGTACGAAAACAAATGCTAATATATCACTCAACAAGCCCCGGATCTAACCAATAAAATAAAAAATTTCAGATGAAAGTCGACTTTTATTAATCAACATAGTCTCTCTCAATGTTTAAGTACTAATTTGATGCCTTTTTTTTAGAATCATTTCTTTTTGACTGTAAAAAGTCTTCCCAGTTTTAAATAATAATGCTTCACATTTCACGGTTTCACACTCACGATTCACGAGCTCCTTAACCCTTCAGGGTCGAGAAGGGCGCTGCATTGTTCAGCGTGGCACCAGTTGCTTTTTTTTTTTTTTTACATAGGCATCACCACATTATCAAGGCCAAGAGGCCACTCAAGGATAAGGGTTAAAGAGTGCACATCAGAAACAGGACAATACAGCAATCATTAGTAATGAAAATTTAGCAAATTTGATAACTTATATGGAACGGCCCATCAAGAACTTATTTACGTTAGACTTAAAGACAACCATATTGTAGTCAGCCGGAAAGCAGGAAAACGGAAGACAATTCCACAGGCGTGCAGTTCTAAGAAAGAAGCTCTGTTCATGGAATCTACGTTTAGGTTTAGGCACAGATAAAGAGTGGGGGGAATTTTTGATAGTGTTTACAGCTAGACGAGTGTTTCTTGTGAAAGTTTTGCGAGGGGGGACCATAGATTGAAGCTCAGTCGAACACTTTCCATGAAAATAACGATACATCAGAGACAAACTCGCAACATCTCTTCTGTGAGATAGAGGTTGCAAGGAAGAGAAAAGGACATCTCCTAAGAGGCTACGAAGTCTATTTTGAACTCTATCAAGGCAGGACAAGTCCTTTCTAGCAGCTCCTGCCAAGACGTGGCAACAGTATTCCATCCTTGGACGTACCTGGCTCTTATATAGATAGAGAATAGCATCAGCAGTGAGATATCTACAGGATCGATAGAAAGATCCCACCATTTTTCCAGCGGCCTTGGCAACAGATTTGATGTACGTGTTCCATTTAAGATCAGGAGTAATGGTCAAGCCAAGAAGCTTGTCAAAACTTGAGGCCTCCTGAAGACGAGAGCCATTCATTTCAATTGATGCCAGATGTGGGTCAGAATGTTGATGATGTAAAGAGAGAAGCTTGATTTTAGATGCATTAAAAGTAATCAGCCACTCCTTACCCCATTGTACTACGTACTCAAGATCAGAGGAGAGAGAATTGGAGAGAACTTGGTCGTTTATTGTCTTAGATGTGCTACCATAAATGGTAGTGTCGTCAGCATACATGTCTACAAATGATGTAAGGATGTGATTTGGAAGATCATTAATATAGATCAGGAAAAGAGTTGGGCCCAGGATGGATCCCTGAGGGACACCGGCATTAATACTGTGAGCTTCTGATTTTTGCCCATCAACTACTACTCTTATGAACCTATCAGAGAGAAATGATTTAATAATTGAGAAGACATTTCCAGCAATACCATAGCTAGAGATCTTATGAAGTAAACCTTTATGCCATACCCTATCAAAGGCCTTAGATATGTCAAGAGCAATTGCCCTAGAAAGGTTGCCTCTGTCGAGAGATTTGCTAATCCTATGAGATATAACTGTAAGCACATCTGCTGTAGATCTAGCAGAACGGAAACCATATTGAGTGTCACTAAGAAGGTTATTTTTGTTGAGATGGTTGATTTCTTCTGTATTTAACACAGATTCCAGCAACTTACTCATGACGCACAGGAGACTTATTGGCCTGTAATGAGAGGGGGATGAGCGATCACCTGAATTCTTAAATACAGGGCATACTGATGAGATTTTCCAGGGAGATGGGAAACTATTCCCCTTAAGACAACGTTTAAACAGTTTTGTAAGTATGGGCGCTATTTCAGGTTGAAGTTTTTTGAGTACTATAATTGGAATACCGTCAGGGCCAGTTGCTTTACTGGAATCAAGGTTTTTGATTAGCTTGGCAACATCACGTACAGATATACGTATATCACATAGCGTGTTTTCTGATACAGGAGGAAATATTGGGGGTTGGCAGCCTTGATCGATGGTCTTGGACAAGGACTAGTGTTGTAGCAAAGTTCTTTCCCGTCCACTCCACAATATTGTCTGTCCATCTCTTTTTCTGCCTACCTCTTCTCCTTCTAACATGTAGAATTGTATTTAATATAGCACTAGCTCTCGTCACATGCCTATATAATCAAAATTTTGTTTTTTCTTTTTTCTGTTTTTTTTTACAATAGCTAGCAGTTTTTCAAAATAGTTAGCAGGTTTAAAAAAATAGATAGCAGTTTTTCTAAAATTAGATACCAGTTTTTCAAAATAGTTAGCAGGTTTTCAAAACCGTTAACAGTTTTTAAAAAGTAGTTAGCAGTTTTTCTGATAATAGCAGTTTTTCAAATTAGTTAGCAGTTTTAAAAAATAGTTAGCAGTTTTTCAAAAATAGTTAGCAGTTTTTCAAAAATAGTTAGCAGTTTTCCTAAAAATTGATAACAGTTTTTAAAAATAGATTTCAAAAATAGTTAGCAGTTAAAAAAAAACTAGTTAACAGTTTTTTTTCAAAATAGTTACCAGTTTTTCTTAAAAACAGATGACAGTATTTAAAAGCAGTTAGCGGTTTTTCAAAAATAGTTAACAATTTTTCGAAAATAGTTAGCAGTTTTTGTAAAAATAGATAGCAGTTTTTTAAAGTAGTTAGCAGTCATAAAAATAGTTAACAGGTTTTAAAAATAGTTAGGAGTTTTTCTAAAAATAGCAGTTTTTCAAAAATAGTTAGCAGTTTTTAAAACAGTAGTAGCAATTTTTCTAACACTAGCAGTTTTTCAAAATAGATGTTTTCAAAAATAGTTAGCAGTTTTTTAAAAGATAGTTAACAGTTTTTCCAAAATACTTACCAGTTTTCAAAACAGTTAACAGTTTTTCAAAAATACTTAACAGTTTTTCGAAAATAGTTAGCAGTTTTTGTAAAAATAGATAGGAGTTTTTCAAAGTAGTTTGCAGTTTTTAAGAATAGTTAGCAGTTTTTCTAAAAATAGCAGTTTTTCAAAATAGTTAGCAGTTGTTCACAAATAGCAATTTTTCAAAAGTAGTTAGCAGTTTTTAAAAGTAGTTAGCAGTTCTTTATTCATGTCTTCATTAAAGACAAATCTTTTTCCCTTTGGCAATATTTTAAGGATATATGTAAACAGCCAATAGTTGCTTGAGGCGATATTGTGAGGAAGCAATTTGAAATGAAATTCATGTAATCTTGCTATTGTTGCGATCGATTTGTGACATGGTGCATTGTCTTGGTGAAAGAGCAATTTTCTTCTTCATTTCACCAATGATGTTATAAATCTTTCCCTGTAACCGATGAACATCCAAAAATATGAAGGCCCAAACCTTACCTTCTGATGCTTCCTTATTTAGACGACTTCCACCACCTGTTAGATAATAACAGGGTTAAAAGTTACCTATCTATCTATCTATCTATCTATCTATCTATCTATCTATCTGTCTGTCTGTTTATCCATCTATCTATCTATCTATCCAGTGATATTGTTAAAATAGTTTATATTGGAAGTTATTTATTGTTTAGAGAATAAATTGGTCTGGAAAGTAAAAATGGGTTTAGCTGAAGACGTTTACAGAAATTAGTCAAATTAGATATAAACAAAATAACCTTGAGTAGTTGCGTATATGACAGAAGTCATACATTAGGAGACGTGTGCTTTTGATGATGACATAACCAAACTAACGGGTCAAGAGGTAAAGAAGATTAGATTTAGAGTTTGGAATAATGTTGCGAACCTGAGCAGACGTGCTTCAAAACTGGGAAGCGAGATTGGAAGGAACAAGCATGTAGACACGTAATGCAGACTCCTTGTGAAGACCACTGAGACAGCTGAAATATTTTAAAAATATAAAGTGTTGTTCTGTGGTTCCACAAAAGAAGGAAGAACAGAGGTCTCAGTCGATTATGGTGTTGGTCGTTGCATGTTTCATCACAGAGCCCAGCAGTGAAGACAGAAGAACTTCTGGGGAAAGAAAAGGTACGAAGTATCTATATATTCTTCTTCTTATAAAATAAGATACCTTTATGTAAATACAAACTGTAATATATCCCCGTGTGGTACCCCGCTGTATAACATATGTCTATACGTGGCTAATACATTGCTATACAACATGACTCAATTTATACGCTTAATTGGAATTCATTATTGAGATGAGTATTATTTATTAATCTGTTTATTGCAGACTATTATCCTCATCTTTTTTCTTGTTTTTTTCACGATGTTTTGGCCAACTATTCATCTGGCCTTTGTCAGGTGCTAACCGCAACGGGATAGGAACTCCGAATCTCCTACCTGTATCCTTAGCAATTACTGCCTTCTATAGTCGTTGTCGTCTCATCACGTTTTGGCCAAGAAAGCCTCTGGCCGGTTTTGGGTAGGATTGAAACCGTTATCTTCAGATAACGCCGTGAAACAACAACTAAGAAAGATGAGGATAATAGTCCGCCATAAATAAATTAATAAAATAATACTCATCTCAAGAATGAATTCCAATTAAATAATATATATATCATTCGGTGTGAACCCGACCATGGAAGATCAGATAATAAATAAACGTAGATTTATAAGACCAAAAAATCCAACCTTGATCGCCCTTCGGGGCCCGTGATGCTGTGGATAGTGACGTTGAAGCTCTACGATTCCAGGTAAGAATTGTCTGAAGATAGCGGTTTCAATCCTAACCAAAGTTGAGGACACACACACACACACACACACACATATATATATATAGTAAGTTAGAAAAATATATATGGCAATTAAGCTACACAGAATATTCCGCATTTTATCCACACTAGGATTCGTCAGGCTTATGCGGCAAAGAGTTGTTGTAGTCTCGCGTTTTTATATACGCATATTCTATTGAAGTTTTAGTTAGCCAATCAGCTTTCTAGTTTCCACCGCTCCCTTCCTAATCAACCAATGGGCAGGCACTTACAGAACAAATATTTTAACCGGCTAAAAAGAACTGTCCGTAGAAAATCCAAACATTTGGCCGCTCTGCGACTTTTAGTTTCAGAGGAGATAGAGTTTGAAAATATGGAGACAGCCATGTAGCGTTATATATATATATATATATATATATATATATATATATATATATATATATATATATATATATGAGCAAACAGGTAATAAAACATGTTAAAAAACACTTTGAAAAAGAGTTAAAAACATATTTTAGCTGAAAAGGAAACACTCGATAAGTGGATAGTCCTTAATCCGCGGAGTTTCGAAGAAATACTTTCCTCCTCATCAGAGGGTAGGAATTAGCAAAATGCGGGATCGGATTTTGCATGCAAAAGTATTTGATGAAACAACAAGTAAGTCAAAGATCTTACTTGATAACAAAAAAAGTGAAGCAGAGGGAATATGGCGAAGAAAAAGGTGATTACACATGAATGGATAGTCTGGTGAAAGATAAATAATCCAGTGACGGTAAAATCCATATATATATTTACTAGCGGGACCTGTGGAAATTCCACAGTGGACTCTTTCATATGTAATATATTGATGTTGGCATTTTTGTGGATGTTCAGGGTAAATAGAGACACCCTGATATTATTGTACTTCTTTTGTTAAAACTGCAAAAGTATATATATTAGCTAGCAGGGATGCCCGGCATAACCTGGTCGTAAAATATGCTTAAATATGATATTTTAATTTATGCAGATTTCGTATATATTACTATAAGAGTCAATTTTCGATCCATTCTTATATATTATAAACCTGTGATTTCAAAAATAAAAAAAAATATTCATATGGCTTGGGTGCATCAGCTTAAACCGAAACCAAAACTTATGAAGAAAAAAGAATGTATGTATATATAACGTGAGTTCTTTCAGCTATAATCGAAACCGAAACCAAAACTGATGAAGAATTCTTGGTAAAATTATTTATTACAAGAAATGGAAAGGCATAACAATTAAATGACAGACACTCAGAAGAAAACAAATAAATGTGATACAGAAAATAACACACACACTATTGTATAATATATAGATTAAAATATGGTACTCATACAGAGAGTGATCCAGACGTAACGCAGCGCACGCGCATGCCCGGCTTTCCTCGGAACATGACGTCAACAGCTGGAGTAAGCTGAGCGTCGCTGAGCGTCGCTGCGCGTCGCCGAGCATCGCCGAGGAAATTAAGCTGTCTGACGTAACATAAAGCTGAGCCAATGACAATGTAGGACGATGGTTTTCAATGCGACGCACATTCACGCGAGTTGAAAATTCAAAGCAGCAGACGACAATTTGGAAGAGGAAGAATAGTTTAGTAAAAAATAAAAGCAAAAAAAAGCTCACCATTTCGTATTTTCACGTCAGAAAAAAAAAACATGAATTTTACAGCCTTAAGTGAGCAGCTGAAAACACCAGCCGGAGTCCTCGATTTTGTCAAGAAAAAATTTACTGGCACGGATGAAAACTTGTGCACCATGTGGACACAGGTGCAATCTTATTATGAGAGGAAAGGTAAGCGATGGCTATGCCTGAAGGTGTCAGGCTACCAAATGCCGAACCTTTACATCATCCGGACTGCTAACTTTTTTGGCAAGTCTAGGCTGACAATTGCCATCATAATTAAAATCATCCACTTGTGGGCGTCCGAGCGAGCAACACAGAAAGACCTCCAGCGCAAATGTGGAATACGATCTACGCAAACACACCATTAATAAAACAACGGTCTGTGGAAACAACAGCAATATCTCTTTTAATATGAAAAAAAAAACAAAAACTATCCCACCCAGTTTTGTTTCAACTTTTCTAGTTCTCAGGTTTTTTTCCTTGAAAAAATGAAAAAATATAAAAATAACACCCCCCCCAAAAAAAAACAAAAATAAAAAATAGTTTTAAATTTTTCTTGAAAAAAAAAAATTACAAAAAAAATTCCTTGAAAGTATTTATTTGACTTACCTCTAAACCTTTTCTCGAAAAAATATTTAATATTATTTATTTAAAAAAAAAAATATATATATAGCAAAAAAAGTTAATAAAACTTAAAATTTAAGGTAAGTTTTCGTTTCTTGTTATGCTTTCATCGGCAACGTTCAGCTTAATTTCCTCGGCGACACTCGGCTTACTCCGACTGTTGACGCCATGTTGCGGAGAAAGCTGGGCGGACTCTGAGTTAAGTCTGAATCACTCTCTGCATGAGTACCTAAAATATTTTATGTACCAAAAACAGTTTTTCATGAAACTATTTTAGTTAAAACGATGTAATAAAAATAATTTATTTAGAAAAAGGAACTGTCATTTAATATATATATATATATATATATATATATTTATATATATATATATATATATATTATATATATATATATATATATATATATATATATATATATATAATTTAATGTTTTTATGAAAATATTTTATGTACGAGACCAGTTTTGTTTCGTTAATAGCGTGTTGCTAACTTCGAGGTTTCATAACATATGCATCTGGGCTTTTGTTTAAATGTTATAGCAATTAGTAGTAGCAATATTTTAATGAACGAAGACATAAGCGTCTCTCTCTCTCTCTCTCTCTCTCTCTCTCTCAATAAACAAATGTAAAGAAAAATAAGCAATGAAAAAAAAACAAATAACTGCTCAATTTTTATCCTCACCGGCCGACAGATGTGTGTTATAGTTTTTTATTATTATTATTACGGAATAACTTAAAATCAATTATTTCTTAACAACTTTTGAAAGATATAACCCTAAATTTTATAGAATTAAAAAACAAATATATCTGTGAAAACACGCTAATCGAATAGAACCTAGAGCGTTCGTAAATGTGTATTCCGAAATTAAATGTCTATTCCAGAATAAAATCTCAACCAATCAAATTTGCCGGAAAGCGTGACACACAAAAGAACACACATGCTATTGTATTAATATATATATATATATATATATATATATATATATATATATATATATATATATATACTCATTCTTTATTTTTTTTACATGAGCAGTAATATGTTGCTACACAGTCATGAGCATGTTTCTGTCAGTTATTAGGTTGGTGCAAAAATAATGTAATTTTTTAACGTTCAACTTTAAGTCAAAAAACGACATTATTTTTGTACAAACATGATACTAGTAACTAAAGCCCTCTTCGGGAGATACAGCTTATACGAAAGCAACGTTTGCAATGAAAATATCAGGTCTTCTTCGCCACAAGGACTTAAAATCAGTTGGTTCCATCAGATGTTGTGAAAAATAAGACTTGGTTGCATGTAAACAAGAGCCAATAGGATTTGAGTTTGTGTTGAGATACAGGAAAGGATGAAGGTGAAACATACTAGTGTGTATAAGTTCTATTAGTGGGTGAATGTGAATTTGATATATCTACGCTAACAGGAGTTTCAGATTTAATCAGGGTTATGAAGTTATAAAAATGCTTTTGATTTGACTAGACTTTTTATGTGATCAAAAAAGTATGAAGAAAAAATGTAATGAAAGAATGTAAGAAAGAAAAAAATGTAAGCAAGAAATGAGAAACAGAAAAAAAGAAGAAAAAGAATGAAGAAAAAGAGGATAAGGAAAGAAAAAGAAAAGAAAAGATAAAAGTAAAGAACAAAAATAAAACTAAAGAAAAAATGTAGAAAAGAAAAGAAAATAAGAAGAAAAAAGAAAAGAAAAAAAAAGAAACAAGAAAAAATGACCACGTCTATTGATTGTACAACTAAATTGGTTTTCCAATCCGTCTTGCTATTTCTGTCAACAGTTTCATCTTTCATATTTCTACGAGCAGCACACACGACTTATTGTCCAGTCAGCTTCCCATTCATTCATCTCCGTTGGCGCCGATTTTACATCGTTCTTTATCTTCCTTGCTTTCCGTTTACTCCGCGTGTGTATAACTCATTAAAGCAACGGCAAGATAACATGATGAGTCTCGTACAAGGCTATATCACCAACAGGCCTGGCAAACATGCAACTTAGGTCTACAGCTGGGAAACGGTAATCTATATATCTATAACAGTGAAATTGTGTGTGTGTGTGTGTGTGTGTGTTGCATTTCCCTACCAAAGTACTCTGTCAATTTTCAGTCTATAGACTCGAAATTTATACATAAGGAGTATTGAGATTTGGGAAAATCTTTTTAATTGGTTTTCGGCCGGAAAATTTGGTTGTTAAGGGGTCAAAGTTCAACGATTTTATTTTTGAAAACTCTACCAAACTTCTCCGCTAATTTTGGTTTTAAACACTGTAAATTTTAGATGTAGGTTACATGGACTTTTTAATTTGATTTGAGCCCAAAACAATAAATTCTAAGGGATCAAAATTGGGGTGAAATAAAAAAAAAAAAATTGACCTCTGTGTTCTCTACCAAATTACTCAGCCAATGTTTGATCTAAACATTTGAAATTTTACATAAAGTGTATTCAGACATGGGGCAAGCTTTTAATCGGTTTTTGACCGAAAATTTGGCTGCCAAAGGATCAAAGTTCAAAAGATTTTATCTTTGCGGTCTCTAGCAAACTATTCAGCCAGTTTTGGCTCTAAACATTTCAAAATTTACATAAAGGGTATTCAGAGATGCAGCAAGCTTTCTAATCAGTTTTTGGCTGAATATTTGGCTGCTAAAAGGTAAAAGCTGAAAGAGTTGACCTTTGCAAACTCTACAAAACTCCTTCGCCAATTTTGGGGCTAAACACTTTAAATGAAGGTTACCTGGACATGAATCCAAGTTTTGAATATATATATATATATATATATATATATATATATATATATATATATATATATATATAATTATTTTTTTACTATAATAATTAAATACCTACAGACACTAGTGTTTCATCCTTTCGGGATTCTTCAGTGCAGGGTGTCACGATTAACACCAGCCGAACGATTCGAACCCCGCGACATCTCTGGCTCGATTAGCGGAGACTGTATCCATTCGGCTACCATTAACCGTGTGAAATAGCGTTGAATTTTAAACATTTTAATTTAAATGTTCATTACGTCAGTCAGACAGTGATCTAATCGTTATACGATGATCTATGCATAAGAGCTAAATTGACCGACTTTTAATTCAACTGAAAGTGCTCAACGATAAGAAACGAATTTCTTAAAGGGGCTGTCATAATTATTTTTTTACTATAATAATTAAATACCTACAGACACTAGTGTTTCATCCTTTCGGGATTCTTCAGTGCAGGGTGTCACGATTAACACCAGCCGAACGATTCGAACCCCGCGACACGAGACATCTCGTATATATATATATATATATATATATATATATATATATATATATATATATATATATATATATAAAGTAATGAAGAGGACATAGGGCCCAAGCAAAACCGGGCTGAACTGCTTGTACAATATAAAAATACATTGATCAATGATTGTCGAGAACGACTCGAAAATGTCCCCGTTATAGACTATCACTCCAAGATATAGGGAGTCACTTCTTTCCTATAATTACTTTACTCAACCATTGAGTATTGTTTAAATTAATGTTGCAACAAATATGTACGCACTATCTATCTATCTATCCACTGTTCTATAAAAAGAAACTTTGTCTATGTGTGTGTATGCGTGTATGTATGTGTGTGTAAGTCGTTCCCTACACACACACACACACACACACACACACACACACACACACACACACACACACACACACACACACACACACACACACACACACACACGTATCCGCACACACACACGCACATAAATTTTCTTTATTTATAATAATATATATAGTAGAATGAGTTTGCCATAAAGATCAATCATCAGCTTGCAAAAATCAATAGTTCAATATTCCGTAAATATAAGTATATATTCTCATTTATTTTGCTGATTTTTCCAAAAGTATTATATCAGGTTGACAAGAAAGTTCTTGCGTTATTTTTGAACTTTTAAGTTCAGATAAACATATTTCAGATTAAAAAAAAAAAAAAATTATTCATCGAAATAAGTACTATCAAATTCAACACATTTTTGCCAACGCAAAACAAGTATATTTATGCCAGTAACGTAAAAATCTTGTTTCATGGTGACGATGAAGTCACTGAAGGTATTTTTGATATCGCCTTGTTTTTTTTTTTAAGCGTTTCTCACCCAGAACGTTGTCGAGATGCTTAAAAAATGGTTGTCGATAGGTGAGAGGTCTGGAGAGTATGACAGATCAGACAGAGTTTCGTAGCCCAATTCGTTCAACTTCTGCAGGGCTGGTTTAACAACGTGCGGTCGAGCATTGTTGTGAAGGAGAATTGGACCTTTTCTGTTGACTAATGCTGGGTGTTGTTGTCGAAGTTTCTGATGCATTTCATCCATTTATTGACAGTGCTTCTCCGCCGTAATGATTTTTCCCGCATTCAAAAAAGTGTAATGGATGAGACCACCAAACAGTCAGCATCGCCTTCTTTTGATGCAACTTTGGCTTCGGGAAGTGTCGCGAAGTTCGTCGGCGCCTAACCACTGAGCTGGGCGTCGCGGTTTGTTGTAAAGAACCCACTTTTCATCACAAGTCACAACCTGGCCGAGAAACAGATCGTTCTTTTTGCGTAAAACAAGGGAAGATGAAACTTCATAACGGCGTTTCGGGTTTGTATTACTGTACACATAGATTCGAAAAAGTTGTCAAAAAACAAATATATAACAAATAAATGTTATCAAAGGCAAGATAAGTTACTTTTCTACCAAACTGGATATATTTTTTGTGTTTTTATTCAATGTAACATATTTATTCAGCTCGAAAAACATACAGTGTTTACCGATGTATTCGAAAATTCAAGATGGCGTCTCACACCCTCTTTAACACCGTAAGTTTGGGAAAAGGTGTTATAAATAAAAAAACTATACAAAATACTATTAAAAACCCGCCGAATATATGTCAACCTATGTCACGGTAACATATATTGAGCGAGTTTTTAACAGTATTTTATCCGGTTTTTTATTTATAACATCTTTTCCCACACTTACCGTGTTAAAGAGAGAATAAGACGCCATCTTGAATGTTCCAATACATCGGTAAACACTGTATGGTTTTCGAGCTGAATAAACATGTTACATTGAATAAAAACACGAAAAATATATCCAGTTTGGTAGAAAAGGAACTTATCTTGCCTTTGATAACGTTTATTTGTTATATATTTGTTTTTTGACAACTTTTTCGAATCTATGTGTACAGTAATACAAACCCGGCGTTTCTTTTGGTTGTCGTTCAATTCATAAGACACTCATTTATCAAGTTTTTTGTTTATCCAATATCTCTCAAGTGGTTGGAAATCGTATACGTTACGTCTAACTTAGAAGCGAGTTCTCGAACAGTTGCGCGTGGATTGGTTTCGATTTAGGCTCTTAATTTATCGTTGACAACATCCGATGACCGACCACTACGCTCATCATTTTTCAAGACTGCCGTCGCTGTCACGAAATTTCTAAAACGAAGATTGTGCTGTGCGTTCAGTTGTGCTTCCTGGGCCAAATGCTTCGTTGACATCACGAGCTGTTTCAGCAGCTTCTCGGCCTAGCTTGAATTGAAATAAGAAATTGTGCAAATTTTTCTACGTTCTGAAAAGAAGGCATAATTGTTTTAAAACGGTTGTAATTTAAACGATTAAATAGAGCGGAAAACGTTCTTTAAAATAATATATAAAGTAAAGGTATTAGAACGAAAACTTATTTGAAAACTTATAAAAAAAAAAGCACATCATTTGAAATCAAGATTAAAAATTCCGCAAGAACTTTCTTCACAACTTAATAGACTGAGCTCTTTTTCGCTGAAGAAGTGATGTTGCGATACGCACACCTTCGTTGTCTCCATGAATGATTTATTTGCACAACCTGTGCTTCCGCGACACCGGTAACCGGAAGTAAGCACTATTGTACTCATTATGACACAACGAAAAATAAGAAGGAGGAGAAGGAGCAGGAGTAGCAAGAGGAGGGCGAAGAGAAGAAAAATAGGAAGAAGAAAAAGAGGGGAATGGGAAAAAGAAGAAAATAAGACCCATCGCAACAAAGAGCGATGATTCGCGGGCGAAATACTGCTTTGACGAATAGGAAAATACCGTGACGGGCACAGGAGCCTAAGGTGCGAGCCCGGGTGGAGAAGAAGAAGAAGAAGAAGAAGAAGAAGAAGAAGAAGAAGAAGAAGGGATAGTGATGATTCTACAGACGCTGATTCCTAATCTCCAATTAGAGAAATTTACTCTGGTGCAAGCCTCTTATTTTTCGAGGATGTACACGAGTAATAACATTAAAAAAAAAAAAAGCAAAAAAGAACCCCCTACCCCGCAAATAGATATTTTCTTCTTTTCATATGACAAGCAACTGATTATTTATTAGACTCCTACTTCAGTAAGAAAAGATGGAGAAATTAAAGTCAAGTTTAGCTGTATACCTAGTTTGTACCTATTTACTATGCCTCCCCACGGGACAGAGTTAGACACCAGGGTCGTTTTTTAACGTGGAGAAAAGGTACAAAAATAAAAATTGTCTCAGTCGTGAAGGATTTCTCCTCCACCGAAAGAGAACAAGAAATAGAAGTGCAGCATCTGAAGAACAGATACTACACTTTGATCTTGACCAAAAGAGATAAAAACTAACAACAAAGTTTTTGAAAACAAACATCAAAATCAAATAAAAACAAAACATATGTGCGCGCGTGCGTGTTTATGAATTTTTTAACCTTTAATTCAGTTAGTTCGCAAATATTCAGGGACCCCTTTCCTGGGCTTAAAACTTGATTTTTTTTCTTCTCAGTTACTCATATTCAAGTGTCTATTTAATAATGTTCCCTACTTCCCGTTAGGTATTTAGTTCTCTTCCACTTCAAAAGCTTAGACACCAGGGTCGAAAAGTGTGATCGAGAAGTCAGCGCCCCAGAGGCCTGAAAAAAGTGCCTGGGCATCTCTGTCGGCATTCCCCGGTAAGGGCGCCCAAGGCAATTAGCAATAAACTAACCCATTCTCACAGAGAGAAGGCAAAGCCTGGGAGGTTGAACCTCCTAAAACTGCACAGAACTAAACCCTCACAACAAAATCAATAGGGATCAGGAATGGCTTAATGCCTGTTGAGTTGGGAGGCCCAGCATAAAAATCCCTAGCCGAAATCTAAACTAATGAATAGGTCATTATGAATTTTCAAATACACAAGCGGCAAAAAGAAAGTCTGCACTTGTAATATTTTTCAAAAACTGCAAATTTAAGCTAAATTTAATGTAACTGTTTAAACAAACTATACCTCATTTGATTCGCTTTTTATTCTTCTATAATTTTACCTGTTTATATTTAACTTTTAATTGAAATATTCTAGTGTTCATGTCAATTAAAAAAAAATAACTTCAAATTGAGGAGGCAAAAAGAAAGTCCGCACAATGGACAATTGTTATTTAAATGTAACTATAGGACATTAATGTAACACAAATAAAACAGGAACAAAATGAACTAGTCAATATTTAGTAGCATAGCCCTTCTGCAATTTGACAACCTGCAATCTTTTGGGAATTCCTTCAATTAGACTGCAGCAATACTCCGAGGAAAGCGCATTCCACTTTTCTTTAATTTTTGTCCAAAATTCTTCCAAATTTGAAATTTTATCATTGCGTAGCTGTTGCTTGATGTAATGCCATACGTTTTCGATAGGATTGAGGTCTGGAGATTGTGGGGGCCAATCCAAACATGAAATATCATGCTGTTCCAGGAATCTCTTGACATTGCCAGCTGTGTGAATGGGAGCATTATCCTACATGAAGATGGGATTTTCATCCAAATTCCGGCCAAAGTAGGGTAGAAAATATTCAGTCAACATATTAATGGACTTGGTCGAATTAATTCGACCTTGCAAGCTAACTATACGCCCTGAACATTGGTACTAATAATGCCACACACCAAAACTGAACCTCCACCACCTTGCAGCCTTGAAACGGAGCATCTAAGATTAAAGCCTTCGTCTTTCCTCCAACGGACGGATGGACTGCCTACCATCACTGCCTAGCCTACTGAACTTGCTTTTGTCGCTAACAAGCACTTTTAACCAATATGAAGAGTCATGATCTTCATTGCATCTGACGAAGTCCCGACGGCACTTTCTATTCTTTACAGAAATCATTGGCTTGCTAATTAAATTCCTTTAATCTGTTTTTGACAGTAGAAAGAGAGCACTTTTTAACAAGATTGCACTGTTGTTGGATTTGGGGAGCCGTTTCAAATCTGTTTCTTAGCCTGCGGATCTTGATAGCATTGTCTTCCCTGTTAGAAGTAACTCTAGTACGACCAGATTTAGGAGCATCACGAACAATGCCGGTGTGTTGATGCTTTTCCCAGTCTTTCGTACCGTTTTCTCATCACATTTCAATCTGCGGCCGATTTCTCGATTGGATAAACCAGAAAGATAGAGATTAATGCACTCCTGATGATCACTAAGAGAAAGTTGTGACATATGGACTAAATATTACGTTGTATAACCTGGAATAACACAAGTACGATTAGAGATGCTTAGTTGCCTGTTGGTGGATATTTTAAACTGATTTAAGGGCGATAATTTAAGCTGGTTTTAAGCGAATTAGGTGCTGCGGACTTTCTTTTTGCCTCCTCAATTTGAAGTTATTTTTTTAAATTGACGTGAACACTAGAATATTTTAATTAAAAGTCAAATATGAACAGGTAAAATTATAGAAGAATAAAAGGCTATAGGTTGTTTAAACGGTTACATTGAATTTAGCTTAAATTTGCAATTTTTAAAAAAATTACAAGTGTGGACTTTCTTTTTGCCAGCACTGTATACATTCCCGGCGACAGTGAGTAACAAGGGAACCTTATTTTCTTTTTTGGTTAATGTTAAAAGTTAGTTTTTCGCTAGTTGTTTTTAAAGAAATTATGATCTTATAAGTATGAATTTGGGAATATATATTCTTGGCAACTCGGTGAGTGACGTGATTATTTTATTTTGTAAGCATTACCATTTAGTGGGTGCATCTACACAAAATTACCCATCCATAAAATCTTTTAAAATGAGTTAGATATAAATAATTTAATAGAGAAAAGAATTGTTCTTCAGGAAAGAAAAAAAGCATTTAAAAAAGTTAATACTATATATACAAAAGGAAATCAGTTTTATATCATTGTTTGGGTTTGTATTACTTTCCCCATAGATTCGAAAAAGTTGTCAAAAAAACAAATATATAACAAATAAAACTGTCTAAAATCAATACCCTACTCCCTAGCACGTAGAGTCTGCACCATAGTAACAGACAAACACCTCCGTTCGATTAGGCTGAATGAACTGCAAATAACCCTGCGGAAAAGAGGATATCCACTACCACTAATACAGAAAGGTATTGAACTGACAGAAAAAATTCCAATAGCCCCACTAAGAATCCCAAAAGAACACAACAAAGAACAAATCGGAGCATACGTCTCCACACACAACACAAACAACCCAGAACTATTTACACAGATAACAAAAAACCTTATCCTTCTCAGTCAGAACGATAAACTAAAAAACATACTTAAAACAACGAAAATAATAAAAAGCAAACGCCAACCCAAAAATTTAAAACACATCCCAACTTCCTCAAAACTCGTTCCACACACGACAAAAGGGGTTACAAAATGCAACAATCCGCGATGTGGAGTATGTGACATAATAATAGAAGGAAACACATACACATTCAAAAACCCAGCACAAACATTCAAAATAAAAAAGGATCTAAATTGCATCTACAGAAATGTAGTATATGCACTAAGATGCACAGCATGCGACAAATCCTACACAGGCGCCACCAAAAACTTCAGCAATAGAGTGGCATTACATAAGAGCAACATAAAAACTGCAGATAACAGACACCTCTATGTTTCAAAACACGTACACACATGCAGTGGAAATAACGTCAAAATAATGCCAATCTTCCAAACAGACAATTATTTTTATTCACTTACTCAGGAAAAAATTTCATGACAAGATTCACTCCCGAACTAAACAGAGCCTAATATCAACACACAAAAACATTATATGCGAGGAACACTCGCATGCACGTACATATACATATACACACCCACACATAAATCAGAACCGACACATTAAAACACACATACACACACACTCACACACACACACATACAACCACACACAGGCATAACACCCCTGTCTCTAATACAACACATTGAACAATACCAACCCTATTTTACCTCGAAACCAACAACAGTAGGAAACACCTCGACCCATAGTGTAGTATCTGTTCCAACACCTCGCCATCCCCCTCAGTTAGTGGAGGAGAAATCCTTCATGACTGAGACAAATATCATCCTTCCTCCCATACCTATACCCCTCCAAGTGCCCCCTCCCCTCTGGGGAACGAGACCTTCCCCACACTAAGAACCGATCCTGGATCTGGACATACCCACATGGGTAGCCAAATAAATAGAAACATTAAAAAATCCCCTACGTATATTTATAAATACACCTCTTTATCTAAACAAACATAATATTAAGAATGCCCGAACAGTCTAAGAGTGAAACGAAAGATCACAACATAAACATTCAAAATAAAAATCCAAAAAATAAATATCAAAATTGAATGAAAACACCCCTACCCTTATTTCAGAGGAGCTGCCCCTCCCCCTCTTCACACACACACATTAGAAATGACCTTGGATCACAGTTGCCTTCCTAGGGAAACAAATAACCATACAATACTATAAAACAGAACACATTCTACAAACCAATACAAGAACACACGCACACACACACACACACACACACACACACACACACACTACCCTATGTACCCAGTTGACCAAGTACCAATGGGCCCCTCACCTTCATTCAAGTAAGAGTAAAAAAGGAAGAAAATGAGAAAAAACAAAGAAAGATAAGTAGAAACACAAGCAGAGAGAGAGAGAGAGAGAGAGAGAGAGAGAGAGAGAGAGAGAGAGAGAGTGAGAGAGAGAGAGACAGAGAGAGAAACATAAAACAGCAGTGACCACAATCCACCCCAACGAACCAGTAATAAAAATTGAACATACGAATGAAAAGTAGAATCATTTACACATGTTCCCGCCGCTCGGAAACATTTCAAATGAACTACGAAAATGTTATTTTATATTTTAAACACATCTTGACTATATTCTAAATATCTCACATTTTAATACTTTCTGAAGAGGACGCTTCACAGAACTCTAAAACGCGTTAAAAACGATTTCGATGATTTAAAAACATTATTACAATGATCTAAACATAATTTTTCATGAAAAACCAAACACACGGAATAATAAAATAATGTTTAAAAATACACATTGTTGGTGACCCCCCTTATTTAAGTACATATATATATATACATAAAATCTCTTTAAAAACTCAGTTCTTATTGTTGACCACTCTAAGTTTAACTAAGTCGGTCACATAAGCTTACATGCGCAGATCATGATGTTATAATCATAAGATCACTCTCGCCCGGCTTTGACATTGACACTTTAATATAAATGTTAATTTCAACTGTATTTCTCGCGATTAACGTTGGCTGTGTGGTTTGTTCCTTGCTAATGGAGTCAGAGTTGGCTTAATGGCTGGGTTCGAATCTCCCGACCGTCTGTAATCGTAAGTCCCTGCACTGATGATTCCCGAAAGGATGGAACACTAATGTCTATAATTATATATGTTATCTATAAAAGCGAAAATGTGTGTGTGTGTGTGTGTGTGTATACACTTCCCTACCAAATAGCTCTGTCAATTTTCAGTCTACAGACTCGAGATTTGACATAAGGGGCATTGAGATTTGGGAAAATCTTTTAAATCCGTTTTTGGCCAGACATTTGGCTGTTAAGGGTTCAAAGTTCAATGATTTGACATTTGAGACCTCTACTAAACTCCTCTGCCAATTTTGAGTCTAAACATTTCAAATTTTAGGTATAGGTTACTTGGGCATGGAGCTAAATTTATAATTGGATTTGAGCCCAAAACATTAAATGTTAAGGGGTCATAATTGGGATCAAAGTTCTAAAAAAAATTGACATCTGCAGTCTCTAACAAATTACTCAGCCAATTTTTGGTCTAAACATTTGAAATTTCACATAAAGTGTATTCAGACATAGGGCAAGCTTTGTAAAAAAAAATTTCTGAAAATTTGGCTTCCACGAGGTCAAAGTTCAAAAGATTTTACCTTAGCAAATTATGAAGCAAATTTTAGGTCTAAACATTTGAAATTTTACATAAAGGGTATTCAGACATACAGCAAGCTTTTTAATCAGATTTTGGGCAAAGATTTAGCTGGCAAGAGGTCAAAGTTTGCAGAGTTGACCTTTGCAGACTCTACCATACCCCTCCGACAATTTTGGGTCTAAAAACTTGAAATTTTAGATGTAGGTTACTTGGACATGGGTCAAACATTTTAATTCAATTTGAGCCCAAAACAATAAATGTTAAGGGTCAAACTTGAGGTCAAAGTTTAAAAAATTTGACGTCTGCTGTCTCTACCAACTTTTCTCTATGGTAGTTAAGGAAACCTATTATATAGAAAGGCATTACCGTACGTATTCACACTTTTTAATATATACATATGCACATAAAGTTATGGACAGTACATAGGGCTCGAGCATAGCCGGTGGAACTTCTGGAATATATATATATATATATATATATATATATATATATATATATATATACACACACACACACACACACACACACACACACATATATATATAGAATAGATAGATAGATAGATAGATAGATAGATAGATAGATTATGATACTAAGAACATTTTGGACTTATAATCAACTAATAGGAAAAAGTTTTAATACTTTTTTCTTCTTGAGCAATACAAAATAAAAAAAACAACATGGCGCCGTTCGCAACATGTACTACTTCTGTTTTTTTTGTTTTTTTTTGTTAAAATCTCGATTATTCTAGCATATATACGCAATGTAAACATGTATTTTTTTTCACATTACACGCGTAATGCTAAATAGATTTTCACTCGAAATGGTTCCTCGTGTAGCAATGATAAAAAATCATGATAAAATAATTTTTATCGTTTATATACAAATATTTATCGTATTCAGGTGCACCATTACGTTGATTGCATGAACAAGTGTGGAACTATGTTAAGCGGCTTCGAATACTGTGTTAGTTTTATTGGAAGCTTTGGTCAAGGTGTAACATAGTGTGTATGAGCGCGTGGAAAAATATAGCTTGCGAAGACATTAGCAGCAGTAACCTAAAAACGCGCATATGCAAATTAGGAAATGTACGCGAGGAAAAAAAAAAGAGGAAAATATAAAGAAAATGGACATCACGCATTCGGGAGAAACAAAGTCGACGTCGAAGAAAATGGACGTGTAAATGCAAAGGCGAGAAGTGGCTGACTGCGGCCGGCGCGAGGTCGGAGAAGAAAAAAAGAGAAAAGTGTACACCGGGCGAGATGGACGATTGCGAGGGATTTTTAAGTGGTGTTGTAACAATAATAAAAGTAAGAAAAAAAAAAAGAAAAAACTTTTGTTGAGAAAGATTAAATGCCGCCCCGGATTTTATTTATTTACAAAGAAATCCGCACTTATCAAGGCCCAGATACCACTGGAGGATAAGGGTTAAAGCGTGTACAGTAGTCAAATGGACAGTATCAAAGTAACCGCTAGAAGTGTAAATTTGGTAAAGTGGATTACTTTTATTTTATTTTTTATGAATTACTAAATAAAAGTGTAACGCCAAGCAACGTTACAAGGTTTACTCATAAGGAAAACTATTCTCATGTAAAGCTATCCCATGTATAAATAGACCGAAAAAAGTTGAGGGCGGTGTCTAGTTAGATTTCAGACTATCTCCAGCATTCAACGTCTTCTTTAGAATCTCCATCCAATTTGCATACGTGTGTCTCTACACACCGTAAACACATACGTAAATTAGATGGCAAAATAATAAATTGCTTTATTTCTATCCTCTTCTCTAAAATAAAGAGTAATGTTCATTTTTTTTACAGAGGAATCACCATTTATCAATGCCCGGAGGCCACTCGAGGATAAAGGTTAATGGGTATACATTAGTCAATGTGATTATAGCGTAGTAAACATAAGTAGTGGGAATTTTTTTAAATTGGATTACTTAGGGGGACGGTTCATCAAGAACTTGTTTACATTGAACTTGAAGACAATCAGATTGTAGTCAGCTGGAAAGCAGGAAAATGGAAGAGAGTTCCACAGGTGTGCAGTTCTAAGAAAAAGCTTTGTTCATGGAATCTACATTTAGGTTTAGGAACAGATATTGAGTGTGAGAAATTATTGATAGTGGTTTTGGCTAGACGGGTGTTTTTCGTGAAAGTTTGGCGAGAGGGGGTCCATAGCTTGAAGCTCAGCTGAGCACTTGCCATGAAAATAACGATAAAGCAGAGACAGGCTCGCACTATCTCTTCTGTGGGAAAGAGCATCTTCCACTAAGCTACGAAATCTATTTTGATATCTGTCAAAGCAGAATAAGCTACTTCTAGCAGCTCCTGCCCAGATGTGGCAACAGTACTCCATCGTTGGCCGTACCTGGCTTTTATATAGGTAAAGAGTTGCATCAGGAGTGAGATATCTTCTGGATTATTTTACAACTTTTTTTAGTTAAAAAGAATAGGAGGCTTTACTTTTGTAACGACCTTCGTATGACAAATCGCACTTTAGACTCTCATGCACATTCGTCATTCATTGCTTGCTTGTGCATTGATAATGGTAATAACAATGTGGAAAAATACATCCTGGTTCACAAAAAGTCGCTCATTTAAGTTGTACCACTCCCGTCTTGGCAGCTCTTCAATCTTTTTATTAAAATACTAGGAAGGCTTTATTTTTGAAAAAAAAAAACCTTTGTATATGCTGCCTCTGTGACGTAGAAAGAATTTCTTTTTCTTATTTTCGAACGATGTTACAATTTAAAATATATGGTGCGTTTATGGAATAGAAGGAATGTTTTTTGTATTTGGGTTATAATATATATATTGAGAATATAGTACAAAATAGTAGCGTGGATCTAAATTAAAGCCCTGTTTGGTTAGTATTATTTTTTTTTTATTACAGGAGAAAAATTGTAGAAGCAGTTACGTTGTTTGATTGTATCAGAGTTTATAATGAGTGCTGATTCAAGATGAACTGATTTTAAAATTTAAAGTACAAAAAAAAAAAAAAAAAATCTTCAACGTTCCTAGCAAGAAATTTAAAACAAAGGCAAGGTCTCTTTCTGATTTAGGCTTGAGCTCTGCATTCTGACATGGTTTTCACAAAACTTATTTGTGAGAAATAAATATATGGGAATTGAAAAACGAAACACCGAAATTGTTATGTATTCATCTACATTTCGTCGTTATCTCAAGACTTTTTCAAGATGACTGATTGGAAGGAAAGACACAGAAGTCAAATATTTGTAAATACTATCCCATAAAGTTAAGTATATATTTGAAAGCATAGCTTAGTATCGAATAATATTGCATTTATAAAATATTTGTGAGCGCTTCTACACTATCAGAACGAAATTTTGTAAACGATAAATGGAGTTTTTAGAAAAAAAAAAATAGTTTCTACTGATTTTTTGTCAATTCTTATAAATTACAATGTTAGTTTCCAAATTAAGCATTCGAAATTACCTGAATATTACTGAATTATTAAAAAAAAACTTTAATCGTGTTAGCAGGTGAAAAATTGCGGCCATCTTGTTTTTATAAAATAAATTGAAACGAAAAATTACCTATCTTTTGGACTCTCCTGTGTCTTACATCAGCAAATACCATCATTTTCTTCAATTTCTATTTTCTATTTTATTTAATAAATAATTTTCTAGTTATCGATTTTCGTAATTTTTGGATACAATCATTTTAAAAATACGAAGAATACGCTGATACCACTGTTTTCATGATAAATTACGATGGTATTATGATTTTCGATATTTCGTTCTGATAGTGTAGAAGCGCCTATTTTTGTGTAATAATCAAAGAACAATAATTTGACATTAATAAGTTTAATCAATCAGTGGGATACCACCATATCGTCACGTGATCTATCTCTACAAGCAAGTGGGTAAACTTTATACAGACATAACGTACGTAAATCGTTATTCTTGACTAGCTGTATCTATCCGGTGTTTTCTGGGAGTCCGATAATAAAATGACTCATTCTTTTTATTGTATTTTCGCCCCAAACAAGGCACAATATCACTTTGATGTAGCGGGCCACTGTCTAGGATATAATTTGCAAGGATACTGTGTATGGAGTTGAGTAGCAATATATCTGTTTGCATTACACTTGAGCATACATGTCAGTACAATTAAGAAAGCAGGGATCCGGAAGGGAATTCCGAAGTCCAACTGTTCGGGAGAAGAAACTATTAGAGTGGAAGCTTTCTGGCATCTAGGGATCTCTACTGTGGGATTTAACTGCTTGTCGGGTTTGTCGGGGGTATTTACGTCGAGGGGGTACAAGGGCTTGTAGTTCGTCGGAATACCTACCATTAAAATACCTGTAAAACAGGCAGAGGGATGCAACATTTCGTCAATGAGTGGAAGTAATTTGTTTACGATGAAAAGGAGATTAATACCGGTGATTATAAATGTGGGTACTAATAGGTTAAATAACCAAAAAAAGGCTGATGTGCTGTTAAACAGAGATTCTGTAATACTTGTGGTATAAGTAATAACCTCTGTTTTATGAATGTGAAGAGGTGATAACTTTGTCGAAGGATTCCTTGCGTTAGGAAATCTAACGGGTAATGTATAAAGATGGCAGCCATAGAGAAATGCAATAAAAAAATATGTTTAAACATTAAAAGTAGTTTTATGTTGCTTTTCTTAGACATACTTTCTAAATGAGACATCATTTCCATTTGAAATCCAGTTAGTATTGTGAATCTAAAATTGAGAAAATTATTGAAAACATATTCGCGAAATTCTGATATTAGCAGAAGCTCGTACACACAGACAATACCCGTTAGCAGTTTCTAGTAATTATAACCACATAATCAATTGTCGCCCTTAGTTGAATAGTTCTTATAACCACTGCAAACGCTTGGTGGCGCGACTAACTTCCTTTTGCCGTACGCACTCAAAAAGGCGATTTCATTGCAAACGTGGATATTTAAGCTCCGACTATTCTGATAGATGTATTGGGCATCTCGCATGCTGTTTCTGAATGCCTTCTCCAAGTAAACCGGATGGTTATCGTCGAAGCTGAGGAATGTAACAATTAATTTACGTTTGACATTCAAACATTTACAAATTGTACTGTTCACTTCATATTTGCGCTGCTTTCGCTATTAACGCAAATAAATAACAATTGTAATCAAAATGTAGTGTTTTTAAATGTCATTTATCTTCTCACCTTGTTCCACAAAAGATAAAGCCATCAAGTCAGATATTGTGATATGAAACAAGCCTGAACAAAACTGCGCTCATTATTGATGGCGCTGTCCCAAATGACTGTGGCTATAATAGAGCTGAACGAGAACAAATAACTAAGTATCAGGACCTAAAGAATGATTATTTTTTTACAGAGGCATCACCACTTATCAAGGTCAAGCAGCCACTCGAGGATAAAAGTTAAAGTGTGTACAGTAGAAATTGGACAATATAGTAATCGTTAGTAATGGAAATTCGGTAAATTTGTTAACAAGTGGAACGGCTCATCAGGAACTAGTTTACGTTAGACTTGAAGACAACCATATTGCAGTCAGCTGGAAAGCAGGAAAACGGAAGACAATTCCACAGGCGTGCAGTTCTAAGAAAGAAGCTTTGTTCATGGAATCTACGTTAAGGTTTAGGCACAGATAAAGAGTTGGGGAAATTATTGATAGTGTTTTCAGCTAGGCGAGTGTTTCTTGTGAAAGTTTGGCGAGGGGGTACCATAGACTGAAGCTCAGTCGAACACTTTCCATGAAAATAACGATACTGTAGAGATAAACTTGCAACATTTCTTCTGTGAGATACAGGTTGCAGGGAAGAGAAAAGGACATCTTCTACGAGGCTACGAAGTCTATTTTGAACTCTATCAAGGCAGTACAAGTCCTTTCTAGCAGCTCCTGCCCAGATGTGTCAAGAGTATTCCATCCTTGGACGTACCTGGCTCTTATATAGATAGAGAATTGCATCAGCAGTGAGATATCTACTGGATCGATAAAAGGATCCCACCATTTTTCCAGCGGCCTTGGCAACAGATTTGATGTACCTGTTCCATTTAAGATCAGGAGTAAAGGTCAAGCCCAGAAGTTGTCAAAACTTGAGGCCTCCTCAAGACGAGAGCCATTCATTTCAGCTGATACCAGATGGGGATCAGAACGTTGATGATGTAAAGAGAGAAGCTTGGTTTTAGATGCATTAAAAGTAACTAGCCACTCCTTTTCCCATTGTACTACGTGCTCAAGATCAGAGGAAAGAGAACTTTACTGACTTAGATGTGCTACTATAGATGGTAGTGCCATCAGCATAAATGTCTACAAATGATGTAAGGATGTGATTTGGAAGATCATTAATGTAGATCAGGAAAAGAGTCGGGCCCAGGATAGACTCCTGAGGGACTCCGGCATTAATACTGTGAGCTTCTGATTTTTGCCCCTCAACTACTACTCTTATGAACCTGTCAGAAAGAAATGATTTATTAATTGAGTAGACATTTCCAGCTATACCATAGCTAGAGATCTTGTGAAGTAAACCTTCATGCCATACCCTATCAAAGGCTTTAGATATGTCAAGAGCAATTGCCCTAGAAAGGTTGCCTCCGTCGAGAGATTCGCTAATCCTATGAGATATAACTGTAAGCACATCTGCTGTAGATCTAGCAGAACAGAAACCATATTGTGTGTCATTAAGAAGGTTATTTTTGCTGAGATGGTTGATTACTTCTCTCTGTGTTAAACAGATTCCAGCAACTTACTCATGACGCACAGGAGACTTATTGGCCTGTACTGAGAGGGGGATGAGCGACCATCTGAATTCTTAAATACAAGGCATACTGATGAGATTTTCCAGGGCGATGGGAAACAATTCTCCTTAAGACAATGTTCAAACAGTTTTGTAAGTATGGGCGCTAAAAGATGTCATGGCCTCTGAAAGAGATAGACATTCTACCGGTTCTGATAGAAGCAACTGACTTAATCGCTGTAAGATGAAGCTGCAATAAAATAAAGATGTCAGCCATAAAGGGAACAATGTCTATTCTAAAAAGAGCCCCCGTATATAAATCCAAATCATAATTAAATCAAGTGTCAGCTCCGAGAGGAGTTAGCTCCCTTGATCTCTTAATAATTTAAGTTAGCTCCCTTGATCTCTTAAAAATTCATCAAGTAAAATGAATTTAAAAAATTAGAGCTGAATGCGAAAAAATAACAAAATATCATTACCTAAAAATGATTTAAAACAACATGGTCTCTGAAAGAAATGCACATTATAACGGTTGCGATAGGAGCAAATAGCCTAATGAGAGAGAAAAAAAAACATCTTCAGAAATACTTGGAAGCAATGCCTGGAAGACCAAGCTGGCACGAAATACAGATTGTAGCCATAAAGAGAACAACGTCTATCCTTAAAAGAGCCCTCGGATATAAATTCAAATCGTAATAAATTAAAGAATACGCCCTAGGACGGATCCCCTTGATCTCATGAAAATAACTATGGTAAAATAATGAAAAAAAAAATGTAAATTGTCAACATTAATTGAAAAAGCGAAATCAAAATTTGACCTGAAGTTGTGTGATTTCGCTTATTGACATAATGTTAACACTTTTCAAGCGTGTTTTTTAAAAATTATTTTTATTTTTATTTTTTCATTTTTAGATGCATAATAATTACTGGATTTTTAACGGAAATGATTTCTTATTTAGTAACATCTAACAAAATTAACAAAATAAAACAAATGTTTTATTGCGTTCTTCTATGGACGACGTTTAGACATTACCGTCTAATTTTAGACATTTTTAACTCCAATGATATGAATGTTGAGGGCTCACTACACCGGGTGGGACCAATGTATATCTGTGCGGAGGGAAATGGGGTGTTCGATGGAGTCAGACAGAGAGAAGTCAGTTCGCTTCAGATCCGTTCAATGTTTCCTTCCTTCCTTCCTAATTTGAACCCTAAACTTTTTTTTCTTCTTTTTTTTTGAGATTTGGGTATCTTTCGAACCGAATAAACAGCAGGAATTCTCGCGTGGGAAACGAACAAGTCACTCGCACCCCTACTCAGCCATCTTCCCTACTCCAATTTATTTGCCGTTCGGTTTATCAAAACCATCAAAAATATATCTTTATTAAATGGTTCTATTTCCTCTGTTTTTCCGTTTGCATTTCTTCTTCCCACGGTCTTTACTTTCCTCTCTTCTTCCTTTCCCTTTTTTCCAATTTTTCGTTATCTTCTTCGTGTTTATGTTGGCCCATCTGTTTATCTATCTTTTTCACACACACTCTCTCTCTTTCTTTCTCTATCTATCTATCTATCTATCTATCTATCTCCCCTTTCACTTTTCGTGTTTCTTTCTTCTCTCTCACTTTATAGGGTATATAGTTCTCTCCCATTGCAAGAACTGTGACACCAGAGTCAAAAAGTGGATTTAAAAAGCCAGTGCTCAAGAGAAGGAGCCTTCTGACTCTGAAAAAGATGCCTGCGCAGCCCCATCGGCATTCCCGGCAGGGCGCCACAGGTGATTAGCAATAAATTAAGCCCTGCTCAAAAAGAGAAAGCAAAGCCAGAGAAAGTGGATTTCCTAGAACTGAACAGAACCAACATTACACCGCAATCAACAGGGACCAGTTTATTACGGGAATGATCTAATTTCTGTTGATTTGGGTCGCCGAAGATATTATATGTTTCTCTGTAGTTCTTCTTTCTTCTGACAAATTCAGATGGTGTCAACATAATCCATGAATGCGTTGCGATCATCCAGATCAACAGCGTCGCAAGATTCTCCACTGACAGCCGCAGTTGCTTGTGAAGCCAGGTTTTCATTCCATGTCTTCACGAAAAGTTCCTTGTTCATAACTTCACGTAAAAGGTATATGCATGGATATACAAAGGTGATCAGAGCCTCCACGTCAGCTAGGTTGTCTTTGCGATTGAATGTAGATACGAAAGTCGTTTTCATAAGCGTTATATTTTGATCCTGTTCTCGGATACATTGTGTATATTCGACCCACGCTCCGTGTAGAAGATAGTTTGGGAAATACAGCGTTTTCAACAACACTTGGTCTTATGCCTAGAAACAAAGTGTCGTATCTGTTCTGATACTACACTTCACCTTTTCTGTCTTTGGTCAGTAAAGGAAAATCCTTCATGACTGAGATCATATTTTATATTTGTTCCTATTCAGAGTCCCCTTCTTTAGGGAGCCTGATTTTCCACACATTAAAAACTGACCCTGTGTTCTACCTCTGCCCTCGTGGGGAGGCAAGTAAATGGGAACACCCGTTTTCTCTATATAGAGCGTTTGGTACTGTATGAGTCTGAGGGTTTATATGACGAAGTTGAAGATTGTGCGACCGTAAATACAACAGTACCGGTGTCAGGTGAAAATTTCGAGTTCGAGAAATAACGGCTAGAGTACGAAACCGGACTTCCGGTGTTGGTGTAAAACCAATAAACAAATTGGCATGAAAGAAAATGTGCATTTTTGTACCCAATATTATATTTTACATATATTTTACAAAAATATTATTTTTTACGAAAATTTTTACGAAAAAAAGTAATACATTATTTTTTACGTATATTTTACAAAATAAGTAATACTTGATTTTTTACGTATATTTTACAAAAATATTATTTTTTACGAAAATTTTTACAAAAAAAGTAATACATTATTTTTTACGTATATTTTACAAAATAAGTAATACTTAATTTTTTACGTATATTTTACAAAAATTTTTACAAAAAAAAGTAATACATTGTTTTTTACGTATATTTTACAAAATAAGTAATACTTGATTTTTTACGTATATTTTACAAAAATATTACTTTTACGAAAATTTTTACAAAAATAAGTAATACATTATTTTTTACGTATATTTTACAAAAAAAAATAATACATTATTTTTTACGTATATTTTACAAAAATAAGTAATACTTGATTTTTTACGCATATTTTACAAAAATATTATTTTTACGTATATTTTACAAAAATAAGTAATACTTGATTTTTTTACGTATTTTTTACAAAAATAAATAATACTTGATTTTTTGCATATATTTTACAAAAATAAGAAATACTTGGTTTTTACGTATATTTTACAAAAATATTATTTTTATGTATATTTTACAAAAAATATTATTTTTTACGTATATTTTACAAAAATATTATTTTTTATGTATATTTTACAAAAACATTATTTTTTACGTATATTTTACAAAAATAATTAATACATTATTTTTACTTATATTTTGCAAAAATATTATTTTTTACGTATATTTTACAGAAATAAGTAATACTTGATTTTTACGCATATTTACAAAAATATTATTTTTTACGTATATTTTACAAAAATATTATTTTTATGTATATTTTACAAAAATAAGTAACACTTGATTTTTTACGTATATTTTATAAAAATATTAGTTTTTACGTATATTTTCCAAAGATATTATTTTTTACGTATATTTTTACAAAAATATTATTTTTTTACGTATATTTTACAAAAATATTATTTTTTACGTATATTTTACAAACATAAGTAATACTTGATTTTTTACGTATATTTTACAAAAAATATTATTTTTTACCTATATTTGACAAAAATAAGTAATACTTGATTTTTTGCGCATATTTTACCAAAATATTATTTTTTTATATATATTTTACAAAAATAAGTAATACTTGATTTTTTACGTATATTTTACAAAAATATTATTTTTTATATATATTTTACAAAAATAAATAATACTTTATTTTTTGCGCATATTTTACAAAAATATTATTTTTTTATATATATTTTACAAAAATAAGTAATACTTGATTTTTTGCGCATATTTTACAAAAATATTATTTTTTATATATATTTTACAAAAATAAGTAATACTTGATTTTTTACGTATATTTTACAAAAAATAAGAAATACTTGTTTTTTACGCATACTTTACAAAAATATTTTTTTTACGTATATTTTACAAAAATAAGTAATACTTGATTACATTTTGCATGAAATAATAAATAAAATGCTACTGTTTTACTGTTTTTTTTTTTTAGCCAAATAGAATACGAGGTTTTTTTAATGGTTTGAATCTGTTTTAGTATTATTAACTTTATCAAATATTTATTTATCTCTATATACAGATTTCGTACAGATTTTCAAGGTCCATTTCCAAGGACTTCTCAAGGTTTTTCAAGGCCAGATAAAAATCAGGTATTCAAACAAAATTTGGGGTTTGTTTTACAATTCATAGCGATTCAAAAATTTCAGGTCGCTATTGAAAAGTTCGGACTGCGTAAAAAAAAAGAAGTTTTTTAAGGGGGAGGGCATTTTTATTTACTCCTCCATTCTTGCCCCCCCCCAAATTACATTATAAACGAAAGCAAAAATAACGGTCGATTTGAACACCCCGTTAAAATGGGCCGTAATTATTGTATCCACAATACTACTATGCAATTTCAGAACACTGTATTTGGATTATATTTTCGATAAGTAAAAGATATTTTAATGGCATTTATACTAATACTTAAAAAATAATTTAATAGTATTTATTTTGGTTTAATTTTTAATATTTCGACACAAATTTTTACTGGACATAAAGAATACAATTTTCAAAGCATTTAAAGACATTTCCCATATTTTCAAGGATTTTTCAAGGTAATAATCGAAATAGGGTCTTTTCAAGGCAAAAATCAAAATCCAAGAACTTTTCAAGTCTGTGCGAACGCTGTTATATTTATTATATATTTATTAGAAAAATAGAATGCAATGCTTTTAAAAAAATTGTATTTTATGGACAAATAGAATACAGTGTTTTTTTTTAATTATCAGCATATATTTTTGAAAGGAAAAAACAAACAAATTCTATAAACCATAATACACGCGGGTTTCATGTAAAATATTATTTAATGAATGGAATGTGAAAATTTTACAAAGAGAAGTTAAATTAAGAAAAGCAGATGCCGACTGATGCGATGAACTAGTGCTGAAAACTGGGGTTGACTGCCCTTAAATGCTAGAATAATTGGGAAATGAGTAGATCGCCTTGAAGTCCGCAGCAAACAGTGTTAGATAATTGATTATATCATTTTTCTAAGAAAAGAGAGAAAGAAAAAACAAAATATTTACTTAAGCAGAATTTTTTTTATAATACTAAAAACAAATTCAAAAGTAGAGTCGTCTATTTTTCTGCATCACCAAAAAAAAGTAAATAAATAATAAATAAATAATAATAAAACAAAACAAAACAACTTAAACATGGCTGCCATCAAAAATAAAAGAAAGCAGGAAGCCCGATTTCATACAAGGAACAATTATATATATATATATATATATATATATATATATATATATATATATAAAATTATTTTTACTATAATAATTAAATACCTACAGACAATAGTGTTTCATCCTTTCGGGAATCTTCAGTGCATGGTGTCACGATTAATACCAGTCGAACGATTTGAACCCCGCAATACGAGACATCTCAGGCTCGATTAGCGAAGATCTAATCCATTCGGCTACAATTAACCGCGTGAAATAACGTTGAATTTAAACATTTTTAATTTTAAATGTTCATTTACGTCAGTCAGACATTGATCTAATCGTTATACGATGGTCTATGCATAAGAGCTTAATTGACCGACTTTAATTCAACTGAAAGTGCTCAACCACAAGAAACGAATTTCTTAAAGGGGCTGTCATAATTATTTTTTTACTGTAATAATTAAATACCTACAGACACTAGTGTTTCATCCTTTCGGGAATCTTCAGTGCAGGATATATATATATATATATATATATATATATATATATATATATATATATATATATATATATATATATATACTAGCAATAGTACCCGTCGTTGACTGGGTTCAAAAACAGCCTGCAGAAAATGGAGTCTGATTTATGAAAGTATGATAGGTTATGAAAAGGAAGGGTTGTAAAGAGATAGCTTCGAATGTGGGGGTATCAAAACCAAAGCAAAATATGATGAAAGTAAAAATAAAATAGATAAACCCCATAATTTATTATACACATGTTCACACTGAAACAATTATCACAATATTCTGTGGATCTATATTAAAAAACCTTGTTAAACTTTGTGACATATTTCCATTCTATGAAGGACAGGCGCGAACGAACATCCCATAATTTTATTATACCATATTTCTTCAAACTGAAACATAATTATCAAAGTATACTTACGCAGATAGATATGAAAAGTCTTTATTAAATTTTGAGCCTATTTCCATTCTATGGAGGCCAGGCGCGAACGCAGACCCCACAAGTTTATTATACCATCCCTATTTAACCCTTATCCTTGAGTGGCCTCTGGGCCTTGATAAGTGGTGACACCCTTGTAAAAAAAAAAAAATTTAAGTTAAAACATACTTATTAAAGTATTATTATGTACATCTATATCAAAAACACTTGTAAACTTTTTTTTTTTTTTTTAATTTTTTATTTCCATACTTTGTGGACTAGGCGCGTACGCAAACCCCACAATTTTAATGAATCATCATTATGCCAAATCAAACATACCCATTCCTGTGTCTCGATACATCTTCTATCATTATATGTGATCAGTTTTTTTATAATAGTCAACCATATAGGAGCCTATTCGTGACCACACACACACACACAGACACACACACACACACAGACGTTCAGCTCTATATTATAGATATAGCATAGCAGCAGCCGTATAGCACAACGGTTAGAAGTTCCGACTGTCGTTTGGGCGATCGAGGTAGTTGCTTGTCTAGCCGCACTGATGAGCTGTGGATTATCTTGTGCTGCGTATGTTTTGAAAAAATACAAATACAAATCTGATCTCGTATTTATTTCTCAACTGACTGAGTAATATATGTCTGTTTCCGTTTTGTGATGTGGCCTTGCAATAAACATAACACGTGATCCTTTCACTTGATTCCACGAAATCAGAAATATCAATCATGGCCGCCGTGTAAGAGCCACGACGCAAAAGGAAATTATCGAATTGCAGAGAAACATAGCTTAATACGTCGTTGTTTTTTTTGTTTTTGTTTGCTATTATTATTATTATTATTATTATTATTATTTTTATTATTATTATTATTATTATTATTATTATTATTATTATTTTTATTATTATTATTATTATTATTATTATTATTATTTTTATTATTATTATTATTATTATTATTATTTTTATTATTATTATTATTATTATTATTATTATTATTATTTTTATTATTATTATTATTATTATTATTATTATTATTATTGGCTCACATGGAGCTTTCACACAAGTCAACAAACGATCTGATTGGAAACCTGTGGTGTTCTCTGGAAGCTGAGTGACAACAAGTCTCTCCAGACGTCCAGCTCTCTCCACCTCCTTCGATAGCATTTGCAAATGAATTTGCATCGTCGCAACAACCGCTTACCATTGATTTCTCGCTGGTAGTGGCCATTAATTTATACTGGAATTTGAGTGGCACTCAGCTTCCCCAAGGTCCCAGTTCTCTTTGCGTTTGTTCAGCCGAGGTCTGGTTGGTGCTCGCTCCTCGATCTTTCAGTCCTTATTGACCCTTCTCGCCCCTTTGGTATCATTTTTTTTGGGGGGGGGGGGTGAAACAATGGTGGGATGCATGATGGGAGGTGTAGAACTTGTAAATATGCAGTTTCGGTGTTCTTCATTCCCTGTAACGCTTATTCGTGATATTGTCTTAATTATTCTCCGCATTCAAGGGGGTTCCTTAATGTTTCAGTCGTTTTCATTATCGCTAGTCGTTGTACTTTTGCAGTTATTCCTATTATTATTATTATTATTATTATTATTATTATTATTATTATTATTATTATTATCAGCATCAACATCAACGTCATTCTCTTCTCGTCGTCGTCGTCGTCGTCGTGGAGTGGAATAAAAACGAACGCAACAATTTCAGTTTCTAATATGTAAAATAAAGTCGACATTAAACATAAATAGTTTCCGTTTTTAAATAGATATATTTTATTTCTGAATAGGCATTTCGTTTTCTTTAGTGTTAGTTCATCTTGTTAAAAAGAAAAAGATTGAATTTTGATTTATTTATTTTATTTATAGGTGGAACCAAAGAAGAACTGGGGCATCTTAACCAGAAGACCAGGAGCTCATGACAATGCACAATGCACTTCACCCAAAAATGATACTGATCGACTCTATGTGAAAAGAAAAAACGGAGGAAGATGACTGGTTTGTATAGAAGACTGTTTAAATCACACACACACACACACACACACACACACACACACACACACACACACACACACACACACACACACACACACACACACACAAAGAATTAGAAAATACATATTGCAAAAAATCGAAAAAATAATTACAAGACGGAACGATAAAATTATCCTCCTAGAACAAACGTGATGACTTCATTTCCGTTTGATGAAAACCAGTTTTCTTTCTTTTTTTTTTTTCTTTTTTGTTTCAGACCATCTACTAGTTGGCCAGTAGTGTACAAATCCCAAGAGCGATAGGAAATTTCTATCATGTCTGAACGTAACACAATGTTCAACGAGCGAGATCGGAGATGCGCCGCTATACAACTCATGCTCTCTAAGTTATGGCAACAGAACCATTATCAGCGCCCTCAAAATGCATCGCTGGATTGCCACGAATAAAAGAGACGTGCCCAGCGTGATGAAAACAAAGTTTCTGGTCTTTGACGTGGTTTCATGTGAAGGCCACATCATTCCACTTCACATCTTCGAAGTCTGCTTAAAGGTCAACAACAAAGTGTACCTGGATGTGTTGAAGAGTGTGGTGATCGGCTGGTGCAATCAGGTGGCATGCTGGCAGATCTTGGGTGTGGAGTAGGACTCAGCGCCGGCTCACAAGTTCAAAGAGACTCAAGCTTAACTTCAGAAAAAGTGCTACGACTTTGTACCCTCCTCTAGCTGTCCACTCCCCTTCCCAATCTGAACCCGCCAGACTTTCGTTTGGTCGTACGTCGAGAACATCACCAACATGACCTCGCAAAACAATAAAGTCAGCCTGATCGTCGCCATCCACTGAGTATTCGTCGAGCTCTCGCCGGTGCTTGTGGAAAATGCATGCTTCCAGTTTCGGATCTGTATCGAGGCAGTGATTGAGGCTGAAGGCGGCTACATTGAATAGATGTCAGCTTTACTACATAATCAAGTTAACTAGATTGATGTTTTCAATAAAAGTTTAAAAATAAAGCTGTAGTGTTGCTTTCTTTATTTATCGTTTCACCCTGTATTAAAAACCGCATTTAGCTGTGAGGCTGGGATTATTTCTATGTATTGACGAAGAGCGTTTTGTTCATCTAGAACACCACGGAGACAAGAAACATATAACAGAAACATATACAAAGGGGAACTAAGCCTCCGTGCGAGCCAGGTTGTCTTTGCAATGGGACGGAGATACGAAAGTCGCCTTCACCAACATTATATTACTCAAATACATGTAAAGGAGAATTAGGGGAACACAGTAATACAGATAACTTGTTTTCCCTATATAGAGTGCTTGGTACTGTATAATTCTTGGGGTTCTCATATATATATATATATATATATATATATATATATATATATATATATATATATATATATATATATATGTATATATATATGTATATATATATGTATATATATGTATATATATATATGTGTATATATATGTATATATATATATATATATATATATATATATATATATATATATATATATATATATATATATAGAGAGAGAGAGAGAGAGAGAGAGAGAGAGAGAGAAAATTAAAACTGTACAATCAAAATTGATTGTTCGACTGAATACCCCCAAAAAAACAATTTGCAAAGTCCTTATTCCGCGGAGTTTCAAAGAATGCTATTCTTGTTGTTCTTCTCATCAGAGGACATAAAGAAATCAGCAAATTATATTTGTAGCAATGCTAGAATTTGCTAGTTAAGGCATTAAGTGAAACCGCAATTTATTATAGTTATAAATTGCCAAATAAAAAAAGAAGTGAAAAAATGTTGGATATGTAAAAAAAAAAAACATAAAAAATAAAAAGTAATAAAAATAAAATAAAAGTATATAAAAACAAACTGCGCATAGTATTTCAGCTTGCATGAAAATCCTCTCAAATTCATCCGAAATGGAAAATAGTTCTTTAGAGAGAATGGAGCCCAAAATAAGTCCAGCGTGACGATGCATATAATCCGATTGGAAAGCCTTCAAAACAGCTGCCCAAAGAGAAGTTTGTCCCCAGTCAAATTGGACCGAAGAATAAAAAAACAGAGAAAACCAGTATGAGAACGTTCATCATCGGCTTAATTAAAAAAAAAAAGAAGTGATTTCAGATTATATTTAAAAAAAATTAAGATCAGGCTAAGCACGGGGGGGGGGGGTAATCAGTCCGTGAAAGCTCGTATATCTCTGACCGGAAATTGTCTAGACAGAACGAAACAGATCTTTCTATAAAGTGTTAAATTCGATGTCATTATTAAAATAAAAGTTGGGGAGTGAAGATTATAAAGTTTTACGTGTTGCAGAATCATAGCTTAATAAGGCTTTCGAAAAAGACATGATGATGATAAAGATGACAAAATATAATAATAATAATAATAATAATAATAATAATAATAATAATAATAATAATTAAGTAACTATGGTAACAAATTTAGTAATGTGATAAAAAATGTCGGTAATAATGATAAAAAAACGGTAATAAAGATGGCGATAATGATAATATTTATAAAGCTACTACTGCTAAAACAATAGAAATAAACATAATAGCAGCAACAGTGATAGTGACACGAATGATGATGTCAATCATATACCGATATTGATAAAATGTATATATATATATATATATATATATATATATATTATATATATATATATATATGCTCACACATATATACACAAACATACATACACATACTTACCCACATTTATACATACGTAAGTACACCCATAAACACAAACGTACATATATATATGTATATATATATATGTATATGTATACAACATACAAAACATACATACACATATATGTAGACATATATATATAAAACACAAATATATATATATGTATATATATATAAATAAATATATATATACATACACATACATAGACACACATAAAGACAATTATATACACATATACAAATTATAATAGATACTACTACTACTACTACTACTACTACTACTACTAATAATAATAATAATAGTAATAATAATAAAGAATACCTAGTGAAAGAATAGTAATGCGCCTAAAGAAAATGAAAAATTTAAAATGAATTGGTAAATATATATATATATATATATAACTACATAATTTACTCACATAAAATTAATATACGAAAGTAAAGATTCATGTGTAAACTTTAAGTATTTACTTCAAAAGTGCTCAATACGTAGGTAGAGCTAGTTAGTAATTTATAAGATATATATAGCGATTAAGCTACACTGAATATTCCGCGTTTCATCCACTCTAGGACTCCTCAGGCGCATAATATATATATGTTGAATATGAAAACTAGTGGCTACACATATGCAAATATGTTTCAGTGACCATCCTGTTAGGGAAAATCACATTATCAGGCCAAGAATATCTCCCTTTCTTATATTCTTGGCCTGGTGAATCTCTCTTTATGTGATACTGTGATTTTCCCTAGCAGGGTGGTTATTGAAACATATTTGCATATGTGTAGCCAATAGTTTTCACATTCAACATATTCATATTTCTCTGTATAAACATGGAGCACTCTTTGATTGACAAATTTTGTTTTTATTTTTGTTTAAATAACTAAACAATACTACCAATTATATATATATATATATATATATAAATATATAAATATATAAATAGAAAAATATACACATCCTGAGAAATATGTATAATTTATGAGTAATATTTATCTTAATATGTAAAAAAAATAAAAAAAAAATAATAACAGCCGATAGTGGTATTGATTATTTCTATAATTCTCAAGATAAAAGCAATAAACTAGACAAGAGGATAGTCAGGTAGAATGAGTTTAAAAACTACAATAATAAAAAATGTATAGTAATAATAATAAAAAAAAATTGTAACGTATTTTTATTTTGAATTTTAACGGGGTCTACATCATTTCAAATTTTCAATACTTGTATTTTGCCCTTTGTTTACATTGGAAAATTAGCTCACTCTTTGTATTGATTACATTCTTGGATTGAGGAGATATTATCATCCTAACTGCCTCAGAAAGGTAGAGGTTACAATATTTAGATCCAGTTGTGTAAGATTGCAATTTACATATAATATTCCAATTAATTGGGAAGAGAATATTCTTAGATTTAAGTTTTTTAATTAAAGTAGCCAAAGAAGTTCACTGGTTGCTATTTGTGTTGTTATTGCTAAAAGATGATTCTCTGCTTTATTAAAGTAAAAGTGGATCCGATGTATGTGTATATTTCAGGTGCATTGTGGATACTGTTGTTGGTATTTAATATTATATTGTTATTAAGTTTAGGACAGGATGTGGGTGAATGGATGGGGATATTATTACTGAACTGGTTTCCAAAGTTATTATCATGGGAGTTGTTCTGTGAAGGACTATCAGCATTTATATTATTAGTACTGCTATTAATCAAGCTTATTAGAGGAGGAGGATGATTGATTGACTAAATATTGGCTGTTGGGAAAGATTACTGGTGTTTCTTTGGAGGGATTTAGATGATATCTCAGTTACAGTACATGAATAAATCACATTTTTATGGATACAGTTATTATTGAGGGGGCATTATTTTTATTTTTGGTAATTACAGTTGTTTTTCTTGGCCAAGGGAAAAGGAATTGCTTGGGCATCTTTAATTTTCTTGTTATTAGAGGCTATGATTGTCTGGGATAAATTAGGCGTATGATATCTTGATAGAAGTTTTGTTAAACAAAATACTATACCTATGCGAGTACCTAACAGAATTTTCAACGATATTGAAGAATTCCTTGGGGATATTAGTTTTTACATTGGAGCTGAAAGGGGAGGGGTAAACCAAAGATTATTCTTTCTCCTCGTCCCTTTTCTAGTGGAGGATGTGTCTATGTTAGTGATCTTGTGGTTAGTATGGTTGACATTATTATTGCTATTACTTGAAAATGTATGATTTCTTTTAGTTCTGGACATGTTATGCGGAATTAATGAGGGTAATCGAGGAGTTTCTTGGTTTATCTTTTCCATATATCCTGAATTTCTAAGGGTGGTATTAAAAAACATGGAGTTTTGATAAAAGGTCTGGTAGAGATTGAAGGTATTATGGATTTAGTTATTGAATTCGAGTGATTTAAAAACTTATGTACACATAATAGTGTGAGGTTTGGGCTATATGTTTCAGACTTAAGGTTAAATGAGATATCTAAGAAGTTTGCTGTTTTCTTGTTAGTTTCAACTGTTATGGGGAGTCCAAAGTTATTTAAAAAAAGTATGAAGATCTTTGATAGTTGTATTATACTCTCTAGGTCTGGCTCTTGTAGCGAGGAGGGCATCGTCTCTATAAAGACCTCCCTGGATCTGCTTGAAATATATCTGGATCTGCTTTACACACACACACACACACACACACACACACACACACACACACACACACACACACACACACACACACACACATATATATATATTCAGAATGTGAGAGATTATATAATTATTTCCACAGTCAAACAACGTTGTAAGTTAGAAGAGTTGTGACAGCCAACAAACCGGAAGTCCAAGACTCGAGTTTCACCCTTATTTGGGCCCATCAGTTGGACACATCCGAACTCGGGATTCTAAACGTGAGTCTCTTGTGCATGCGGAGCGAGTACTCTACAACTTGAGCAACCGCGCCACACACAAGAAAGTTTATTCACTAACACAGATCAAACAAACCGCGCCGACATCCGACTATGGACTGAACCTACTTCGTCTTGAACAAAGGGTGTGGTCATACAAATAAACGAAACCCCAAGCAGATGTCTCACAAGTGGGAATTTTACAGTCGTTTAGACGATGTAATCAAACATGTTAACTTTGCGAAGTGATAGAATGTTCAGAATGTGAAAGACGATATACTAATTTCCACAACCAAACACCGTTGCAACTCACAATAGCCATGACAGCCAAGAAACCGGAAGTCCAAGAGTCAAGATTCGCCCTCATGTATATATATATATATATATATATATATATATATATATATATATATATATAGAAAGAGAGAGAGAGAGAGAGAGAGAGAGAGAGAGAGAGAGAGAGATCTTGATAATCTCGTTGCAGTGCATTGTTTGAAAAAAATACAAATACTAATTGATTAATAGATGTCTGTTTCCGTTCTGCGTTATCCGACGTGGCCTTGCAATAAACAAAACACGCGATCCTTTGACTTGATTCCACGAAATTAGAGATATCAATCATGGCCGCCGTGTAAGAGTCACGACGCAAAAGGAAATTATCGAATTGAATAAGAACATAATTTAATGCGTTTTTTTTTATTTTTCTCCACGATTATAACTGTGCATGCTCCTCGCTTGTCTGGGTCGATGCTGAAAAAAAGCGGAGATGGAAAAAAAAAAACTCGCATGGCGGCGACTAGACTTGAGCAGACGAGTTGACTCGGAAGGAGGAAAAGCACGTGTTCGTCACGGCAGTTTTGTTAACCACCTGCCTACTTTGGAAAGTCAAATGAATAAATCCGTTTTATTTCAACTAAAAATGTAGACTCAAATTTCTTTCGTTTTTTTGTTTTTTTTGCGAAACTTTCTTATACAACGTCGAGTTCGTGTTAAAATATAACGACTACGTTACGTATACATTATTTGGCGCCGTGTAGACCAGGACTTTTTTCACAACAAATAGAGAAATAAAAAGAAAAACACACAAATGTTACACGGGAGAGAATTCAGTCGCAAAGAGAGGAAAACACAACGTACGAAGCTGAGAAGGAAAACTTGGAGAAAAAAAGAAACTGTCTGTGAGTAATATCGTTCGTTTTTTTTTGTTTTGTTTTCGATTTCATTTTCGACGCTCTTCTCTTGTTTTGGCGGTCATATTTTATTTAGTTCTTTTAGTTATTACGACATTGTTTTTCTTTTTGTAATTTCTTTTACTTTAATTCAATAAGATAAACTGTTTTTCTTGAATACGTTTGGTATCAAATCATCAGTCTTTTGTCATGTTTATTTTACCTTAAGTCAAGTGTGTTTATAAAAACCAAGTTCATAGGTTTATATGTACTCTGGCTTATAGATTGCTCAAACCCGTCAATATTTCTTTTAAGTTCTCTTTATTAACTTTATATTTAGGACAAAATTTCTAGTATTACGTAAGGGTTATACAATATTATAGGGGAAATAGTTTTTTTATGACTGAGGTAACAAATTTTCGGTTTTAAATAGGAATTTAGAATTAAACATTTAGGCATGAACGTATTTATATTTTGTAAATTTGTATTTGGGCAGTTGAAGTCATGTCTGACTCCCAGCTAAGAACACTAAATGTATCCAGTTTTTATTTTATTTTACCGATTACTAAAGTTTTAAAATTTAAGAAAAAAAGAAAAAAAAACATGTTTAATTCTTAGCACGGGTTATGCTGAGGGATTTATAAATATTTTTTAAATAAGTTTTTAAACCGTATCTAGTACTTTTATTCTTCGCTATCTAGTTACTTTGATTCTTATAATATAATACCGAACACAGAAATATTAGTCTTTAAAGTAACCTTTAATTTTAAAACCAGTGGCAAACAAAATTGCTCGGCGGTCAAGTAAGATACTTAACGTAAACAGAACATTATTATTTAATCCTAAAACTGAAGTTTTATGAGAAAAAGACGCAGCGATTGCATTGCCGCTGTGGTAGGACATAAGTGTCCACTAAGCAGTCCTCAGTAGAAATGGAGGACGTGAATAACGACAAATTTGTTCGTATGTAGTCCGAACGTTGTCGAGGGACTTCAGACAACGAATCAGATTTTCCGGTGGTGAAACATGATAAATAAAGAGAAGTTAGTGACGAGGCTTCTAATGGTTCGGTTTACGAATGAAGCATGTTAGTGGAAATTATAAATTATAAGTAGAAAGTGAATAAACAGAGTGATCATGTTGGATAGGAGATAAATAACGTTGCGGAAGATAAATAAGGTCAAACCGTATTATGACAAAAAAGGGAAAATGCAATAGTTGTATAATATGTCGATATCGGATTAAATCCGGGGTGCAGATAGTGCCTCTGACTCTTTGTGTTTGGTGTAAACCGTGGTTGTCTCGAGTGATATCACCAAGACGAACTGAGCGGTTAGGAAACATTATAGCCGTGTCTCGAGTGATCTCATCACAGGGGGCTGAGCAGCAAAGAAACAAAATTGGCCGCAAGACTAAACAAAAAGTTAGATTAACTAGTGTTTTCTCGAGTGATTTGGCCACAAGGGGCTAAGCGGCTAAGAGACGAATCGGTTGTAGGACAAAGCTAATTAATTTGGTAAAGAAATTGGGAGAGGAAGTTATAACGAGAAGAAAACCACTTGGGCAGTCGGTTTGAAAATCTATCAAACGAACACAAGGAGAGAAATATTCATGTTATGACTGATAAAATAGGTAAGAAAATGAAAAAAGAATATATGAGAAAAAACTCATACGACCATATAATAAAAAAATCCATAACAAACGGAAAACGGAAAAAACATCTGAAGGAGGAAACGTAGGTAAATTTTTTTGTTTTTTACAAGGTGGTCACCACTTATCAAGTCCCGGAAGCCACTCAGGAATAAGGGTTATTGTAAGTACAGTACGTTAGTGTGGATATTTAAAGTGTCTACTTAAGGGGGCGGTTCATCAGGAATTTGTTTACGTTGGACTTGAAGACATCCAAGTTGTAGTCAGTAGGGAAGCAGGCAGACGGAACAGAGTTCCACAGGCGTGCAGTTCTATTTTATCACATAGTTCTCCTTAAAAGGAAAATGGATTGCATATTGTTCATTAAAAATGTTTTTTTCTCAACGTATGAAAAGAGGCCGTTCTTGTGAATATTTTCAAACGATATCAAGTTTGGAATTGGTCGCGCAACAATTGTAACGAACAATGGAAATACACTACTTGTTGCTATCAACCTAATCTTTGTTGTCTTGATTTTGTGAAAACAATATATATAATATTTTATTTTGTATTACACGTGTTGAATGGCGGACGAACACAAAATAACTCATTAGAGACAGTTTATATGTTCCTCGCAAAAAATCCAACAGTTCCAGATTTTTTTCTTTAGATTAAAGAAGACAAAACTGATGAAATGGAAATTGTTAAAAGTCATAAAAAAACTTATTAAAGATATATTGAGATCTTTGATGAGAGAATGCGGAAGTATTTTTATGTCGACGAGGATGCGGTGATGTTTAAGCTGCCATGTTTAATCTTCTATAATGGTGGAATCTCTCTCTCTCTCTCTCTCTCTCTGTCTCTCTCTCTCTCGCTCGCTCTCTCTCTCTCTCTCTCTCTCTATATATATATATATATATATATATATATATATATAGAGAGAGAGAGAGAGAGAGAGAGAGAGAAATACAGATATAACAGAAAAATACACTAAGATAAATATTTTTCTTAAGATTAATATATGCTTATTTATATTTACAGATAACTATAGTGCGAAAATAACTTATCTTATTAAAACTGCATCTAACAACATTGAAGCATGATACGAACCTAAGAAGCATCAGACATATCAGAATGTCTGTGAGGACGAATCGTGGGTCAACATGAAGGTGGTCTTCATCAACGCAAAATAAGAAGAAATTTTTCAATGCCCCTTTCTACTGTTAATAGAGTGATAGTACAATTCACAAGACAGGAAAAGGGTGCATAAAACCGCATCCTGGTCGCCCCGGGCCCTTTGAACGAACCTTGCGTTTTGTGAAAAGAAATGTTGCAGAGGATCTTCAGTGCAAAGTTTCTGACATTGCAACATAAGCTGGTGTCAGTCCCAAAACAGCTGCCAGGTATCTTCACAAGCTGGGCTACTATGGTAAAGATGCGAGAACGAAACATCTTCTTCACTATGCCAATATCAAGCGCAGAAGAAATTGGGCTCGTGAGATGGTGGAGAGACCTATGACCTTTTGGACCAATGTCACGATTTGAATTATTTCCCGACAGTCGAGGGGTATGTGTCTGGAAGCTCTCTCAGCAAGGGTTTAACAAAGGTTTTCCTTGAGCTTAGGGAATGACCAAAAATCACAGGGGGGGGGCAAGGTCTGGACTATACGAAGGGTGAAGAACTGTCTTGATTCCCATGACAACGTTTTTCTTTCTGATCTTCTCTAAGCATCCTTGGGACAAACTTTGCGCAAATCTTTCTCATTTTCAGGTCCTCATGAATAATTGTGTGTACAGTTCCCACACTGACATCAATCTGGCACTTATTGTTTCTATAGAAACACGACGGTCCTTATCCATTAAATTCTTTATATGACCAAACAACTCTGGTGTTCTGTCTTCCTTACTCTTCCCTCATATCTCATCAACCCTCACAGGCACTCTGCCTTCCTTGAATCTCTTATGCCAGACAAAAACTGATACTCAAGTCATGTCAGATCGTCCAAAAGCAATCTGGAGCATTCCATACCTTTCTGTGGCATTCTTTCCAAGTTTAAAACAGAATTTTATTGCGTATTGTTCTTCTAAAGTGTCTTCACGTCCAGATTGCATTTTTGAAATTCACTAGCTGTGATAATCAGGCTTTTGCAGGGTGCATTCTAATTCCTTCTGTAGTTGTTCATTTGAATCTAAAATTATAAAAATTGGTCAGTCATCTCATAAGATGTATCGCAATAAAATACTGAATTTTCAATTGTGTACGATAATTTAAAATGACTATACAAAAAAGTCTGGAAATTTATTGAAGTCATCCCGTATGGGTAACAAATTCACAAAAAGCTATCTTGGCTTGAGCGTGATAACTAATTCAACTTAATGGCAATATATTTCAACTTAAGCGTGACAGATTGAAAAAAAATGATAGACAAACGAAAATCTATTCAAAATTAAGTTTGACAGATTGATAAAAAAGCTATTTCTACTTAAGCATAGTGGACTGTCGAAAACCTATTTCAACTTAAGCGTGATATATAACAATTGATGTTAAATAGCTATTGTTAAAATTTCGCCCAAATCGAAAGTATCTGAATTTTCATAGAGGATCCCCACCCCTTTTTACTTCCTTTTGCATAAAACTATAATTTAACTAAATATAGCCTACATCAATCACCCTTCCAAAACGCATAACTGTCGATTCATTAATTTAAGAAGAAAGTGAAATCGAAAGAGTCTTGCTTAATTGGTGTCTGAACAGGGCTCTACATTGCGAGTGAAACAGTCCCATTTACGATTGATTTTTCAAAGTGGCGACTAGAAATAATGAAACGCTTATCTTTTGGCGATTGTATTTCTTTCACTGACAATCTTCTAAAGCTCACTACTGAGTGAAAAATATCTTTTCAATTTTTTTTTTAATAAAACGAACAAAGTTAAATTATTTAACAATAAAAAGTTTAATAGACCATTATACTCTTTTTTAATGAAGACTGTTTAAAAAACATTTAAAGAAAACAGAATGTGTATACCTTCAAGTATCAACATAAAATTTGTTGTATATTTAGAATTACACTTGTTTAAAAATATACAGAAATATCTTTATGATGTACATACTCCTCACAGAACGAAGACTTCATATTCTAAAAATCATATGGGTTTGGCTAGTATTTTTTCTATTTGGCTAGTAAACGAAAATATTTAGTTGTCAGAGGTTAATTAAAGATGAATTTGTCCATAACGCCCTGCTGAAACTTGAGCGTGACAGTCCAACGTACTAAGTCTGAAAAAGAACAATTGTCATTTTTCTCCACCGTTTCTTAAATTAAACTTCAAGTCTTTTTATTTAAAGAGAGGATTTATTTGTAGGACACCTGTTCAACGCTAAGTAGCGTGATGTGTGCAATGGTCATTCATAAGTCCCTGTTAAGTGGCATTCTTTTGAGCCGTCTCAAGAGGGCAGGTCATGTTCGGTAACAAGTGGCGACGTGCGTCATCCCATTTCTGACGCGTCTCTTCGCGGTGAGAGACACGTGCAAACAGGTACCCGAAATGTCCTGATATGGGAACGACTATTCCTCTTTGAAGGAGTACACAGACACAATTTGTGTGTGTGCGCACGCGCGCGCGTGTGCACGCGCACACGCGTGTGTGCGTAAATTCGTTCCCTATGGACTCGGAAACAGCCGGGCCGATTTTTTGGAAATTTCACACAAATGTTCTTTATGTATCCAGCAGTGCTGATACATAGTTTTCGTATCAAGAATCGATAATCGAAAAAACCCGATTAAAGAAAGAAGAGTTCGATCAAAATCAACAGCCTTATACAGCCTAACACCACAAGTGCATTAGAGAAGTTTTATCATCGTACAGGCAGACGTGCTCGTCGGCGCATAAAATCACCAGTAGGTTCTTTGATAAAACAGGGGCGCCTTCAAAATGAACATTCCTGTTTACAGTACAATTGGACCATGATACTTGACTTTTGAATTTTAAATTGTAATTCAAGCCATTATATCAAAATAATTTTATAAAATAACCCGTAGGTTCTCTACAGTGCAATGTAAACTACAATGTATTGTGAACTAAGTCACTGCGAGAGACATGTGAAGTGAACTAAGTCAGCGCGAGAGACCAGTGCATTGTGGTGGACCCCCGACTAATGCAGGTAATTAATCAATTTGATTGAAAAATTGGCAATTTCCCCGATTTTGATAACATTGGAAGTGTGGAACATTCACTGATCCTAATTCAACCCCGGGCAATGTCAAGTGTTCCTGCTCGTATATATATATATATATATATATATATATATATATATATATATATATATATATATATATATATATATATATGTATATATGATGGGAGATGTGGGAAGATTAAAGAATACAGAACACCAGAGTTGTTTGGCCATATAAAGAATTTAATGGATAAGGACCGTTGTGTTTCTATAAGAGACAATAAGCGTACAGTTTGATGTCAGTGTGGGAACTGTATATATATATATATATATATATATATATATATATATATATATATATATATATATGTATAAGTATCTATGTATGTATTTATGTATGTGTGTGTATGTATGGCTGTGTTTCATATATATATATATATATATATATATATATATATATATACATTGTTTTTAAAATATAATTACCCACTGACATGTATTTCGTCGACACGACTCATCAGAGTGGCTGAATCTAGCGAGATTCGAAATCGGGACCCTGCGGTAATGAGCTTAAACCCTTTATCCGCGTGTCATCCCGCTCGACTGTCTGGATGTATCGCGATTTATTCAGATGTTATTTGTTTTTGTTTTTGCGATACTAAGCATTGACGAGCGTATTTCGATCAGCCAGTTACAAGTAAGTAAAGACCTCTTCAGACGATCGTGCTTATACAAATGTTCAGTCAATAATGAAAATTTTACAGGGGTTTCTTGATAAATTTTGTGCTTTAAACCCTTGTAAAAGTTTCATTACGTATTGGACATTTGTATAGGCAGTATTGTCTAAAAGGTCTTTAGTTACTTGTAACTGGCTGATCGAAACATTGTCATGAATGTGTAGCGACATATCGACATATTAATGCTTATATAAAACAAATAAAAAGCACTTCTTGCCCTATTTTCGTATTGAGCACTCCTGCATTAACCTCGTTAAAATTTCATTGGTTGCTTCACCTCTAAAAAATATTAACATATATATATATATATATATATATATATATATATATATATATATATATATATATATATATATATCCTGACATTCGAACTTGGTAACGAAGTTATCTCTGACTCCATTAGCAAGGAACAAATCCACACGGCCACCATTAATTTATAGATTCAGAAATAACTTTGTTCCCGAGTTCGAATCTTCCGACCGGAAGTAATCGTGACTCACTGTACTGATGATACCCGAAAAGATGAAACACTAGTGTCTATAGGTATTAAAAAAATAATTATAGTAGTAATTATGTCAGCAGCTTTAGAAATTCAGTTCTTATTGTTAAGCTTAAAAGTCGGTCACTTAAGCTTACATGCGCAGATCATGATGTTATAACGATTAGATCACTATCACGGTCTTGACATTTAAATATAAATTTTTAAATTTCAACTGTATTTCTCGCTGTTGACCGTGGCTGTGTTGATTTGTTCCTTGCTAATGAAGTCAGAGCCGGTTTCATTGCCGGGTTGTTCGAATATCTCAACCGATGATAATGATGATTCCCGAAAGGATGAAATACTAGTGTCTATACCTATTTACAATGCCTCCCCATGGGACAGAGTTAGACACCAGAGTAGTTTTTTAACGTGGAAAAAATGTACAAAAGTAAAAAAATTGTCTCAGTCGTGAAGGGCTGTTCCTCCACTAATAGAGAACAAGAAATGGAAGTGCATCATCTGAAGAACAGATACTACACTTTGATCCTGGCTATAAGGCGTCTGTAGGTATATAAAAAATAATTATAGTAATAATTATATATATATATGCATATATATATATATATATATATATGCATATATATATATATATATATATATATATATTTGGAGAGAGAGAGAGAGAGAGAGAGTGTGTGTGTGTGTGTGAGAGAGAGAGAGCGAGAGAGAGAGAGAGAGAGAGAGAGATGACAAAAAGTCTATATTCCAAATTTCAAGATATTGTCCAGCTTTCTGTTTTTTCTTTAAACATGTTAAAATCTTCAATTATTGACAGCACCTGTTTCGTATCGCAGAATCGTTCATATAATAATTATATCAATTTTGGAATTTCTTTCTCCCTTACTCATCAGAAGAATAGGAACTTATCAACTTTAAAAGAAAATAAATAAATATGGGCATGATTACAAAACCTGAAAATCAGAAGTGAATTGCAATTGTGTTTTAGTTACGCCATCTTTGAATTTCGAATAAGGCGAATAATATTTTTTCACAGACCATGTTAAGGTAAAACCGTAACAATTACCCACTAATATGGCATCGAGAAGCCTCACCAGAAACTACTGCATGGTCCAGAATCCATTCAACAAATGACAATACAGTTGCCCCAGTACTTTGCACCTACTGATAGAACAGCCTCCGTATAGGTTAATCCAAGGTTCGGATTCCTGACTATCAGGCGGATAATGTCAGCCCAGTTAAAACGTTTACCTCCAGCATCCTTATTAGCGACATCTGAAGCGACTGTTTATGCAAAAAGTCTGCCGTTAATTTGCGATTTCTAAGAAAAACAATAACAAACCTCCCCAACCTTTACAAAACTTTAAAAGTGTGTACGATAAAAATAAACAGAAAACTTTTCTTCAGTCTATATTCTTCAAATGCAGTAAAAATTGTAATGCATACGTTCATTAAAAAAAAAAAAAAAAAAAATTAATGTAAGGGGAGGTAAGTAGAAAAAATAAATTCAAGTTCAGAAAAAAAAAAGTTTTCAGATGAAAATCAATGCAAATATTTCCATAGAATTACAAAAATAATAATAATAAATTTAAAAGATTTTTGAAGAATTAGATGCATAAAAAATAGTCTTTCTGTCAATCGTATATTTCGTCAATCTTTCGTATGCAATGAGAAAAAAGGTTTCACATCACATTTCGAATGCTGAAAATTTCGTAAGCAGAATCTTTCGTATCTAGTGGTTCCGCTAATACACACACACACACACACACACACACACACACACACACACACACACACACACACACATATATATATATATATATATATATATATATATGTATATATATATATATCATGCAGTCCGTCAGCCTTGACGATGACTAGTCAGAGCTTCAGTGCTTTATCCTTTGCTACAGGACTTTCAACCTTGGCTTGCGCAGTTTAGGTGCAGTATCTGTTGCGTATCAGATAAACATCCTCTGAACCTCCAATGCTCATCTCCAGTGGAGCGAACCCGTGATGACTGGCAGCAGAGGAGGCCGCAGCTTCTGGCGGAAAGTAATCTCAGTGAGGTAGACAGTCGCCTTATCGTGCCTGCTACTACGCCTTTTCTTTTTGGATGAGGTTCCATAGCCTTTTAAGGAAAACTGCAAGGCAGCAGGAGTATTTGAAGCCAGGGTTCCCATCTCTTAGCCTTTCGCTGTGATAAGGCCCACAAGGCAGTGGTGTTTGATTTTGTGGTTGGTTCCCCTAGTCTTCGCCCAACCAAGGACACCCACAAGACAGTGTGGTAGGGGTTGGTAGTGTGTCAGGGCGCGTACACACATCGGTGGGCCATAACGCACTACCTCTGGGGTATCCTACAAGTTTAGTCTGGGGTTGCAAGGCACCCAGTTACCATGTGTGGCCAACGTGGAGGCACTGTAGGAGTCTAGATGATGGAGAGGCTATGTACTGGCAGGGAAAACTTATGCATAGCTGCTCCCTTTTCACCACGAAGTTAGCCAGCGGTGTTAGCTGGAAGCGAGAATGCATGCAAGCATTACTTAACACTAACTTATACCTAACACACTAGAAGCATCACATCCTCCTGCCGTATCAAGAATTCAAACACAAAGGGTATATATATAAAAATTAAATTGAAATACGCATGAAATACGTTTAAAAAACGAACTACAACGCAATTTTATGAAATTAAACAAGTAATTTACTTGTTTAAAATTAATATAATTCGGATTATTCTCCTTTGTCAGAATTTTATATATTTTTTTCCTCACCATGATGTTAAATTGAAAAAAACAATGTTAATGAAGTAAATACTTGTTTATTTTCATAATATTGCGTAGTAGATGTCTGCAACAAAAAAGAAAACCAGTTTCCATTAAACAGAAATGGAATCATGTCGTCTTTTTAGGGCAAAAATTTTATCGTTTCACCCTGAAAATCCAGCGGACATTTTATGGTCAGCAGTGCCGTTGTGCCTCATTAAGTAGCCTGACTCAAATCTACTAACCTCTCATGTCTTCATCTCTCTCTCTCACTAACCGCACTAACCACGGGATGCAGCATTCATTTCTCTCCCATGTAGAGAAATGTGATACTAAAGTCGGAAACTGGGATTGAAAAGTCAGCGCCGCCGAGAAGGGACACTTCGACATGCAGAAACTGCCTGAGCAGCTCCTTTAGCAGTCTCCGTTAAGGGCAACTCAGGTGATTAGCATTAAACTTACCTCTTTATCAAAGAGAGGATAAAGCCTGGAAGGGTGAACCCCCTAGAACTGCACAAGACAAACTACACCACAAGTAACAGGGAGCAGGTCATTACATAAATAGTATAGATTCTGTTGATTTTGGTGCCGAAGTAAAACCCTCAGCGGCGCCAAGGTGCGACGATGGATATTTATGTTTTTCCCATGGTGAGAAATATGACACAAAGGTCAGAAAGTGGGGTTGAAATATCAGCGACCTCGAGGAGGGACGCTCCAACATTCAAAAAGTGCCTCGACAGACCCCTTGGCATTACATGTTAATGGCGCTCTAGGCGATTAACAATAAACTAATCCCTTCTTAAAGGTAAGGAAAAGTCTGAGAGTGTGGAGATTCTAGAACTGTACAGGATCCTACAGGGAGCAGGTTATTACAAGAAGGGTCTAGACTCTGATGATGATGGTGCCAAGAATATAAATCCCAGCAGCGCCGAGACATGACGATGCGAACATTTCCATTTCTCATTAAGTTAAAGTAAAAGAAAAACGGAGGGTAAATAGAACTCCTTAGCCACATTGAGGACAATCCATCTAGGAGAGGGAAACTGATGAAAAATAAAACCAGACATAAAGAGTCTGTTAGTCTTGCAAATCTATCTACTAGTGATGATGTCACAAACAAAAGATCTGCTTCCAATTTGTCTGGAGTAAGCACGAAATTAATAAGGCTTATAAAACTATCGTGAAAATGCTATTGTCAGGTCGCAACACTGAAGAGGAATCTCCCAACGGAATAAACTATCTTCTTAAATCTTCTGCCTGGCGATAGATCCGTTGAGCAAGTTACTCAACAAAAATCAGAGTGCCTACAATCTGAGCCAGGGCCACCAATAAGACTCAAACAAAAGTAGTCAACTACCAGTTCTTCATGGATAACATCACACTGTATGTCAACTCAGACGTTGACTTACGTCGAATCTTGCAGGTCATACATAACTTCTCCAGAGATATTGGAATGAAGTTTGGTTTGGGCAAATGTGCCAAGTGTTCGATCATTGTTGGAAAGAAGGTCCAAACGGAAAGCATACGGCTTGATGAAGATTCTGACATCATGGATCTAGAAGAGTATGAAAAATACAAATACCTTGACAGAGAAGAGAACGATTCAAGTCAGTTTGCCAAGACGAGATAAAAAAAAGATTGGCAGTGAATATATATGCTATGTAAGGAAAATCTGTCAAAACAAAATCACTGTCATGCCTGTGATAACATACAACTTTGGCATTGTCGACTGGCCACAAACAGACATAAACAGACTGGACACGAAAACACAGAAAATGTTAACATAGTACAGTATAACAAACAGATACCAGTGTCTGCTTAGGATATATCTTTCCGGGGGAGCGGGAGTATGGGTTTCTCAGAGATTGATCAGCACCAGATGATATCTGATGAGCTCCAGATGATATCTGATGAGCTCCACAAAGTTCAAACCTAAAGATGGTGCACCAACAATAGTGAAACAAGAGACAGCAGAACAACCGCCATCATGAAACTGGCCAAATATTTTGGACAAGACTGTCTTGCAAATGAGATAGAATCAGAAAACAAGTCTGCGACGGGAATAGCTCAAAAGAGTCGTCAAAAATATACTAAGTACTTTCATGGCAAAAGACTAAACGAATGGGCCAACCAAGAGCATATCAAGTATTCTCTGGATGAATTCACTCAGGATTATATAGATAAGGAATGCTCTATAGACTAAAAAGAGGATCGCTCAAGATCAAGGTTTGATGATCAATGCTTTTAAGAAAATGAACGGTCTATGCAATGACAACAAAGTGCTGGTTCTGCCACACAGAAATAGAAAGTGTAAGCCACCTGACATCCAACTGTAGAGTTCTGCTGGGGAACGGTTACTGTATGACGCGACACCCTGTTGTATGTAAATATCTCCACTCGATGATCTGTAAAAAGTTGAACATCAAGTGCTGGGAAACAACCAAAAAGAACAGTTGGAAATATGTCATCTACCATGACTATGCAATCCCTACAACTATGTACCTAGAAAACGGAGCTATAAAACCTGACATACTAATATGGGACAAAAATGAGAAGGAATTAACCTTAGTAGAAGTTAGTGTCCCTAATTATGCTGGGTTAAACAGAGCTAAGAGATAAAAAGATAACAAAATACCACGGTCTTATGTATGACATGAAAAGAAACTGGAATCTTAGGAAGATCTCCATCATTTTAGTAATTATAGGAGCACCCGAACTCATGAAAAAGAATTTAAAAATCTACCTGGCAAATATATCCGGTGAACCAAGTGCAAGAGAGATTCAAACAATTACACTTAAAGAGAAGGTTAAAATCTTAAAAAAGATATCTGAGTAAGCGGGTGAATGTTTGGCATCCAGTAGGATGCTCCACTCCCCAGTTTGAACAAAGTGATAAAAAAATTTTTTTAAGTCAAACAGAGATAGCGAAACATAAAAATTCAATGATACTAAACTTTATGTTTATAATACTCACTCTGATGTTGCACATAATCCATTAAATGATTTTGATTCTAGAAAATGTTTAAAGTTTAAAGCTTAATGGAGTCTTATGAAAAAATTGAAATTCATTGAGTCTTGCTTAATTGTTTAAGAACTATGGATGTGGATCAAATTTAATGCAAGTATATTTGAAAGGACGTACCAATGGCATGAACGAGATCCGACTATTTTTTGCAGGCAAACCAGATTGACCCCTTTTGGATAGTTTGATTCGCATTATACAAGGTGTTCCAAAAGTCTTGATACTTTGAGGAGGCTTAATTCCTCCCAAATTCCAGTGATGACCAATGGTCATTTCTAGCGAGAAATCAATGAATGCGATGATGGAAATTCATCTGAAAAGGATATCGAAAGATGGGGAGAGTAGCGGAAATCTGGTGAAACTTAGAGTCACTTAGACTACATGGAACACCACCGGTTGTTATCAGTGAACAATCTATATGAGAATTTCTAGTGAGAGCATATAATAATAATAATAATAATAATAATAATAATAATAATAATCTGGGGAGACTTGTTGTCACTCAGCTTCTAGGGAACACCACAGGCCGGTTTCAAAGAGAGATCTTTGATGACCTGCGTGAAAGCTCCGTGTGAGCCAATAATAAAATAATAATAATAATAATAATAATAATAATAATAATAATAATAATAATGATAATAATAGTAATAATAATAATAATAATAATAATAATAATAATGATAATAATAATAATAATAAACGATTAAACCCATCCAAGCAAGAAGAACAGATGCCATAGTTATTACAAGAAGGAAAAATCTTGCAAGGTTGTAGTTTTTGCCGTTCCAGTAGACCATAGAATGAAGATCAAGGAGACAGAGAAGTGGAGCAATTACACTGAATTGGCCAGAGAGCTGAAAGGAATATGGAAGATGAAGAAAGTCAAGATACCAAGGAATGGTAGTAAGATGAAAGTGGTGCCATTCTAAAGCATTAAGTTTTTTGTAAGGCCAATAAAGGTCATGGGCTAAAAGTCATGTATGGAAAGAACGTTTGATTGTACAGGGGGTTCCAAAAGTCTAGTGTGCATTTCAAGTCTTCATATCTGCTTAATTATGAATAGTATTAAGATGAAAGTGAGACCATTTAAAAGCTAAATGCATTAAGTTCTTTGTAAGGTCAAAGACGAATCATTCAACAAAACAGAAACGCCAAATTGTCAAAGAAGCGTTGGAATGAAATATATCATCCTGCAAGTAGACCATGCTGATAAATTCAAATTCTATCTAAAAGTTGTTTTGTTAGTTGGACTTATTGATCTGTATGTGTGTGTTATTTACTTCCTTCCCACCACAGGAAGATGTGACACAAGGTCGGAAGGTGGAGAAGAGTCAAGCCAGCGCCCCTAATGGAACAGCACTCTGGACTATTAAAAATTGGATTCTTCGCACCACTGTTCTCATCTAGTGGCTAAAGTACATGGTAAAATTCAGTTGTAAAGTGAAGTTTTTTAATTGATATGCATACAAATCATAGAGGAGGGCCGTGATCAGCAACTAACCCATCACTTCTCTGACGCAGATGACAGAAGACAATAAAGCATTCTGCCTCTTTAAAATAAGGGAGATAAAGCCTGGGAGAATGAACTACTAATTATTTGTTTTATTTTACCTGTTTCCTGCTTGCAACAAGGATAGCCATGAAGTCAGTTTGAAAATCTATCAAGTCCAAGGGTTTGAATAGTGCAATTGCCGGGACCCGAAAACCATCAATTCACCCCAGAAGGAGGAGGTAATGCTTAGGAGGATAATCTCCCAAGACTGAAGCGAACCATATATGATTCAAAGAAAAGGGGCTCCTTCTCTTAACAAATCAGACTGTAAAATAAGAATGTGTCGAGATTTACAACCCCCTCCTTTAGTATGGAATAACCTGCTCATTCATTCATTTCATATGAATCAGATAATTCTATTGTTGTCATTGGTTTTCTAGATAATATTCTAGTTAGAATCCCTCCTAGAAACACACTGTGGGGAGAGCAGGTGAAGTTTTCCAATATCCGAAGTGAAGGTGTTTCTGAGGAACGATTTGAGTTCGAACTTGGCACACCTACAGGGTGGTCAAAAAGTCAGGTAACATGTTAAAGGTAGAAAAAACAATATGATCCATTATAATCTCTATTCGTTTAATATTATTTGTTTAAATATTTGAGTGTAATATATAAACTTACCCCTCCTGATTTCTGGCTTTGGGGCTATGTAAAGGATAGCGTTTATGGCAAGAAGCCTGATACAATAGCGCCTTTAAAGTTATTTATTGAAGAGGAGATTGCGCAGATATCAGCTGACATGATTACACGTGTTACACAATCAGTGGTTAATCGCTTCCAGCGATTGATAGAGAGAAATGGACGACAATTAACAAAATAAACATATTTCATGTTTGTTTCATTTTATATTTCAATGTATGGTACTTAAATATACGTGTATTGCTAATATCGTTTTTCTTTAAAATGTTACCTGACTTTTTGACCACCCTGTAGATTGTTAATCTGCGTTTTTAATCACTTAGTCACCGTAATCTCCGAAGTCAAGTTTACGAAAATAAAATAATCTGGGTCAACTAATTGAAATGGAAAATATATACAAAGAAAAAAAAATGATTTGATTAGATGGCCTCTTCTCTATTTGTCTCTGACTGTATTTACTTAGCTCCTCACAAGGTTAAAGTTCGCTCCAAATGATTGATTTTTTTTTTAATGTAGAGAAGTCAGCTCCCCAAAAAGGCTCATTCTGGACGAGGAGAAAAATAAGAGGAACAAATCGATCGAAATTAATCTCTCCTCTTCTGGCAAAAAAACAAACAAAAACAAAAAAAATTGAAAATTGTGGTAAAGTGAAAGTTTCCTAATGATCATTCGCATCAATGCATTTATGTAATTATTTCAAAAACCTTCTGAGTTATGGTCAAGAAATGATATCATTTCACTTAAAACGATGGTGTCAGTAGTAGGGAGGGAAAGAACACATTAATGTGGAATTTTGTAGTGAAGCCAAGGTTGCCTAATCACGAAGCTTCTCAACATATTTGTTTAATTGTTTGTAAAGCCTGCTGAGTAATCTTCCGAAAATTACATCTTTTTTTCAAAAAATTTTGTTTCTGTAGTGGGGAAAAATGAAACAGAGTAATGTGGAGTTTGATAATTAAGCAAGGGTTGTCTAATCATTTAACTGTGTTAATGTATTTATGTATTAATTTTAAAATCCTGCTGAGACATCTGTCAAAAATGACATAATTTTTCTTACAATAATAATGCCGATAGCAAAGAAGGAAAGAAACGCAGTAATGTTGAAATTTATGGTGAAACACATCTCAGCAGTTCTCACCATTTCTTGTCCCATTTCTTTGGGGCTAACACTTGATCTCTATATAATACTAGTAGGTTACCTGACGTTGCCCGGTCGTAAAAGACACTTAAATATAAGATACATTTTTTTTTATTACATTTTCACCCCAAACAAGGCACATTGCCACTTTGGTGTAGGGGGCTACTATCAGGGGAAACATCTACTGGGGTACTATGTAGGGATTAGGGCAGCTAGATGTTGGTTCACGTTGCACTTGAACTTATGCATGTCAGTACAGTCGGGGAAGCAGTGACCTGGAATGGAATTCCAAAGTCTAGCAGTTCTGGGGAAGAAACTACTGGAGTAGAAAGATCTTTTACATCTAGGGATCTCTACAGTGTGGGGGTGGGATTTTGCAGCTTGTCGGGTCTGTCGAGGGTGTTCACGTCGTGGGGGCACAAGTGCTTGCAGTTTTTCAGAGCATTCACCATTATAATACTTGTAGAACAGGCAGAGGGATGCAACGTTTCGACGATGGGACAGAGGCTGAAGTTTAGATGCCAGTTTAGGGCCTATCAGATTTGCGACTCTCTTTTGAACCCTGTCAAGGAGCGAGAGACTAGTAGCCGATGCACCGGCCCAAATATGACAGCAATACTCCATACATGGGCGAATAGTGGCCTTATAGAGGTACAGGATACTTTCGGGTGTTAAAAGTTTTCTAGCACGGTAGAGAGAGCCCACCTTCCTTGCAGCGGCCCTGACAATGCCCTCGATGTAATTGTTCCAACTCATGTTTCCTGTGAACGTTAGGCCAAGGAGCTTGAGAGACGTACTCTCAGATAAAGAGTCGTTGGCCATTGCTATAGGTGGTAGAGAAGGTTTCTTGTAATTATTGAATGAAACCAGTTTTGTCTTGGTGGCATTGAACGTTACCATCCATTTTTGTCCCCATTCCACTACTGATTGGAGGTCATCCTCTAGTGTTTCTGCCATTACTTTAGATATATGTTCGTTTGTTTTCCTGTCGTGCCTGCTATAGAGTGTGGTGTCATCAGCATATATACCCATCTCAGAGGCAATCTTGTCGGGGAGGTCATTTATGAATATCAGGAACAGCAGAGGTCCAAGGATAGATCCTTGGGGCACTCCCGCATTTATATCATATTGTTTAGATGTACGACCGTCGAGGACAACCTGGATTTTTCTCTTATCTAAGAAGGATTTAATTACGTTAAGTATTCTACCAGTGATACCGTAAGATCTAATCTTCCTGAGGAGACCCTCATGCCATACCCTGTCAAAAGCCTTAGATATATCTAGAGCTACCGCTCTGCCCTCTCCCGCTTTGTCCAGTGAATGGTATATGCATTCAGAGATTATAGTGAGGATGTCTGCCGTGGAACGGGCTTGTCTAAATCCATATTGATGGTCGGTCAGAAGTTTAGCATCTGTAAGGTGCTGGACTAGAGCATGGTTAATTAAGGTCTCAAATATTTTGGCAAAAAGTGGGAGGAGGCTAATAGGGCGATAATTTAATGGGTCAGTTCTTTCGCCAGAATTCTTGAATACTGGTACTACAGAGGCAGTTTTCCAACAGCTCGGAAAGCAAGATTCATTAAGGCATTTGTTGTAGAGTTTGGAGAGAACTGGAGCTACTTCGGCTGAGCACTTTTTTAATAGTACAGCTGGGATGAGGTCGGGTCCACATGCTTTGGAAGTGTCAAGGTTTTTTATGATAGCATGCACCTGAGCAGGGGTGATTTTCAGATCGTCTAGCGTGGCGTCTGTCCGCATAGGAAATTGAGGTAGGGGGTGGTTTAGAGGGTCCAGTGTGGAGTTTGAGGCAAACCGACTGGCAAGCATGTTAGCCTTCTCGGTTGCTGAGCAAAGAACCTCGTGATTGTTGGTTAGTGGGGGAATTGTTGATTGCCCATTATTTACTACACTGTTGTAGATTTTCCAGAAGTCACGAGTTCCTAGTTTTTGTGCTTCGATGCGTTTTTTAGTGGTTCCGTAAATTCCCTCTTAGCTGTCGCTATTTCTTTCTTAACGTTACTTCTAGCTTCTATGTACTTCTGTCTGTTTGAACTGGACTTATGTTGATTAAACCTGCGGAACGCATTGTGCCTTTGAGCAATGGCAGTTGTGCAAGTCGAAGTAAACCATTGGGGAGAGTGGGGCTTGCTATAGAATTTCCGCATGGGAACATGCGCTTCGATTGCAGTTTTGAACCATTCAGTGGTCTCGGTTGCACACTGTTCAGCAGGAAGAGAAAATATATTTCCCCATGGGGCGTCTCTGATAAGATCTCTGATAGCTTCCCAGTAAGCCTTTTTATAATATCTCGTTGTTTTGAGCACTGGCTCTTCAGTTTTGGGCTTAGAGTTTAGGGCGATTTCAACCATTATCACCGCATGATCAGCGTTCCCAAGTGGGATGTCGGCTTTCGTTACACAATCATCAGGAACTGTGGTCAAAAACAGATCTAATAGTGATGCGTGTTGTTCTTCCTGATCAGGGAAGCGGGTTGGAAAAGTAACAATTTGCGATAGGGAGTGAGGTACAGAGAAGCTATGAGTTGCGCTGCCTGCTGCATCTGTGTAAGTTGAGAATCCAAGCCAGTTTTTGTGATGGACATTAAAGTCGCCAAATACATGTACTTGGGCGCTAGTGTCGAAGGAGAGTGCTGTGTCTATGCTGTCAGATACTTTGTTTATTATGGTGCAGTCTTGGGTCGAGGGAGAGCGGTAGAGAAAGTAAAAGTAGCTAATGTTGTGTTGCATGATTAGTCTAAAGCACATAAAGGCTTGATCATCCGTTTCTAGGTTTGTTTCTCTAGTCAAGGGAAGGGTATTACGAATGTAAACTCCAAGTCCGTGCATATGTCTGTCAGAGTCCTTACGGCAGAGTGGGAGATATCCAGGCATGTTAAAGTAGTTAGAGGGGATGGAGGAGTGTAGGTTAGTCTTACTTAGTGCTAAGATATCCGGGGTATTTGTTAGGAGAAATGCTTCAACATCAGCTAAATTAGTTCTAAGCCCACGGATATTTGTGAATGCAAGCCTCAAGGGAGGAGGCAAGTTGGATTTGTTTGACCCTAAGCCTGGTTTAAGCTTATTTTTAGATTGTACTGTCATCATGTTTTTTAACGAGTTTCAGTTGGGTTAGGGGAAGCCGAACAGGAGGTTATGCAGAATATCACACATGCATCACAAGTAGACCATCAGCTGACCCTCCATCAACTAGGACTGTGGCCTCAGGAAAGCCCACCGGGGATGAGTGCAGGGTCCCTTTCCATGCGCGTCATGGCACTGCAAACATCCCGATATTATTCAACTGTTGATGGAGCAGCCGCTCTAAGCGCTACCAAAGAGTTAGGGCTCCTGTACTACCAGTCGGAAACAGCAGCCAGTAACTGTCAATCCGGTACCCTCAACCCATCGGAGGAAGGTCAACCCAATCTAATTGCTCAGGCATATGTGGTACTCAAGCATTCTCAAGTGCCCAGCTTTAGGGGTGGGGTGTGTCGGGAGTGGGGAAACGGCGTTCATTGCCCTAGACAAGAAACAAGATCTACCACTGGGTGTTTCTGTCGAATCACTGTGATAGTATCTCTGCACCTGGCTAATAGGCAAAGAAGGAGTATAGAAGCCGGGCGATAGGCAGGACCTATCTACTCCTTAAGCATTTTAGGTTTGCAAACCGGTAATTTGATTGAGTCACCAGCTCTAGGAAGGTTGTCATCCAAGACTGAAGAGGCCTCCCTCCTCTTTGGTTTGGTTTCAGAGTTTTCCTTCTCCTAGACGGATGATCTGGAAAGATCTACTGGGTCCGTCACCACTGAGAGGGTTTGCTCCGCGCCTGGGTTCTAATCCAGGTATTTCTGCGACCCCGCGTGGTTAGTTAATGTTATTGGGTTAGTTTGTAGAGGTTATATCTGCTAAAATAGTTACACTCCTCAAAGTGGATTAGGGACATTGAATTTCTAATAACAAGTAAATCATACCCTAACACTTTATCCTTATCCTAAACCTACTAAACCATATCTAATCATCCATTCCTAAACTTACAAAACTATATCTAACCATACATTAACTCGTCTCTCTCAATCCAATACTGTATCAAATTTAGCTGCTTTCACAGCACGAATTTTTACCTATACCCTCTCCCAGTAACAATGGAAATGGAAGCATAGTAATGCCCTTTTTTAACCAGGTTACCTACTAAAACCAGCCCATATATCTATTTACCAAATTACACATGACTCAAAACTTACTGTTTTACCCGTACTATATTGCACTCGCATCTCATGCCCTGCTATCATCTAAAATATAGTTTGGGCACAACTCGTAGTTCAATTCTTAACACCTACTCACACTCTAATATTATATTAGACCCAAGCTCACATGAATAAAAAAAAAATAAATAAAAAAAATAAAAGGAAAAAATAAAAAAATATATATATACAAAAGAGAAAGCCTCAAACCACATTATCTCCTCCTAACAAGCCTCCTTACAATCATAGTTGCTTACACTGCATGAGCTCTACTCAACCTCTTTATCCAGTAACAATGAAATACTTTAATTCATATTGATTTTGTATTTATTATTACAGTGCAAATTCTCTATTGATTATTATATTGTACCAAATGTGTTGTCATGGGTTTTCAATCTTGCTTGGCCCATGCATCCCTTCCACCATTGGTAAGAATGTCATCCTCCCATTTCACGTCTTTTTTTTTTAGATTGCCAGTCTTAAGACGTCTATTGCTTTGCTATTTCAAGTGCAACGACATACGAAGCTTTAGTAACTTTTTGGTTTTCTTCTTTAAAACCTTCTGTTCCAAACATCTTGATCTTTTTGAGAGCATTCCCATGGTGTTCCAAAAAAGTTTTTGTTCTTGTCTAAATGATGAGGATGAACACTTTGCAAATGTTTCTTCATCTTTGCTGGTTTCATAAAATCATTTTTCAAAACTTTACAACAAATAACACACTGGGGACTTTCTTCTCCATTTATGATGATGGATGTGAATCCATATTCAATAAATGAATGATCGTATTTTTTTTATTTTAATTTTTTTTTTTGTTTTTGTTATTACTCATGATGGGTTCTGATTTGTGAAAATAAAAACAAGAAAAAGTTAAAACTATAAATGGATTGAAAATTAACCTCTGAAAACCCAAAATCCACTCATGGGGGAGGGGGAATTTCACCTATGCTCTATCTGTATGTATTCTACCACCCCGTCTCTCTCCCTCTCTCTCTTTCTCTTTCTCTCGCTTTCTCTCTCTCTTTCTCTCTCTCTATCTCTCGCTCTCTCTATTTTTCTCTCTTGCCTTCTCTCTTTCTTTTTCTCTTTCTTTCTTTCTCTCTATTTTTCTCTCTCTCTCTTCCTCTCTCTATTTATTTCTCTCTCTTCCTCTCTCTATTTATTTCTCTCTCTCTCTCTCTCTCTCTCTCTCTCTCTATATATATATATATATATATATATATATATATATATATATATATATATATATATCTGTCTTGTTGCCGTCGCCGTCTATCTGGTCAGTCCGTGTCATTAACCATTTACCTAGCGTCACCCAACAGCTTACTTAGGCTACAAGTACAAATGTGATACTATCGACGTCCCCCCTCGTGTTAGAAAGTAAGAGAGAAAGAGGAATGTGACAACAAAATAGGAAATAATTTTATCAGTAAAACAACAGAGAGAAAGTTGTTCACCAACGTACACAAAGGGAACTAAATAATATTGTTAATCAGGTGTGACAGTAAACGGGCACAAAAGAACCGGATATATATTTAGGGTTAGTTTAGGAGAGATTTTAGGTATGACAGTGTGTTTTCCGACAGTTTACGATGATTGGGAACAATTTGCGGACAGTTTTAAGTTTGAGACGGTTGACGACATTTGCAAGCCGGAAGGCAGGTTTTGGCTTGGACCAGATTGAGATATATTTATGAGATCGAGATGAGCCAATATCAACTGATGAAAACGGCCTTGAGAGACGCAGATGTGGACTTTAGCGTGTAGAGAGTCGATAGTATCACACACACACACACACACACACACACACACACACACACACACACACACACACACACACACGCACCAAGAGTCCGTCAGATATTTGCAGAATGTTTATTTTTTATTTTTATACTTTTTTTTTACACAGTGATCACCACTTCAAGGCCCGGAAGCCACTCAGGGATAAGGGTTATTGCAAGTACATTACGTTAGTGTGGAGATTTGATGAAGTGTTTACTTAAGGGGGCGGTTTATTAGGAATTTGTTAACATTGGACTTGAAGACATCCAAGTTGTAGTCCGGTGGGAAGCAGGCAGACGAAACAGAGTTCCACAGGCGTGCAGTTCTAAGAAAGAAGTTTTGTTCATGGAATCCGCGTTTTGATTTAGGCACAAATAGACAGCCGCTAGTGTGAGACGACATGTCCAGAAGAGGAGATGAAGGAGAAGGAAGACTCTGGAAACATGAAAATATGGGGTCGGGGTTTGTTGTCGAGAGTGTGAGCAAGTGGCTCTATCGCATTTGTTGCTCGCGACTCTCGGATTGAAACCCTGGCACATGTAGGCCGTTTGACCAAAAATCGGCTCTAACAAGCAGAGAATCTTAGGAAAGTTAAAGTACAGGGGAAATCGCATTGAAATGAAAAAAATAAAAATGAAACATAAGACAGAGAAAAGAGCGCGTAAACTAGTATAGAAGTTGAAAAATAAAAATAATCATGGGATCGGAGGGGGGGGGGTAGACAGCGCTGGCGTCGGCGTTTGTTGACCGGGCAGCACGTGGTCCTATTACGCAAATATCCGCGTTAGGTATGTTATAGTCGGCATCGCTTGAATGCAATAATGTAATGACCACAAGATAAGTATCTCCTTATGTATTCTTCCTGACGCATTCATCCAGTCTATCCATCCACCCCACTTGAACACACACTAGTGGGTGCCAGTCGTATATTAATTCTTCTTTAAGCACCCACCCCACGGCAGTTCATTCGGTTCCATTAGACTTAAGCTCGCTCCTTTGTCCATGCCAGCGCACAGGGCATTCACATCAAAGAAACAGCTGCCAACCAACCACTACCCTCCCACATTATCGACTTAACGCGAAGTTTTATTTCGTATCCTGATGTTAATACAATTAACATTATATTTTTATTCGGGGTTCCGGCCTAGAAATCAAAGTGTAACATAAAAAAAGTATTAGTGATGGGACGATTTCAGTATTTTTTCCTACTCCCGATGCAATTACCGATTCCTTACTAAATTCTCAATTTCGATTCCGGTTCTTTATAAATCTCTGAATATTTAACTACAAAGTTGCAATTTACCGTAAAATAATTACCGTAAAAAAAAAAAAAAGAAAATACCGTAAAAAAATTACCGTAAAAAAATTACCGTAAAAACGTAGCTTAAATGTGGAAATATTTTCCCAAACGTAAAAATATACTTGTGGATGATGATTTTAGTTTAAAAATCAATATTTATTATTTCAACATTACTATCAGCAGTGTTAGATTTTGTTTTAAACAAAATCAAATCAAAAAAGGAATTCGCAAAAGTATTTTTCGATCGTCCACATTGAGGAAGGGACCTCAACATTTAGGAGAATATCACTTTTTACAACTGATTCTTCCACGTCCTCAAAGCACTGCGCCACTGGTCCTTGCAAATACAATTGCGAATTACTTAGGATCTCTATCCAGTCGTGGTTGACGGAACGAGAACATGCTACCTCCCTGTGAAATAAATAAAGGGTTCCGCTCAAATTTCCGAGTTCGACAGAAACATTCCCGAGTTCGACAAGATACACCTGAAGAAGGTCAGAGGTTACATTGACTGAAACGTTGTGAAAATCAACTCAAGATGAGAACAGCAGTCCAAAGAATCCGAGGAAGACAATATAACGAAGAAGCGTTACAGGGAATAAAGAACACCGAAGCTGCAGAACTACATGGTCTACACCCCCATCATGCATCCCCTCCATTGTTTCACTACCGTCCCCCCCCAATAGAAAAGTGATACGAAAGAGCCGAGAAGGGTCGAGGAGGATGGAAAGACCGAGGAGGGAGCACTGGCCAGACCTCCGCTGGACAAGAGAACTGGGATCTTGGGGAGGCTTAGTGCCACTCAAATTCCAGTATAAACCAATGGCCACTGCCAGCGAGAAATCAATGGCAAGAGGCTGTTGCGATGATGCAAATTTATTTGCAAATGCTATCGAAGGAGGAGGAGAGGGCTGGACGTCTGGGTAGACTTGTTGTCACTCAGCTTCCAGAGAACACCACAGGTCTCCAATCAGATCGTTTGTTGACTTGTGTGAAAGCTCCATGTGAGCCAATAATAATAATAATAATAATAATAATAATAATAATAATAATAATAATAATAATAATAATAATAACTAGCAGAAAATGTCGAAATTCAGCGGTAGTTGAACATTTTGAAACATACATCATAAATAAAATGAATAAAAAATAAAACAAATAAGGACAATTTTTTTAGAACATTCTTTTTTAAAGCTAAAAAGAATTGATTTAAAAATATAGATTTTTTTTCAATGAAAACTCAACACGCAACAAACACGTTTTATTTTCTATTTTTTAAATAATGTTTTTATATGAATTATAAAGGAACAGATGTCAATTCACTTGCACATTTTTTTTTTTAAATTTCGAAAGAAACTATAATACAGTCTTCTCTCACAAGAACTTTTTTATTATAAAATATAATAGCGAAATAGGAACGTAAACAGACAGTCATGTTTTTAATTTTTGGAGAGGAAATGGTTTTAATGATTTTTAACTGATAAAGAATGATTATAAAGGGAGCCAATTTATTTCTATTTAATTACTGTTTTCGATGGTGATGTTTTTGTGACGTTTTTGCGATGATGATGATGATGGCTTTTTTGACATTTTTGGACGTACGGACAAGTAAATTAATATTTAAATATGTTCTGTACAAGTTTTGTTGAGAATGTGATGCAAAATAGCTATTGTGAATCTAAACTCAAATTCCGTTCGATTAATATTTGTTTGCTGATAAACGGAGATAAATTGTAGAAGTCGTTATGTTGTTTGTATCCGAGTTTATAATGAGTGCTGACATCCAGATTTATTTAAAATGAATTTAATAATTCTAACATGTTTCAAGGAAGAAAAAAAAAAGAAGAATGATCATGTTGGAATCAATGAAATAATAATCCACATAGAAATTGTTATTTTTTCTATTTCTTTCTGTTCATCAAATCTTGTTTTTAGTGGTAATTGAGTTTCACCGATTGAAATTTCATTGAAATAATGAAGAAACATTGATGAATATATGATTTTCACTTTTTTTTACATGGAGGTCACCACTTATCAAGGCCCGGAAGCCAGTCGGAGATAAGGGTTATTGCGTGTACAGTAATCAATGGGATAGTATCGTAGTAATCGTTAGTATTGGAGATTTGATAAAGTGTCTTACTTAAGGGGGCGGTTCATCAGGAATTTGTTTATGTTGGACTTGAAGACATCCAAGTTGTAGTCAGGTGGGAAACAGGCGTGTACTTCTAAGAAAGAAGCTTTATTCATGGAATCTACGTTTTGATTTAGGCACAGATAAAGAGTGTGGGGGGGAAGACTTTTTCCTTTTGTAGTTTTCCATTTTCATAACTAGCATGGGAAGGGCGCCCTTGCCCAGTCGTAAAATACGCTAAATATAGGCACCGCCAAAACTGGAGGGGCAGGTCAGTACTTTTTGACGGACCGTCTTTTTAAAAATCTACCAAAAATCAGGTAATTATCCGATCAATACGAAATTTTCAGCGATTATTAGGAGAAGAATGAACTTTATAACAGTGTACTTATTTTTAATAAACGATATTTATATATTTTTTTTAGCTTACAACCCCCCCTTGTTTTGAAGTAGGAACAAATATGCTTAAAATAATCATCTGAAACTGAACACAAGATATTGTGTTGTTGTAAGGGACAGAATTATAGATTAAAAAAAAAAATTGTTTGCATACCTTATTTTGACGTCTGAATATCAGAACTTCGATTGTGTTTAATTATCCCGCTTTTGAGTTTTGAAGTGTGAAATTCGGTGAATATGTTAAGCAAAATAATTAATTTCAGTTAAGCAAAACAAAAATTTTTTTTTTTTAATATTTATACGAAAAAAGCCATTGTAAAATGTTTGATAAATAAATTAACAATTTTTTTTAGCGAGCCGAATAATGCATGACAATTATTAAACAGGGCATGCTTTGAATAATCGATACAAAAAAAAATTCGATAAATATTGTGCCCTTTGTGTTAAAAATAGCATCATTTTTTTCGATCCCGTTTGAAAACGTTTGCCACCTTTCGACTACGGTGGACCAAACGCGCTGAAATAATTTTTTTTTATTCTGCTTTAAATTGCCCCCCCCCATTTTGGGGAGCCTGGCCCCCACACACATACACATTAAAAACCAAGCTCATACAAATGGTCTCCCATCTGGTACTGGCCAGACTCAGCTTAATAATACATTGAAATTTTCGTCGCTGAAAAATAAGTTTTTTTGGCCTGTTTGGTCTTCCATAGTTTTCTTCTTATCAAACACAAACGTAAACAGTTGCGATCTAGACTCTAGATCGACGCGAAATATCTGGTTAGCTATATGAATAAGTGGAATTATTTGAAATTCAGGTACTTATATTATAATATTTTTGCATATTCTCTTAAAAAATCATCTTAAATCTTAGTTAGACAATAAATAAATAAATTAATTATTTCAAAAACCTTTTTTTTTTAAATATTTATGTACGTTTTTTGTGCAAGACAAAAAATGTCAATTGTTAACTTTTTTGGAAAATTTAACATTTAAAATTTAATTAAAAATAGTAGAAAAAGTTTTACATTATTCTGTTTTCTGTATGATAAAATTCAGGGTTTTATCTTTCTGGAAAAAAAAAGTTACTCAGAAATAATGGATTTTAATAAATGTAATTTCGTTTTAAAAAACAGCAACAACTTGATTTTGCGGCCATTTTTGGCGGTGCCTAGCTAAATATATTTTAGTTTATACAGATTTAGTATTCATTATTACAGAGCAAATTCTCTATTGAATATTATATTGTACCTAATATATAGTACTGATTTCAAAAGTTAAAAAAAAAATAATAATTTGGTTGCCATCAGCTAGAATCGAAACCAAAACATTTCGCACTTCAGCCGCGTTCCCTACCGTTTGGGCGATAAACAGAGAGATGTGAAAGATTCCAAATTAAACCACTTCAAGTTATTAATGAATTTGCGTACGTAAAGAATTAATATCAGGAAGTTGAAATGAACATTTTGCATTTCAACTTTTGATATATTTCTGTATACGTTACTCATTCATTCAAACAAAGATTTCATTCATTATAAACCATCCTTGGTGTATGATTAATGTATCCTGTAAATTTCAGTGTTATGCAGCTTAAAACTTTCACACAGACAGACGCACACATTCATCTAATGTTTTAACTATATAGATTACACACATATCTGTGTTAGGTTTATGTGAGAGAATTCCAGATTATAAAGAAAATATCAATATGAGCGTGATATTTGTTTATATTTGGGTTACAAAAGATCAGAAAAACATAGGTACCGGCAATTTCAAATCCAACACAAAAGTAAGCAGCCTCTGGTCGCTTATGTCGAGGAGACATATATAAACAGTAGATGCAGTCAGTTCGATATAGGCGACCAAAGGTTAGTTCCCTTTGTTTTGGATTTGAAACCGACTGTACCGATGCTTCTCTTATTTTCTGTAGCAGACAGACAGACAGACAGTCAGACAGACAGACACACACACACACATATATACATATATATATATATATATATATATATATATATATATATATATATATATATATATAGTAGAAATGGTAATTAATAAAAACCTGAAGAAAGTGCTCAATACCGTTGTAGAGCAAATATGCGTTTTATTTTTTATTACCGTATCTTTCTGTAAAGTTACATTATTGTTTCAGCTACTCGGCCGTTTTTTTTAAGCCGTCTGTAGCTTCCTCAGACTTTTCCACATAGAAATTGTTATTTTTTCTATTTCTTTGTGTTCATCAAATCTTGTTTTTAGAGGTAATTGAGTTTCACCGATTGAAATTTCATTGAAATAATGAAGAAACGTTGATGAATATATGATTTTCGCTTTTTTTTTTTTACATGGAGGCCTAGTTATGAAAATGAAAAATGTCTTCCCACCACTCTTTATCTGTGCCTAAATCAAAACGTTCCTGATGAACCGCCCCCTTAAGTAAGACACTTTATCAAATCTCCAATACCTAACAGAAAGAGACGGTAATAAAAATAAAACGTATATATATATACAGGGTGTTTCAAAAGTCTTGGGAACATAACGATTTTTAATAACTCATAATGTTCCCAAGACTTTTGAAACACCCTATATATATATATATATATATATATATATATATATATATATATATATATATATATATATATATATATATAATGTATTATTACTAGAATTACTTTAATACCTGCAACCTCTAGTGTTTCATCATTTCTGAAATTAGTGCAGGGAGTCACGATTACCGCCGGTCGACCACGAAGCCATCTATGATTTCATTAGCAATATATATGGTGAAAATGTCTCTGTATGTGTCTGTCTGTGTGTGTACATTTCCCTACCAAATAACTCTGTCGATTTTCGGTCTACAGACCCGAGATTTGACATTTGGGATATTGAGATTTCGGAAAATCTTTTTAATTGGTTTTCGGCCAGAAATTTGGCTGTTAAGAGGTCAAAGTTCAACGATTTGGCCTTTGAGGACTCTACCAAATTCCTCCGACAATGTTCGGTCTAAACACTTGAAATTTTAGATATAAGTTATTTGGACATGAGTCAAACTTTTTAATTTGATTTGAGCCCAAAACAATAAATGTTAAGAGGTCACAATTGGGGTCAAAGTTTAAAAAATTCGACCTCTGTGGTCTCTACCAAATTACCCAACTAATCTTTGTTCTAAACATTTGAAATTTTACATAAAGTGTATTCAGATATAGGGCAAGATTTTAATCGGTTTGGCCGAAAATTTTGCTACTAAAGTCACAGTTCAAAAGATTTGACCTTTGCAGTCTCTAACAAACTATTCAGCCAATTTTTGGTCTAAACATTTGAAATTTTACATAAAGAGTATTCAGACAGGCAGCAAGCTTTTTAATCCGTTTTTGAGAGAGAACTTGGCTGCCAAAAGGTAAAAGTTGAAAGAGTTGACCATTGTAGAATCTACCAAACTCCTTCGTCAAGTTTGTGTCTAAGCACTTAAAATTCTAGATATAGGTTACCTGCACATGAGTCACACTTTTTAATATATATATATATATATATATATATATATATATATATATATATATATATATATATATATATATATGCACATAAAGTTATGAACTGTATATAGGGCTCGAGCAAAGCCGGGCTGAACTGCTAGTATATATATATATATACATATATATATATATATATATATATATATATATATATATATATATGATGAAAATAATGGAAATAGTATTCCGACAAAATAGAGAAAATAAAAAGGAACAAACCGTATTATGTGTTCATCAACATTTCGTCTTCATTTCGAGACTTCTGGAAGTCTCGAAATAAAGACGAAACGTTGATGAACACATAATACGGTTTGTTCCTTTTTATTTTCTCTCTCTCTCTCTCTCTCTCTCTCTCTCTCTCTATATATATATATATATATATATATATATATATATATATATATATATATATATAATATAAAACTGAATGTCTGTGTGTCTGTGTGTGTGTGTGTGTCTAGTCACGAATAGGCTCCTATATGGTTGACTATTTAAAAAAAATGATTACATATAATGATAGAAGATGTATCGAGACACAGGAATGGGTATGTTTGATCTGGCAGAATGGTAGTTCATTAAAATTGTGGGGTCTGCGTTCGCGTCTGGTCCACAAAGTATGGAAATAAAAAATTTAAAAATGAAAAAACAACGTTTACAAGTGTTTTTGATATAGATGTACATAAGAATACTTTGATGAGTATGTTTTAACTTAAATAGGGATGGTATAATAAAATTGTGGAGTCTGTGTTCGCGCCTGGCCTCCATGGAATGGAAATAGGCACAAACTTTAATAAAGACTTTTCATATATATCTGCGTAAGTATACTTTGATAATTATGTTTCAGTTTGAAGAAATATGGTATAATAAAATTATGGGGTGTTCGTTCGCACCTGACCTCCATAGAATGGAAATATGTCACAAAGTTTAACAAGTTTTTTTTTTTTTAATATAGATCCACAGAATATTGTGGTAAGTGTTTTAGTGTGGACAGGTATGGTATAATAAATTATAGGGATTATCTATTTTATTTTTACTTTCATCATATTTTGCTTTGGTTTTGATACCCCCAAATTCGAAGCTATCTCTTTACAACCCTTCCTTTTCATTACCTATCATAATTTCATAAATTAGAGGCTATTTTCTGTAGGCTGTTTTTTAACCCAGTCAACGACGGGTACTTTTGCTAGTATATATATATATATATATATATATATATATATATATATATATATATATATATATATATATATATATTATAATCAACAAAATATCTCCAAAACAAACCAATTTCCAATGCAGCCATATACACTGTTCCTTGCCTAAATTGCCATCATATATACATTGGTGAAACCCAATGTAGATTAGAGAAAAGGCTCAATGAACATAAAAGAGATATAAGAAATAACAATTATCTGAATGCATTATTTTCTCATCATTTGCAGCATAATCATTCTTTTGACTTCCAACAAGCAAAAGTAATTAAATTTATTTCAAATAAACCGCGACAGAGACTTCTCGAATCAGCACTTATCGCAAATTCAAGCACAATCAAACAACGTGGTTGTTTCTATAATGTATCGCCATTAATAAGTAAACGTCTATTAAAAGAACGTAATTTAATTTTAGACACAATACAATAAGTGAATAAATACACTCATTGCATTTCAGATTCACATCCATATTTGAATTATAACGGACATAGTTGTTCCAGAAAGGATATGTATTGCATCCTATCTTTTAAAATATAATCACGGCTATATGACGTTATTCTCTTTCACAACGCTATGCCCCCCCCCCCTTTTAGAATTTTCAACG